>NC_141934.1:28383814-28695280 GCF_057802395.1 Ceratotherium simum simum
TATGGCTAAGGTTTGGAAGAAAAGGAAAAATGAAAGAATGAATGAGGGTTTCCATGCTCTGAATGTGTACCCCCAAAATTCATATGTTGAAATCCTAACCTCCAAGGTGATGTGTTAGGAGGAGGTGGAGCCTTTGGGAGGTAATTAGGTCCTGAGGATGGGGCCTTCGTGGCTGAGATTAGTGCCCTTATAAAATATGAGACCCCACAGAACTCTCTAGCCACTTCCACCATGGAGGACACAGGGAGAAGATAGCTGTCTGCAACCTGGAAGAGGGTCTTCTCCAGAACCTGACCTTGCTGGCAACCTGATCTTGGACTTCCAGCCTCCAGGACTATAAGAGACAAATTTTTATTTATAAGCCACTCCATCTGGGGATATTTTGTTAAAGCAACTTGAAAGAACTAAGAAAAGGGTTCTCAAAAAATTAAATTACTGCGGAATTGTGAGATGGACTTTTGTTTGTTTCTTCTTCCGTATGCCTGCCACCCAAACAGGGTTGTCTAGTTGCCATGTTGAGAAAGTGTGGATGCTCCAGCGTGGTTCCCCATTGGGTGAGCTGGGGTTCTTTGGCTGTAAGCCAAGAAACAGCTCTGGCTGTTGTAAGTGAAGAGGATATGGGCTAGCCCCTAGCACTAAGAAGATGCTTGAAAGCCCTGAACAATTATTACAGGAATCGAAGGAAGGAGCTACTTGAAGCCTTCCACCATCTCTGCAATGAATGACCTCCTTCTTTCCGGCATCCTTAAGATTCAGTCTCTGGCTACAATCAGATTGACCGCAGTTGGGTCACACGCCCACTGCTGGTTGTACACGGCACCACAAGAGGAGAACAGATTCCAAGTGCCCCATCAGCTTGGAGGACTTATTTTTCCACTTAGACTGGACAGAGTAGGGGAGGAGTGGAATCTGCCCCCCAAAATCAGAGTGCTATCCAGAGGGAGGAAGGATGCTGAGCTGTCAAAGCATACAAATATTCACCCCAACTGGGGGGCCAAAATCTGTCTTAGACATTTAATAGTATTTGAGTAAAGATGTTCAAAATTGTCTGCCTGTAAAACTATAAGCCCCAGCTCTTGGAATTTGATAAAAAATGGCGAAGCTATCAAGGGCTCATATTTTAATGTACTTTATTACATCTCACAATTGTTTTGCAGGATAAATTTCTATCAGGTGACATGAAAATGAGGCCAGATATTTCCATAATCTCCTGTGACCCAAATGTATTATGAATTCCTTCATCCAGTTTTAATATAACTCTGAATTATTCCTCGATGTCTATTAATAATTAAGGAAAGCAAAAACTGTATTATCTCTTAATGGCATTTTGACTTTTTAGTTTCTTTTTGCAATAAATGTTCTCAGCGCATTTCTTGCGATGTCAGGATTCTGAAGAATGCCAGATTCCCCTCTCCCTTGACTTTCCTGCCCTTGGCTCCTGAGTTCTGCTGTCATGTGTGAGACGCTCCCCACCAGCCCCTTCCGCTCAGTGCGTTTTGCTTACCCAGAAGTCATCGCTCTCCTAGCAAGGGACCACCAGCTCACTTTTCTTTGGGGAAGCTGCCCCTCCCTGCTCTCAGTCCCTTGATGTGGGGCTTCCAACCTCCAGGCCCAGGGGAGGTCGTGTGACCCAGGCCCAGCAGTGAGAGTGGTATATTTCATGGGAGTTGGTGACTGGCTCAGGGGTTGGCGTTTTCAGTGTGGGGCCATTCAGAGGCAACGAGGGACAGTCCTGTGACTTTGACCGCAACAATTAGAAACAGACATTTTCTTTTCCCTGGGATGCGAATCCTGGAGCTGATGGTGGTCGTCTTGCCCACATGGATGGAAGAGCCTAGAAGGTTCTCATGATACCTTCTGAGCCCTTAGGTCCAGTCTCTTTTGGACCTGGCATTTCCTCCCTTCAATCATAAGAGCCCATAAAGTTCCCCTTGGTGCTTCACCCTCAGTGAGTTTGGTTTCTTTTCTGTGTTACCGAGTCTTATCAAACACACTGCCCTCCACCAGTCTTTTTTTCCTTTTAGTTTTCTAGTGAATCAGATTCTGGAAACTCATTCTCTTTTTCACGTTCTGGAAACGCATTGCTTAGGATAGCAGAGGGTGCCGAGGAAGGTAATCAAAGGTGCACGGAGACGAGGGTACTAGAGAAACTAGGATTGCGTCGGGCACATCGTTGGCACTCAGGAAAGCTTTGTTGAATGAAAGGAAGAACAGGGAAGAACGTGCACAAGTGCATCCTGGTGCATCCTCGGAGAGGGCCGCCATCTCTTCAGTAGGAAGAGGATGGAGAGGGAGGGTGGGGAGAGAGAACCTTTCATCTGCTGTTCACGTCTTCTGGTGTGGCTGACCTTTATTAGGCACCTGCTGAGCACAGTGTACAAGGCTAGAGGTTTGCTCCCCTGGTCTCTCAGTGGCTCAGCAGACGACTCCGCAGGAGATGCTAGAAATCTTCCGGTCTCATCACCGTGGATGGAGGTTGTTCCTTCATTGAACTAATTAGCTCTTGGGTTCAATTTCCTGGTCTCCCTTGGTACCCGTAGAGGGAAGTGGTGTTTCTAAGATGTGATGGAAAGCATCTTCCTCCAGCTTGGTAACAGGGATAATTGCCATCTCTGTGCTGGGACAAGGCAAGTCTTTTGAAATATTTGGTGTATCTGTGATGACAAAAGGCCCAAGAGACACTTCAGGAGGGTCAGTGTCCTCATTCAAGCCAAGCAAGGTCCGTTCAATAATCTCCTGTGACGTCATTGCCTGCCTCCGGCTGAGGCCTGGTGTGGCAGGGATGGGGGGAAGAGAAGCAGATTCTAAGCTACGCTGAATTTTTATGTTTGAGAGTCATGCCCAGGGATGAGAAGCCAGAAAAAGAGAAGGGGCCACATCCTGCTTTTTCTCCTTTTTCCTCTGCGACATTTGATAAGTTACCTGTCCTCACAGAGTCTTGAGAACTTCTTTGTAAACTAGAGAGTCGTAGCACACAGTGAGCACCAATCATGCGTTTTTTTATTGAGATGAAATTCTCATAACATACAATTGACCTTTTTTTTTTTTTTTTGAGGAATATTAACCCTGAGCTAACATCTGTTGCCAATTCTCCTCTTTTTTAGTGAGGAAGACTGGCGCTGGGCTAACATCCATGCCCATCTTCCTCTACTTTCTGTGGGACGCTGCCACAGCATGGCTTGATAAGCAGTGCGTATGTCCGCACCTGGGATCCGAACCTGTGAACCCTGGGCCGCCAAAGTGGAGCACGCGAACTTAACTGCTACGCCACTGGGCCGGCCCCCAATTAACCTTTTAAAAGCGTACAGTTCAGTGCTGTCGAGTGCATTCACAGTGCTGTGTAACCATCACCTCTCTCTAGTTTCAAAACTTTGTCATCACCCTAGAAGAACGCTGGTTCCCATTCGCAGTCATTCTCCATTCCCCCCTCTCCTAGCTCCTGGCAACCGCTAGTCTACGTGTGTCTCTATGGATTTGCCTATTCTGGGTATTTCATATGAAAAGAATCGTACGATATGCGACCTTTGCATCTGGTTTCTTTTATTAGTACAGTGTTTTTGAGGTTCGTCCACGATGTAGCATCTAGCTGTGTTTCATTGCTTTTTATATTAATCATTTATGTTAGTGATATAATTACTATTTAATTTACACTATTAAATAATATTATTAACTATATTTATACTAATTATAATGATATCAATATGTATTGATATAATAATATTGATAGTATTTATCATAATGAGCCTGTGACTGGCCCACAAAGCTGAGTGGTCCCCTTGGCACCAGGAGCCTGCCCACCCCTCCCTTCCTCCACATTTCCCAGCCGTTCCACCGACCGTCTCCAGTGCTCTGATAAAATGAGGTCCAGACGACTTTCCAGCCATCACTTATTAACTCGGCTAAGCTAGATGCAAAGGTCGCAAGCAGCACTGTCTCACTCCATTATTTTCTTCCTGTTACTCAGTGTAATTATGGAATTGTGCAATATCACCTGCCCAGTGAGCTAGATGCTGGGCTTCTTTCCCCGTTTTGTGTGCACCGCAGGGAACTGGTACCGTGGCTCTAAATGAAACCGATGCGACAGGGACGGTAGGAAGGGGGCCCCGTCTCTGGCTCTCTTCTCTACTTTTGTTTCTAAAGGTAAAAGTCCAGACATGTTGCCATAGTGACAGAGCCAGCACCAAACATGAATCGAGTCAATTAGATTGGCCCAGAGGTGAGTTTTACTCGCCCACAGTACTTGCAGAATCGTTGTTCTGTTCCCGCCCTCCCTGTGGACGAGAGGAGGCTGCACCAGGTGAAGTAGGTGCCGCTCCACCGTCGCATCTTCCGTGCAGCCCCTGCAGGTCATGGCTCACTGGGGATGCCCTCACCTCCCCAGGCTGCCCGTCCAAGCTTCCCATCAGCGGGGTCCAGCAAGCCCCGCTCTTCTCTGCCGTCTGCAGTGCACACCTGTCCTCGGCGTTCCCGGCCACCGCAGAGCACGTCTCCAGGCTGCACGTGACGGTGTTCCGCCAGGGTGACTCAGACCTGGAAGCTGAATCGGATCCCTTGGCCTCATTCTAAGCTTCTCTCAGATTAAATTCTTCAAGATTCTGAGTTGCAAGTGACAGAAATCCAACTCCAACCTGCATGGAGGGGGATCCGTAGGACTTGATTGACTCACCATTTTCAAAGTCCAGCAGTGGAGACTACTGCAGGAATAGTTGGCTCCAGGTACCCAAAGGATACCTTTGAGAGTCTTCCCTCCCTCTCTTGGTTGTGATTTCTTCTGAGTTGCCTTCAGTGGTGGTATGAATAGTGTCCCCCCCAAATTTCATGTCTACCTGGAACCTCAGAATGTAACCTCATTTGGAAATAGGGTCATTGCGGATGTAATTAGTTAAGATGCAGTAATATTGGAGTAGGGTGGGTGCTAAATCCAATGACTGGTGTCCTTATCAGCTAAAGGAGCGAGAGCTTGGGACACACGGACACACAGAAGAGAAGGCGATGTGACAGCGGCGGCAGAGACTGGAAGGACGCAGCCACAAGCCAAGGCACACCGCAGGTTCCCAGCAACAGCACGGGCTAGGGGAGAGCCGTGAACAGATTCTCCCAGAGCTTCCGGGAGGAACCAACAAGCCCACACCTTCATTTTGGACTTCTGGCCTCCAGAACGGGAAGAGAATAGATTTCTCCCCCAATTCTCCCCCAGTTTGTGGTCATTGGTCATGGCAGCCCTGGGAAAGTAACGCACCTTCCTTCACAGGCTGGTTCTCACCGAGTGGATTCAGAGAATCAGAGACGGCTTCTGGGTGCGCCAGGTCACAGCCTGCAAACCAGGGCTGGGGAGGGGACGTGCCTTTTCCCTCATCCTGATGTGTCCCCAGTGGAGGGACTGCCCAGGCCACATGTCCAGCCTCCTCCACAGCCCTCCCCTCACTCACCGGCCGCATGGAAGGAGGACTAGAGAGGGAGAGGTGAGCCATCTCTGCCCTTGCTGCTGCTTTCTCTTGAGGCCGCCTGCCTGCAGGGAGGACATCGTCTTGTCCGCCCTGGGCTGGGAGGGCAGGCCCAGCACTTGGGGAGAGGGGGGTGACCCAAGGGGAACGTAGCACAAGCCCTTCTGGAGCCCACCCGAAGCCTGCCTTTCCAGAGATCACCTCTGTCACTAACAGAGCTGGGGCTCTGTCTCCACTGCCTCACTCTTGTGTCTATGACACCATGCTGTTTCATAACCGCCCCTTGAGGAGGGCACAGAGAAGCTGAGTGACTAGTCCAGGGTCACTCGGGACATCAAACGGCAGAATTGGCCAGGCGCCAGGCTCTGTCTCCGTGCCAGGAATCCCACCCGCTCTGTCTTCCTGCGCACGATCTCCCTACGGCGAACTGGAGACCCAGACGGAGTGAGGGTTCGTCTCCCAGAGGCCAGAACTGTCCAGTTATCACGATGGGCTTTTCTCTGTCTTTATTAACAATGAGCCAAGCACATTTCTGAGAGCAGTATCGTGAATTAGATGGAGCAAACAGACACAGAGATTTCCTTTCCAGGAGGTCCTAGAGGACCAAGGGATTCTTTTCACTATGATTAGCTTAGACCAATTAGGGCACAGCCCCTGGCACTGCAGATGCGGCCAGCAGAGAAGAGTAAAGAACAGGTCGTTCTGGGATCCTGTTAAGAACCATGTAAGGGAGGTGGGAACGGACTTTGGATGTTTCTGTTATACAAGGTGATTTCATAACACAAGCACTGTGGGCAGAATTACAGTGAAAACACAGCATATGGCTCAAGTGAGTTATAACTAGGAGGACACAGAAATGGCTGAGCGTATGGGGATTAATTTATTTTATTATATTTTTTCCCGTAAGAGAACCTTTGAGTTCCCACAAAGAAAAAGAACCTGCCCCCTTGTTTGAGGCCAGATATTCTCTTCGTACTGCGAGTTGTCTGGGAAGTTGATTAAATCCATCACTCACAGCTGAGAAGAAAGGGTGGGAAACCCTAGAAGTGGTTAGGGTCCCTGGGAGACCCTTGAACTTGGAATCTATTTAATAGCTCTTGGCATGGAAAGCAAACAAGAGTCTCTCAGAGATCAAAGGACTTTTATCTCGCTCAGTGGAGAAATCTGTTACTTCAATCACTTATTGGTTGAGCCAAAAATATCCCCGGAGCGGGAAAAGAAAGAAGAAATGTGTTGTCCATTTCTGTCTTTATTGCAAATCTGAGTGTTTGCTTTTCAGGTGATTTCTGAGCTTTATAAGGAAAAACAATTTAATTGGTGAAGGCACAAATTAATAGCTGACTTTTGTACCTTCTGTTTGGGGCTATTCAAAGTTATGGTTGAATGTGTCATTGGCAGGAAGCTGAGAAAGATTTCCTCAATGTGTGATTAAGAACCTGCTATGTGTCGCCCACCTTGGTGAGAATTCAATGGTGGAGTGAGTTGAATGGTGTTCCTGGAAAATTCATGTCCACTCAGAACTTTATATGGCTTTGTTTGGAAATAGAGTCTTTGCAGGTATAATTAGTCAAGATGAGGTCGTACTGGATGAGGGCGGGTGCTAGATCCAGTGACTGGTGTCCTTATAAGAAGGGGAGACACACGGAGAGACACAGAGAAGGAGGCCACAGGACGATGGAGGCGGAGATTGGCGTGATGCTTCTACAAGCCGAGGACGCCAAGGACTAGCAGGAACCACCAGAAGATACGGGAAAAGGCTGGCACACATTCTCCCCTGGAGCCTCCAGAGGAGCCCGGCCCTGCCCACACCTTGATTTCACACTTCTGGCCTCCAGATGGTGAGAGAAGACATTCCTGTTGTTTGAAGGCCCCCACTTTGTGGTACTTCCTTACAGTGGCACTAGGAACTAATTCACGGGAGTTCCCCTTCCTCCAGGGGACAGGGGGGTTTTTGAGAAGAAAAAAAGGCTCCAAGCAGAAGAAAGAAGTGCTTTGCATTTTTTTTTTTTTTTTTGGATACCTGATACAATGGATAAAATGGATACATGTTTTTTTTTTTTTTGGTAACCTGAAAGTCATTTGAGTGCATTTCTCCCTTTGTCACTGGTTCAGTGACCCTGTTCCAGCAGGAACCCACGGACCCCGCTGGTACCTACGGTCAGGGCAGCAGCTCCAATGTGGGGTACTGGGTGGTCTGTCCCATCTCAACACCACTTGTAAAGCCCCTGGGGCAAGTTTCTCTTCCCCCTCCATCCCCGATTTCCATCTTTTCCTCTCTCGGCAGTAAAACAGACCCAGTGGACTTCTTTGAGGGTTTTTGGTTGATTTTCCATTCCAGGGAAGGGAGGAAGGGGGCACTGTCTTTAGAAAGGACCTGAGCTAACATCCACTGTGGAAACTTTGAAGGAAGCCAGGGTTTACGTTCAAAATGCAGCGTTAGAAAGCTGGGGAAACGTGCTTTGTGGCTCCGTGTATCACAGACATAGAAAGACCGTGATGCAAATTAAAATTAAGCCTCCCGTGAACCTCTGGTACGAGGGAAAAAGAGACCATCTCTATCTCACTACTGTTAACAGTTTTTAGTTTGCTTGTTTTATTTTAAATATTTTAATGTTACATCATCTTGGTTTAATTTTTTGTTTAATTTTTATTATTTTTTTTGACCTCGGGTTCAGAATCAGCTTTAATCATAACTCTTGTTTCATGACACACTCTCTTCTTGGAACCCTGTGTGACTCACCTATGTTTATACAGTTATTTAATTAGTTATGTTTTAATAATGTAATACACATCTGCAAACTCATCACTCAAAAGCTGGACCTTGACATACATCCATTTAACCTGAATTTTTTGAATAGCTGTCACTCATAAGCATTTTGAAATGTAGTTACATAAACACCCTGAAGGCTTGATTTTTTTCTGTTTGCTTGATTACTAAATCTGTTTCAGACATGTCTTTAATTCCCAGGTAGGAGTTTTATTTTTATTTTTTATTTTTTGCTGAGGAAGATTAGCCCTGAGCTAACATCTGTGCCAATCTTCCTCATTTGTTTTTCTTGAGGAAGATCAGCCCTGAGCTAACATCTGTGCCGATCTTCCTCTACTCTACACGTGGGTCACCACCACAGCATGGCTGACAAGTGGGATAGGTCTGCGCCCGGTATCCGAACCCGCAAACCAGGGCCACCGAAGTAGAATGCACTGAACTTAACCACTACACCATGGGGCCAGCTCTCAGGTAATTTTTGATGCTCAAAACCAAATACTTCATGATCGTCTTCTGGGTAGACTCTTCTCTTCTCTATTGACCTGCACCAGATGCAGTTATGTACTCTTTTTTTTTTCCCCTAAGCAAAACTTTCTCTTTTCTTTACTAGTTTCTTTAAGGAACAAAGCCAGGAGTGACCCTGGTTGCCAGGCGGTTATACGATAAAAGAGAAGTACAAATAGATGCTCAGTAAACCCAACCACTAACAAATTTATCTTTTCAAGCCAGAAATGTTTATTAAGTATTCTAGAGTTCCAGGTCATCATACGGTGTTCAAATACCAGGTGATAAAACATGAAAGGGAAAAAATAGACAAACTAACATCTATTGAGAAACAAACTAACCAACCAATAAAAGATGAGTCAGTAAACCTAAAAGAAAGTCTGATATGCTCTATGTTTCTTTTCTGTTCCCTTTGACATAATTCCCTGAGGGAGCTTTAGAAAAGCAGTGCTCTGGTGGAGAATGAGTGTTATAAATCACCAGAAACTGTAGAGATTTCAGAAGCAAGTAAATTCTGTCTCTGCTATTTATTTATTGTATGATCTTAGATAAGATATAAAAAAATGTAGATGATGTGGGATATTTGTGAGTCCATGTATGCAAGAGGTATTTACTGAGAACCTAGTAGACCCCAGATGGGGACTTGATTTTGAGGACACCGTGGTGAATGAAATAGACATGGTCTCAGCACTAAAGCTTCCCGAGGAATGAATCACAAACAGAAGTTTGGAAAGGATATTGAACTTGACTTGTGTTTGAAGATAAATTCCTACAGGACCACTTTTGAATTTCCTCTTGTGTCACATCGTACCACAAATGGCTCTTTATCAGTAATGAAAAACAATTCCAAATTTCTAGCTCCCCAAGTCCCTGGGGGTCAGGTGCTGGAAAAGTTCTGTTGCTTGCATTTCCCTGGTGTTGTCAATGTAACCAACCTATTGGCTAAATGCCCATTAGAAATCATTTTATGTACTTAAGTGATAAGTAAAAACACACACTCCCCTCGAGGAATAGTTCGACTTGCCAGAGGATTTTGTACAAAAACACGGGTCGTTATGCGTTCTCATGGTGTATGACATCAGTACAGCTTCAAGAGCTAATTACATTCTTAATTACAGCTTTGTATTGAATTAGGGAACTATCATCCATACCGTAATTGAAACCCTGCTGAGATCACGTCTGTTGCTGGCTAATTGCATGCCATTTTTTAAACTAAACTTTAAATAAAAACCAGTATTTCATTTGTCTAAGCTTTAATTAATTGACAAGAGAAACTTAATTGGGGGAGTTGTCAATAGATCGAATATTTTTAAATGATCACTGAGAGATGAGATACATTCTAGCACCACAGCCTTCAAATATTAAACTGTGAAGCCGTTTACATGAAATTTAGGAAAGAAACACGAAGAGAAGTAATTTGTTGTCCTGTGAAGAGTCAGGTGTGCTGGAAGAAAAGAGCGTTTAACTAGGAATGCAAAGTTGTGGGTTACAGCCCTGTAGGGGTCTCTTCTCGCTATGACCCAAGCATACCACTTCTCCTCTAGGGCTTAAGTGTCTCCATCTCAAGAATGAGAGCTAGATAGGTCTTAAAAAATCCCTTTTGACTCAGATACCCTAGCTTTGTGACTTAGGTAAGATGCCCAATTTAGGGAGGGTAGATACGATGTCGGTCATAAGACAGAATATTTAGGGTCTTAGGTCACTGCTCTTCTTTATAGAGTTGGGTTCCTTGGTGGTCCACAAGGGAAACTCTATGGTTAACCTAACAGAGAAGGAATTCCAGGAAAGACATTAAGATAATCAGCATCAGCAAAAGCCAGAGACGGGAACCCTGCACTGGTCTAGTTAACAAAAGCCTAATAACCTTATTGAAAGGAATGCTGTCTCCCTACATCTTTTCACTCTGCTCCAGATTCAGAATCCCTGTGAGAGACTGTTGGGCCAGGCATGGCTCACAGGCTCTGTCTCGGCTGAGGGAGGATAGGACCCTTCCCTGACAGTCCTGTTGAGTCTCTCCCAGTGGGGGAGAGGTGGTTACTCTAATAGGAAATCAGGGTACTGTAACCAAAGGAAGGAGTATTGGATCCTGGGCAGACAAAACCAACAAACCTTGCTGTCCTTTCCCATCTTGAACCATTTCGAACAAATACGTGATACGTCTGACTTTTGTCTGAGAAAGCCCTGCTCTGTGTGACATCTTGGACATTTCCAGATGATAAAAACGTTGGCAGCAGTGTTCAGAACAAAAATTTTCAGCATAAAGATTGTGAATCTCAAGGGCTTTGAAAAAGAAAAGAAAAAAGCATCTTTCTTTAATTATCTTGCCCAATAGTCTAATAAGACTCAGCCTAAGTCCCCAAAAGTTATTGTTAGAAACACTTCTGTTTTTGTTCTTCTGGGCTGTTTTATCTAAGTGTATTTTTCTTGGATGAATTGCCTTTGTTGTAAAATCAATTCATTTTATTTCACTAGTCAAGCCACAGTGAAATGTGAGATCGAATGAGAGTCTACCTATAACTTTTCTTGCTTTTTTTTTTTTTCATTTTGAGTGTAAATCTTCATTTTGTAGAATTGTACAGGTCAGTTTTGTTATTGTTGACTTTTGTTGATTTGGGAGCATGACTTTTTCTTGAATTATATGTTGCGCTGATATATTTAGGATTTGTACCTCTTTTCTTTCTATTATTTTGCTGACTCTCATTTTTCTTTTAAAGTTCAGTTGACAGTTACACATCCAGAAGATGAAGATATCATAAGAGATAAGATAGGAGAGTATTTAAAAATAGGTTTCCGAGAAATCGGAGACCATCACTGATGTCCATTTCTTGGACTGTTGCTGTAAAGCCCCTGCATTAGGGGCGCATCAGGTGGGGTTCTTTAGTTGGCTGCAATAGAAACTGACTTGGGATAATTTAAGTAAAAGAAAAGCTGTCAGAAGCCTATCAGGGACTCATAAAACCTGACTTGGAAACCGTGACAGATCGAAGGGAACTTCAGCCATGATTTGCAGTAGAGACATGCTGTTCAGCACACCATTCTTAAAAAACAGACAAACAACCCCAACCATTTCTTTGGCCCATATGTCATTGTTCATGATTTTAAATTCTGTGAGAAGATGTCCTTCAACAGGGGAATGGATAAAAAACTGTGGTACATCCGTACCATGGAATACTGCACAGCAATGAAGAGGATCAAATTGTGGTTACATGCAACAACTTGGATAAATCTCCAGGAAATATACTGAGTGATAAAAAGCCATTCTCAAAAGGTTACATGGTGCATTATTCCATTTAAATAAATTTTTGAAAAGACAAAATTTTAGAAATGGAGAATAGATTAGTGATTGCCCAGGGTTAGGAGTCAGGGAAGGTGTTGGAGGGAGGTGGGTCTGGTTATAAAAGGGCAGCAGGAGGGATCTTGTGGTGATGGAACTCTGGGTCTTGACTGTGGTGGTGGATACATGAACCTATACATGTGGTGAAACTGTATAGAACTAATGCAAACACATACACACATGACTACAAACTGGGGAAGTCTGAATAAGAATGGTGCATTGTAACAATGTCAGTATCCTGGTTGTGATGTTGTAGTGTTGTTTTGCAAGATGTTGCCACTGGGGAACCAGGTAGAGTCTACGGATCTCTCTGTATTATATCTTACAATTACATGTACTTTTATAATTATCTCAATAAAATTTTCAATTAAAAAAGACATTCTAGGAGAGAGTATCCATTTGGCCTATTGTCTAACAGAACTGAGTAGAGGATGTGGTCGAAGATCCATCAGAGGCCCTACAGCTCGTGTAGAAGGAAGCCAGGACCTTGACTCATTTAATGTGGCAGAATATATCTCCCCAAATGGCCACAGTAATATTTCCAGCCCACAACTCTTCCAGAACCTTGCCCCACCCCCGCACCCAATAAGCGGTGGAAACTATTTTCCTTCTCCTCGAACTTGGGTAGGCTTGTGATTTATATGACAACTCGAATATGCTGGTTTTGCTCTGTCACATCAAGAGCAGATCATAAAAGGTGATGAGCCTTCTGCCTCCCTCTTTCTGTCTCTCTCGGGTTGCTTGTTGTGTTGTGAGGAAGCTCAAGTCACGTGGAGAGGCCACCTGAGAGCGTGCTGGCTGGCAGTCCAGCCGGCAGACAGATCAACTGCCAGACCTGTGAGTGAGTCTGAAGATGATTCTAATCCCCAGCACTTGAGCCGCATCAACTGATGTCATGTGGAGCTGAGACAAGATGTTGTGGCTGAGTCCTGCCCAAATTACAGATTCGTGAGCAAAATAAATGTTGTTTCTTTTTTCCCCCCTTTTCTCCCCAAAGCCCCAGTAGATAGTTGTATGTCATAGTTGCACATCCTTCTAGTTGCTGTATGTGGGACGCGGCCTCAGCATGGCCAGAGAAGCGGTGCGTCGGTGCGCGCCCGGGATCCGAACCCGGGCCGCCAGCAGCGGAGCGCGCACACTTAACCGCTAAGCCACGGGGCCGGCCCCTAAATGTTGTTGTTTTAAGCCAGAAATTTTCGAGATGGTTAGT
The DNA here is from genome assembly GCF_057802395.1 of Ceratotherium simum simum. Taxonomy (NCBI): domain Eukaryota; kingdom Metazoa; phylum Chordata; class Mammalia; order Perissodactyla; family Rhinocerotidae; genus Ceratotherium; species Ceratotherium simum. Next base: position 28,397,074 of record NC_141934.1, read on the forward strand.
AACACAGAAATAAGTAACTGGACCACCTTCTTTCCAAACACTGCCCACGGTGGGGAAGAGGAAATTCCCTGTAGGATGATGCTGGAGAGCTAAAAACAACATATGGCTCCTCCGTGGGACATGAGCCAGTTTCTCTCTTCACACACCATCACTTGTAAAAGCTCACCTTGGGAGCTTAGGGGGCGTTTGCAGCACATCAGTGACCAGAAGAAATCAGGACCAAGAAACCGTCTAAGAAGATCCTTTGAAGCATCTAGGGGGTGCTGCTTTATTTAATATTTTGTGCATCGATTATGTGTTAAGTATTGGATAATCTCTAGCTGAAACATCCCTGTTTTCTTTCAGGTTTCTTGATTTTACATAGACTGTTTCACCCCACTGCTCTGTCCATAGTGAAGGAGAGATATCCATTAAAATGATAAACAGAAGGAAGAGACTCAGGGAAGGTTTAAATCTATGCAATATTATTATGTAAAATTAAGCAGAACTCATCCATTCGTTCAGCATATATTTTCAAGTCCCTATACTGTTCTAGGATGGCAGCACAGCCATAAACAAGTTGGACAGGGTCCCTGCTCCTGTGGGTCTCGTATCCTAGTGGAGGAGGACTGAATTAAACAGACAGACAAGCAAACCAGCTAATATCTATCTTTTTTGGTGAAGCAGTGAGAGCATCGGGTAAGAAAACTTCAAGAAAAATGCACATCAAATGCCAACTCCAGGAGAAATATTTCAGCGAGGTCCTGGCTCCGTGCAAGCAAAATGAAACAGGAGACCAGAATCCGATCAGTTAAAGGCGGCGAAGTTTCCAGAGTCTGGGCTGATTGGGAACGTGGAGGACCGAGTGTGAGGTCCATCAGCTGACGATTGGCCCAGGGCCACTGTACACGGAACAGAGAGCCCCCAGCCTAAAAGGCGAGATTGTCAGGCGTGACGGAGCAGGAATTTTAGCCGAAGAATATTCACAAATTGCGGGCCAAGGGGGGAGTGGGGATGTTCACCTTCTCTTCACATCCGCGCTCGTTGGGGGACCAGCCGTCCTTGATTGTTAATATAAAAATCAATATAGCAAGAGGCGAGTCTTTGCTGCGATAATGTTGGCTCCTTTCTCCAGGCGTGGGGAATTAGATTACCGATAGACGAGGCTCTGTCGCCTCCCCAGGCTCCAGATAGAGTCTAGGGGCTTTGCCAATGAGCACAGTAACAGAGCGTGGATCATGGACCAGCGGGCGGCCAATCGCAGCGGAGAAAATGTAATTCCCTTGCAAGACACCATCCTGGAGGGAGCGGGGAGGCAGCCTGCCTGATTGCTTATGCTCGCCTGCTCTTGGCCACAGTCTTCCAGGGAAGCCGTGGTACCTGCGTGCAGCGAAAAGGCCGCACGCTGGGGAGGTGGCATCGATGGAGAGTGGAAGGGAGGGACAAAGAGAAAGAAGCAAAGGAGAGAAGGAAGGAAGGCCTGTGAGCAGTGCTTTGCTCTGAAGACCTTTGGTTAAAATGTAGAACTTTAAACAAAGAGGACAGATCATGTCTGTGTTTACTCACATATGCCCTGTGCCACGTGGAAACTCATTTATGGCCAGTCTTTATCCCTGTGGACAGAGCCCCTTGTCGACCTGCCTATCCTCGGTCCGTCTTCCCTGAGATGGGAAGTGTAAACACCAACGGAAGAACAGGTAGCAGATTATAATGTTGTGATGAAACAGGGGCATTTTTATTGTTGTATTTTTTTCAGATTATAAAATTAATAGAACATGTAAAGAATAAAATAAAAACCACTAGTCATCCCCACTCAATAATACCAACCATCAATAATTTTATGTATTTTCTGCCAATTTTTCTTAATCTAGTGCTCACATGCTCACTCGTTCTCTGTATATGTATGTGTATGTGTGCATTTACAAAGTGGAAAACAGATGGTATTTAGAGATTTACAGATTTTTTTTTTGTCATTTAATATCATTTCATGAGCATTACCCCGCTTCAAGAAGTTATCTTTGAGAACAAGACGTTAATCATTACATCTTATATTCAATCACATTAATGGACATTTAAGTTATTTCCAATTTTTTACTGTTATGACACTCCATAAACAGTCTTAGGTGTAAATCACTGATTTCTTTTTAAGTCAATCAATATACATCCCTGAAAGTAAATTCCTTACCCCAAATTCCTAGAAGTGGAATTACTGAGTTTGTGTTGGGGAGAGGAGTTCCCGAAGGCTCCCGCCCCACATGGCCCGACTGTTCTGCAGAAAAGCGGCAGCAGCCACACGCCCGCCAGCCTGTGAGTCCATCTCAAGGAGGGATTCCTTTCTCTCTGGGTTCTATTCATTGTCTTAGTAATTCCTAGTGTTGCAGCATGCATTTTCTATGGGAAAATATAAAGACATAAACTAATAATGGGCCCATAAATTCAATTCCCAGATAATCCTCTTGGGAGTTTAAAATAACACCATCACCATGAGTGTCTGTCCCTGGTCTGAAAACTGGACCACGGCAGAAAGGTAGACGTGGAAATGAATACTGCTGACCCCACTGTAGTGATCTGATCACCATGAAGAGTGCCGTGATCCTTTCAGAAAATAAAAATGCACATGTGTGTGTCTGTGGGTGCATTACATACCTAGGTAAATATATATATGTATATATATAAAAGAATATATATATTCTTTTTAAATGTGACTTAAAATATGCAAGTTATGTGTACTATTCTTCACCATGGTTTTCAGTGTGCTTTGGAGATGTCTTCACTGTGGTCTGTAGTTCTCTGCATGGCTTTATCATCATTGGCCAGTCCCTTATGGAGGGACAAACTGTGGTTGTTTCCACTTTGGGCCTATTGCCAACAGGGACCTGATGTCCCCCCAGTGCCATCCTGTTAGTCCCCCATTTGGTGACCTGGATCGGTCTGGGCATGTTTTGCCCCAGCAACCTGACCCCCATGTTGCCCTCCCAGTAAGAAAAGCATTCTGGTGACCTGAGGCATCCCCTCTGGGCTTGCTGGACCTCTAGAAGTTTCTCTTCCCTCCAGTGTAGGCTCTGCTGTGGTAACGCCTTGCTCCTGGGTTCATGGCCTCATGTGGACAGGACAGGACCGATGTGGTCCCTCCATGCACGCCTGCAGAATCTGTGCTGGGTGGATTCCTGGGTCCTTGCGCGGCACTCAGGACACTGCCAGTATCTGCTCAGCATTGGGATGAATGAATGAGTGAATGAATGCATGTATTTTCAAAGATAAATATCATTTCAAAGTTAGGTGGAAAAATATCATCTGTTCCATTTTATTACATACGTGTAAGGGAATAGTTCTTTTTTTTATTTATTTATTTATTTTTAATTTTTTGTTTATTGCAGTAACATTGGTTTATAACATTGTAAAAATTTCAGGTGTACATCATTGTACTTCTATTAGGAATAGTTCTTTGCTTAACAAATTCTTATGAAATATTAAGGCAAAAATCTATCTTGATTTTATATCTTTATTCATCCCTGTCGCCTCACTCAACTAAACGTCCAGCCTCCTTGGACCAGCCCTTGTCTGCTTCTCTGAATGTGAGATGGTTTTCACCTAGCCTGGCAGGGTGGCTCCTTTCAAGCCGCCAGATCTGCTGGAAACAATTACCAAGATGAATACTTCTGAGCCTTTGGCGGATGCTCACCCACTCCCGGGTCACATGTCTCTCCAAATGCAGGTTCACAAACCATCCCTGATCTGCAGAGGGATCTTGGTTTTCCATTCTGTCCCAAGCATGGTGCACGGTTGAGCAGCCCAGGAATCTCCAATATCTAGAATTGAAACTGTAGCTGGAGGGAAAGAAATGTGTGTGGAGACAGCTCCCACCAAGACCTGTCCACAGCCTGGGTAATAGTCTGTCACTTTCAGGGAAGGAACGTTGAAGCAGTGTCTTCGTTAACCCCTGTGTGACCTTTACCTCCCCCAGGACTGAGCAGGTGGACGGCAGGGAGCAGACAGGTCTGAAGACTCTTCGTATGTCTTCATGGCCTCAAATCTCATTACTTCACAATACTTTTTTTTTCCTTCTACAGCGTAGTAAAACAGCACTCAGGAACTAATTGGATTTTCTGTAAGGCAGAGCCTAGTTTTTTATTATGATATGTGTATTTTTACCTTGAATTTGCTTAATTCTGGGAAGCTCAAGATTACCTGTATTGTAAGAAAAAAAAGTTAGACAATGTAAAAAAAAAAATAGAAATTGGTGACTTTTTTACCTTTAGGTTTTCCTTTTCCCCAAATCCCTTGGCGGTATCACAAATTGCCTCCTAAGGCAGGATGAATCAGTGTCTTATCGCCCCGTTCACTCCCTCATTCGTCTAACAGACCAGTATGGGGTGACTCTAACGGGAAGACAGCCCTGGATGTGGGTTCCCCAGTGAGGGACGCAGGTAGAAATTAGCCAAGAAATGAACTAGGAAACGTCAGGTGTGATGAAAATCCAACAAGGAACGAGACAGTGAGTGATGGGATGGCCGTGTTTTTAAAACTGTTTTTAAGCTGAAATATTTATTTCAAAATAACTATCTCATCAAGTCTTTAATATCATATGTATAATTGCTGAGAACAAGGCTAATTTTTAGATAAGCTGGTGAGAAAAAGAATCATTAAGTGAAAAATATCAGTCATGTGTGGATAAGGCCAAATTGGGACTGTGGATTGTCCATGACCACGGGGAAGGAAAGATTGCAGCAGAACTAATCCTGCCCCCAAGCCCACACCAGAGAGAGGGGCAGAGGTGCTGGCTGTCTACGGACAGGAGACCCAGTTCTGAAATACCACCGTGATTTAAACCAAATATGGAATCGCCGGAGTTGTGTGGATTCTCACTGCCCAGATCTCCCTCTCACACCCAGGAAGCAAAGATTTGGATAAATGTGACTTATCCTTTGCTTTCCATTTTGCTCCCTGCTTTTCGTGTTTCCCTCCTCAGTGGTTTCCATGGGAACTTCCATTGCTATTTTCTTGAGTCAGATTTCTGCCTTGAGCCCTGGGACTTTGCAAGGGGAGGGGCAGCCCTGCTCTGTGAGTGACAGTCTGGCACAGCCATCACTCGCCAAGGAAAAGGTTTTGGTAACCCAGGGATGGGAAAAGCATTTCTATTTGTTTCATCTAAGTCAGTCAGTATTTCGCTCTTAAAGACCCAGTGTGGTTGAACTTTGGGATTATTTCAGAGATGAAAACTCTAGTATTAGCGGAGTTAGATTTTTTTTCTTGCTGTGTAAAAAACTTTTTCTTTAATACCCTGATCTCGGTAAACTCCATCAGGGCGTGGGGAAGAAAGGAAGCAGTTGGGAAGGCTGAAGATTAATCCTCTCAGGACCTTGGACTGCAAAGCCTCTGGCCATTTGTGTACCGCCCAAGGCACTGGGTCAAGGTAGCTGCACGGCAAGAGGATTAACTTTTATTGGTTTGTGAATCTAGCGGTTCTTAGAGGAGAAGTTGAACAAAGTTGTGTTCTCCCTGCCTGGGATCTGTAGAGGAGCCGAGTCTCCTGCCCTTCTTTTCTTCTCTGTGTTTGGAGACAGGGAGATGGTTTGAATTATCATCCTGCAGATGGATGCCCTTGATCTTCAGATGGTATGCAGAGGTCTGGCAGCCCTGAGGCTCTGAGCTTATGCAGCCTCCTGCTGTTTCTGTAATGGAAGAGTCAGTGACTTTGGGGGTGGGGGAGACACAGAGCTGGACCCCATGGCGAAGGCATGTGGAGGCCATTAAGCTGGTCCCAAGATGTCTGGGCTGCTAAACATTAATAAAAAAAAAGTGTTCCTCAAATATATAAAGCCAAATACTGAGTTAAGATCACTCTCATTAAAGGTGCTGAGGTTTGATGGCTCGCGTTGGATGGAAACTTGTGAAGTGCGGGGGTGATAACGTTCCTGGGGTTTCATGGCTCAGGTGCGTGGGTGCGTGTGTGCTTCTTTACTATCCACATGGCAGGAAATGCTGCATTTGCCCGTAGCTGAGGGCCTCTTTTGTTCCAGTTGTGTCTGTACAATACCAAGGAGAAGTGAGGGGTCAGTTTAAGCCAGTGAGTAGAACAAGGAAGCATCGCTCCAGCCCACGTGTCACTCGCCCTGAGAAAACTACTTGTTTATCTGAGGTCAACTTTATCTTATGAAAAGAAAGCCCCTAATGATGAGTAGCCACAGCCCATGGGTGCCTCCACAGGTGTGCGAGCACATATGCACACAAGCACACACGTATATAACATACCCAATATATGAAGACCCCTAGCTAATGCCTCCAGGAAGCCCTCACAACAAATGCCCACATCATGATTCTGTTTAGACTTCCATCGCCGTGGCAAACAATTTACTTGCGTGAACGAACATGATCTGAGATCTGATGGCGATTCCTCTCAGCTGTCTGTCACTGTAACTAACCTTAAGCATGCTAGGCAAACACAAAGTTTTTAAAAGTCTATCTCTAATATATCATGTGAAGAAGTTCATTTTACAGATTGTTTCTGGACTTCTCTGTTTAATTAGAATCCCTCTAACTGTTTTCTTCTGTAAATCATCCTCGCATGCCTGTCATCACTTATGTCTCATGTCCCGGCTCTGAATCCCTAGTAGAAAAAAATCTTGTTTTAGCAGAAAATGTCATCCATTGGTTTTCAATTAGGAGGGAAGAATTTAAAAGCAAACTGTTAGAAACATCAAATTTCCATATGCATGACTGTTAACATTTTCCTGTTATAAAAATGACAAGAAGGCCTTCTTAAAAAATGACAATTAAAAAATATAAGGTAGTATGGAGAATGCTGTAACATCCATCACAAAATTGCAAATGTTAAAATTTCATCATATTTGCTTCAGATGTTTGGTTAATCAAAAAAAGAAATCAAACATTGCTGATAATGTGGAAATCTTCTTTGCACCCTCCCCAGACCCTGTTCCCTTGTCCCCTCCTCCCTCCAATCTCCTGTAACTCTAGTCCCTCCCTCCCCTCACTCTGCTCTCTCCCTCCCTCATCCCCCATCCCCTTCTCTCCTCTCCCTCCTACCACCCCTCCCTCCATCTCTCTGGGAAACAACCACTAACAAGAATTTGGCATTAATTTTTCAGTCTGTATCTGTGAACTTTTAGTTACATCGGCGTATCCATAAGTAACAGAGTTTTTTAGCTTGTTTTGAAACTGCGCATACAGGAGTATCACAGTATATCTTTCTCCACTTCGATTTGTTCACCCAGCATGATAATTTCCAGCTCCAGCCCTAAAGACACTTGTGGGTATAGCTCATGCCTTTGAGCTCTAGAGTTTTACTCCATTATATGACAGTGCCCTGAGTTTGCAACCAGCTCTTGGGTGACAGGCATGTACGATATCTCCAGTTTTTCGTGATTGCACTTAATGATGCTCCAAGCAGCGGGCACACATGGGAACGGGCGTCTCAAGGAGATTATTTCAGACGTTGTCTTAATGTCTCCCAGACAGCTGAGCATCATGCAGCTCTTTCTTCTTGAAAGGCAGAGCAAGGTGATCTATTTGAGGAAGGTCAGTCTCTTTGCTCCTCTACTGTCCTTTTCCTGTTGTTGGAAAAGCTGTTTCTTCACCAGCCCCGGGACGCTCATCTAGAGATATTAATATGAAGAGCCACGTCAGTTTGCTGTCTTGTGTTTCAGGATTGTTAGCAGCTCTTCAGTGAGCAGGTATTTTCTCTCTCTCGTTCTCTCTCCTGTGAGCTGCAGCGGTGTTCTGGGAGTGATAGACCATATAATTCTCACATGTCAAGCTTCTAAGCCAAAACCCTCCGGCGCTGCCTCTGATTTTCCTGAAGCATGAAAAATAAAAGGCCATAACCCTCTTGGCAGCAGCTCCCACAGCAGCTCCTGGGTGCACCTGTGGACGTGACACCTGAGGACAGGCTCTGCCTCCTGGGCTGTGGGAACGTGCTGGCCCCTGAAGACAGCCCCTCCCCTCCCCAGAGGGTCCCCAGGGGAACTGGTGGATGTGGCCCGGAGGCCTGGATCTCTCTCGGTTCCCTTCAGAAAGGGGATGGGTGCTTCCCAGTGTCTCTGAGATTGTCTTTATTCTTCAAGGAGCTACAGTTGCCAAGTGGCCTGGATCTTGGAACTCTGCCCGGTGGCTCTGTGGAGGTTTCCACCTCCAGACAGCACAAAGTGAGCTGCAGAAACTGTGGGTCTCGGAGGCCAGCGCTGGGAAACACAACAAGATGGGTACACAGTGTGATGCTCTGAAAAGTTGGTCTAGATGTTCACTAGTTATTTGTGTGTGTGAGTGTGTGTGTACATATGTGTGTGAGTGTGTTGTGTGTGTATGCCTGTGAGAGTCTGCCATGTTTATGTATGTTCTATGTATGTGTGTATGAGTGTGTGAGTGATGTCTGTATATGTGTGTGTGTGCTGTGAGTGTGTTAATGTGTGTATTTGAGTTGTGTGTATGTGTGTGACTGAGAGTGTGTGTGTTGTGCATGGGTTGTGTATGTGTGTGTTGTGTGAATGTATATGTGAGTTATATGTGTGTGACTGTGTGATAGTGTGTGTGTTGAGCATGGGTTGTGTATGTGTGTTGTGTGAATGGATATGTGAGTTGTATGTATGTGTGTGTGACTGTGACAGTGTGTGTGTTGTGTGTGGGACGGAAGAGATAGGAGAAGGAAACCCTTCTCTTCTCTCCCTCTCTCTGGTTTCGTGACTTCCTCCATCCCATCCCACCTCAACAAAAACTGGAAACCTCTGGATTTCCTAGACAGCTGCCAGGGATCTTGAGGACAATCTAGCTTCAGTGCACATTTTTGGCTGGTGTGACCTGGAAAGGCGGCAGGAGTTGCAAAAATACTGCAGGAGCCACTGCCCTAAGCCCCCTCCTCAGTGACAGCCCAACCTCTCTCCTGGGGCCACCATTCCCACCCACGTCCCCAGGATTCAAGGTGTCAAGACGCCTGGCAGGCAGGGGCCCAGGACCCCTCCAGCTCTGGGGCCGCGAGCGTCCTGGTTCCTCGGTCTCCTGGGTGACGGGAGTGGAGGATTCACCATCTCCCATTGAGCCTGACGGTTTCCAGCTATGACCCACAGAAACCTCTCGCTCCCTTCAGAGGATATATAAACATTTACATCTGATTTCGTTAGCAAAACACTCTTATTCTTTTTAGTTTCTTGAATGCTTGAAATTAAGCATTGTCAGTATATTGACATTCTTCTTCAGTTTTCTAATCCACACATCTGAGGCTATACACGTCCCTTTCAGAGCCACTCTGGCTGGATCGCACAGCACTCTTGGCTCTTAGTTCTAAATGCTTGGAGGTTTCCGCTTTGGCTTTGTTTTAATTTAACTCAAGAGTTATTTGGATGCATCATGATTGCTAAGGTGATATGACTGAATCAGAAATTTTTTTTAAATTCAGATCTGCATGTTGGGTTCCTGTAACACTCGGCAGGGAAGCCCCCTCCCTCCTGCCTCTCAGCTAAATGTCGTGTAAGCCTCACGTGTAGCCGATCAGTGAACGATGAACATGCCTTGTGATGGTACTGTGAGAGTGGCATAATTTTATGACTTAGGGGATATCTGACTTGTCAACTTTTGCAAAGGAATTTTAGCTATGTGTGTGTCCACTAGAATATCCTCATCTTTCTTATTGATCAACTCTATCAGAAGTCATTTTATAAATTTGAACTTACCCAATAAATGCATAATGCCCTTTTAAATGTTTTATATATTGGCATTTGATTTTTAAAAAGAGAGATCCGCTACTAAGAAAGATTGGCAATCACTGATGTATTCTGACCTCCCATCATTGTATGAATGAGGTCAAGACAGAGCAGTAACAGCCCACATTTGTTCAAAGCTTGCTATATTTAGCAGCACTCATGCTCAGATAATCTCATTCAATTATCCTTGTAGCCTGGAGAAGAGAAGGACCACCAGTTATCTTCATTTCATAGGAGAGGAAAATGGAAGCAGACAGGTGAAATGACTTGTCTGGTTGACTCAGTGATGAGGCCAGAATCAGGTTGTCAGTCCTCACAGCAGTCCCGCTGGGTGGGTACTGGCATTATCCCATTCTACAGATGGGGATGTTGAGGTGGGAGAAGTTACTCTACTTGCCCAAGGGCACCCAGCTAGTAACAGTAGGGGGAAGCTGGGATTCAAATCTGAGCAATCTGGCTGCGAGTTGCAGGCTCTTGCCCGGATGTACAAGGTGAGAAGCCAGAACTGACACGTCCCACTCCTCCATGTGATCTTTCTGTCTCTCTAGACCATCTCTCCCGGAATTATTTTACTGGAAACACAGAGTGTAGATATTCTCCTAGATCTGATCCTTAATTATCCACAATGCTTTATCCCAGCTCATTAAATTAGATCAATGAGGGTAAAAAAAAGTGTTATTTTGTCTCTGTAGTATTGGAGTTTAAGTGATCAGGGTAATTTTCCATTATAATTTTGTGTTTTAAATAAATAGAGCCAGCTTCATTGTGAGAACACTTGTCTAATATTGGGCAATAAACGTTTAAGTGATTTTGGTTTAATTACTACTCATACTATTGCACTGGATAAATGTATTGTTTTTGAGTTTGCTCATTAGATGGGAAGAGGCTGAATTTATAAAAATATGTGTGCCTTTATTACTACATTTAAGGATGTGCATATGTAAATAGATGCTTGCTTATTTATATACATGGTCATTACAGAGCTGTGTGAGGAATGGAGTTTTCTCCACAAAATCTGCAGGTCTATGGGAGGGGGATTGTGCCGACGCTGTGTGCCCACTTCATAAGGGAACGTCTCCACTTAAATAATTATAGGAGGAAGACGTCCAAGCTATGACTTGATATTTAAAACTGAGTTACTATTTCTAGCAAGACCATTCTCTTGAAAGGTTGATAAGTCATTCCTTTTATTGTGCTCTGCAATTTAAATATCACACATGTATCATTTTTCTTAAATGTGCAACCATGTATCCAAACGGTCTCCTACTGTTGTAACTATGCTAAAGATGAAACACACCAGCCTGTGATGAGAAACCATCTTGGTTAGCCATCTGTCTGTCCCTAAGCGGTGGTGACATTTCCTTTCTCTAGCAGCGGGAGAGAGACACCAGGTGAAGTGCCATTTATTATGCAAAAGTCCCCAGGACCAAGCTCCCTGCGAACAGTGTTAAGAACCCCACATCTCTGCCCTCATCTTCCTTTCCCTTCCAGGGGTCCGGAGAGAGCACATCAGTCCAATTTCCATTTAGTCCAGACAGGCTTCCTGGAGAAGGTGGCACAGAGCAAGGAGGATGCTCTCCTCTCTCTGGGCGTTTCTGTAGCCGTTGGTCTGAGACGCCGTTGCTTTTAAGTTGAAAGTTTCTATTTTGTCTACAGTTTGGCCTCTTTCCAAGTTGGCATGACAAACTGAAGTCTAAAGCCTTGGAAATCAGAAACCAGTCAGCCTTGAAGTGAAGGCTTCCAGAGAACAAGAGGAACACGCCGCAGAGATATTCGGCTTTAAGGGAGAGAGCTTCAGGAAGAGCTGGGGTGGGAGTTGATTGCTTTCATCTTCTTCCTCTTCTTTTTGCTTTTCATGGTCTCTGATCTCGTTAGCATGTTCTTTCATTACTACAGCTGTTTGTGCCACATTTTGCCTGAAGATTATAGTGTCTGGTTTAGTATATTCAACGCGGAATGACACAATAACAATAATTATGACTGCGCTGGGGTTTAAGTCCTTGGTGATGTTTTCCCATTGTTCCCGGAGACTCAGGCTGTGTTCACGGCTCAGCCTCATCGGTCGGCCGATGCTCAACCAAGAAGAGCCTTCAGAGAAGAGTGTGGGTTTCTCCCAGGTGGGCTTTCGGTGACATTTCCAGCTTTGCCTGGTTTCTCAGGTTGGAATGCCCCTGATCCAAAATGTCTCGAAGCCACACAGCTTACTCAGAGAGAGCAAAATCCTGAGGATCTTATCACCCGGTTTATGGAACCCAGTTAGCCTCTGCCCTCAGCGGTTCTGGAAGTCCACCTGCAGTTGCTAACAGGAGGGTCTCAGGGTCTGCGTGGTCTTTGCCTTGCCCCTGGCGTACTTTTGTTCTCTGCAGCCTTTTGCAATTATATCACTGTCTTTGCTGTTTCTTTTCTTTGGAGAGTTCATAGCACCCCTTCTCATATTTCAAACGCTCTCTGTCAGAGTTGTTATCCTCCTGTTTGGATGGTTTCCTGTCCACTTAATTCCTTCCTTGCAGAGCTCGGGAAACGGATGCATTAACTGGAAGGTGGGGTTTTTGTGTCCCAGTTCACAAACAGGTAAGACTGCGACGCTGTAGTGATGCTGAGCATTGTCATTGTCACACCCAGGGAAGATCAGCTGTTTGACGTTCCTGAAATAACAGGCGGGGAGTAAAGCGCCTACTTATCTGCCGCTTCACACTCCTTTTCTCTGCAGTAAACTCCTGGCTCTGTGACGAAGTGCTCTATACCTGCTTCGTTTACCTTGGATGTTTACCTGCCGCCTGGAGAAGCTCTCGGAGCAGTACGACCGATTTGTTTAAGAACCAGACATCGTGTTTTCTCTTTAATAGGACCAACGTCGTGAGCAGTTGGTTAGGTTTGTACATAGTGTCTTCTAGATCACAGCGAGGGGGCATTACGTGTCCTTACTGGTTGAGGCGGAACTCGTGCACGTGGAATCGTAGGAAATACCACATGGGCGTGCGTTGCGACTCATGGGAGTTTAACTCCTCCACCACCAGCGATGTCACAGTGTAACCAGTCAAGGTAGACGTTATCTCCACACCCGTGCCACGCACTTCTCCAACTGCTTAAACAGAAGGCAAGGATCAGAATTTGTTTGGGCTAGTTCTGTTCTGCTTCATCGTTAGTAAATTTAATGGGAATGGGGTGTTCTTATTAAAACCTCTGGAGGGTGCGGGTCTGTTTATCCGTATAAGTGACCTCACGTGACTTGGATTTGTGAGTGTCTAAGGAACTGTCTGCCTTCCCCACTCCTTCTCAGTGACGTTTATTACTTCCTACCCATGTCCTTAGGTGGCCTCAGGGGTTTCCTGGCTCTGCCAACCTAATCAGCCCATCTTAATACACTTTGTCCGGGAAAAATCAAATGATAAACTAGTTAGAATTGCTTGAGAAAAGTAAGAAAAAAAAATCGTGTCTTCTCTTCATAGGTGTTTCTTTATGAAATCAAGTCCAATGCTCTGTAAAGAAAGCTTTCGGATGCTCAGAATTTCTGTGTTTGTTTTGCCTAATTCTGGTTCTGACCAGCTTCTAGATAGTGGGGGCTCATTTCACAGTCTGCCCCTCCAGGTAAGTGACGTGTTCTCGTGGTGTGCTTGCAATGGCCTCGAGTTCCAAAGAGAGCTTTTCTTGTGTAAAAGTGTGAAGAAGAAAGTAAAAGATAAGCTTGGTTAGGGAGGAAATTTATGGTGACAGCCCTGGTCTGCTGAGGTCCACTGTGACCACAGAGTTCACTTCAGGCACTTGTGTGGAAGGAAATAATGTATTTTCTCAGAAGCCCGTGGACGGAGATGCAGGTTGGCTCTTGACACGACAGGAGTGTGGTAAACACAACAGGAACAGCAATGGAACCCACCACTGGTTTTCTCCCAAAAGGATCCCTGGCTGTTACTCCTAGGACTGGGTGGCATTATTACTTCACAACATTCTGGGTATGTTTGCATATTTCTAGTGTGATGGTCATATCCTTCCTGCTCTCCAAAGAAGCAACATTTCCATTTCATCCAACTTATATACAAAGAAAAAAAATCAACAATTTTCAGAATTAGACTTTTGGATATCTGCATGGCTTCCTCCCTCATGTCCATCAAGTGTTTGGTCAATGTCACCTTCTCAGAAATCGTCTTAATTAAAATTGCAGCCCACAACATCTATACGTCTGTTAGAAGGGCTACGATCTATAACACCAACGACACCAAATGCCGGCGAGGATGTGGAGAAACAGGAACCCTCATTCACTGCTGTGGGAATGCAAAATGGAGCAGCCACTTGGGAAGACAGTTTGGTGGTTTCTTACAAAGCTAAACACAGGCTTATCATATTGTTCAGTAATCATGCTCCTTGGTATTTATCCAAATCACGTGAAAATGCATGTCCACAAAAAAAAAACAAAAAACTTGCGCACAAATGTTTATAGCAGCTTTATTCATAATTGCCAAAACTTGGAAGGAACTAAGATGTCCTTCAGTAGGTGGATGGATAAACAGATTGTGGTCCATCCAGGCACTGGAATATTATTTAGTGCTAAAAAAATAAGCTATCAAGCCGTGAAAAGATATGGAGGAAACTTAAATGCATATTGCTAAGTGAAAGAAGCCAGTCTGAAAAGGCTACATACTATATGACTCCAATTCTATGGCATTCTGGAAAAGGCAAAACTATAGAGACAGTAAGAATACCAGTGGTTGTCTGGGGCTGGGAGGGAGGTGAGGAGTGGTGACCAGGTGAAGTGCAGAGGACTTGCAGAGCAGTGAGACTCTTCTGTATGATACTAGAATGGCAGACACATGACGTTGACAAAACCTATAGATTGTACAACGCAAAGAGTAAATCCTAATGTGAACTATGGACTCTAATTAATAATAATGTATCAGTATTGGTTTATCAATTGTAACGCATGTAGCACATGAATGCAAGATGCTAATAATAGGGGAAACTCTGTGTGTGTGTGTGTGTGTGTGTGTAAAGTGGAGAGTAGATATATAGGACCTCTCTGTACTTTCCACCTAATTTTTCTGTAATCCTAAAGCTGCTCTAAGAAATTGTTTATTTAAAAAAAAAAAGGCAATCTGCACCCACCACACCTTGCTTGGCTCTCCCTTATTTCTCCAGAGCACTGAACGATGTAGCTGTTATAAACTGTGCTTACTTTCTATGTGTTGTTTATTGTCTGTTCTCATCAACCCCTGGTAGGATGGAGGCCTCGTGGGGCAGGAGCCTTTGTTTTGCTTCTGCTGTATCCTCTGTGCTTAGCACAGTGCAGGGTACATGGTGGATGTCCAATAAATATTCCTCATGATGGAGAGAAGGAATATCTGGGAAAGTTCTCCAAAGCGAGCATTCTCAGAGGCCCCTCCCAGCCCTGCTTAAGCCTTTGACTGCCGGGACCATAGCTTTCTGATCAGCCAGCTGATTACACTTAGATCCTGTTCGTTCTTATTTCCCTTCTTGAGATATATTTATTTTTTCATTTTTTCTGCACAGAAGAGGAAATCCATCCCCAGGTCTTAAGATTTATTAACTGTTGCCTGAATCATTTCACATGATGTCAAGGGAGGAGGCAGGCTGAGTCTCCACTTAGAAGCACTCTGCTCAAAGGGCTCTGGATAATTCCCTCGATTTTGTAAAGATGTTGGTTGGCTTAAATGATTAGCATGAGATCCTTAAGGAGGACTTAACTTAAGCATTTAAGGATCTTCTGTGTCTCTCTGAGTGCCCCTCCTGGGTTGCCTGGATTTTCACATCTGGAAGGCAAATTTATAAAGGGTTTCCAGCCTCTCTTTCTCTCTTGCTTTATTCTGAGCTCTGCCTGAGTGTGTGTCTGTGCGGGGGGGGGCGGGGGGGGGTCCCGGGGGGGGCGGGGGGGGGTCCCTCCTTCAAAGCACTGGAGGTCAGCCTCCCCCTGCAGGCATGTGGTCTGTGTTCAGGGAGACCTGCCAGGGGCTCCATGGGCTTCCAGCTCTCAGAGGCAGAGGGGATCAAGTTACAGACGCTTCTCCTTTTAAGTTCATCTGTGAGGGCAGGATGTCAGCCCAGGGGGTTGGAGGCCTGTCTCTCTCCTGGTCTAATCTTGCTTTGCTGGTTTGTCCAGAGGAGCCAGGAAGTTCAGAGCAGCGAGGGGGTCCCCTGATTTCATTTCACTTGCCTATCAAGAGCTGTGGTTCAGAGCAGCCTGCTGTTCACATGATGTATCTCTTCTGTTTGGTTCAAGCTGAGGCCCCCTTTCTCCCCCACCATTTAGAGGGAGGATGAAAGGAAAATGGCCATGTGCAGAGGGAAGTCGGGTGGTCCTGACATGGGGGGCTTCTCTTGGTGTTATTTATTGTCTTCCCACAAGATGTGGCTGCATAGAGGGGGTCTTCATCCCATGCACCCCACCGTGGGTCTCTCCACTCCCCTGGTCTCAAATTCCAGTACCTTTCTCCATGCATCCTAGGAGGCAGTCCTTCAGAACGTGGACCCTTAGCCGGGGAAGAAGGAAAGCTGTCAAGATTTTCTCCTAGTCCAAGCAACTACTGGGCAGCTTCAGACGCCCACCCCCAGGATGTCACTGGGGGCTCTTGGCAGAACTGTGTCCAAACAGATACTCTCTGGAGGATGATTCCAGGCCTCTTCCTGTTAGTACAATACAAACACGGTCATGGATGCAAGTCTTTGTGCAGACAGTTGGAAAGCATCAAGAATAATAATAATATTTGGATCTTTCTTTTGGGTTACACAGAGCTTCTGCATACCTTCTCACATTCATGCAAGGCACCAGTAGCTTCTTAAAATGCAATTTTAAGAAGTAAGTAAGTATTTTGATTTGGAGTGGTAAAGGAAGATAAAAGTAGTCTGTTGTTGTAAAAGAGTGACTAGGGCCATTACTAACCATTTATCCCCCAAGGTGTTTTATTTTACTCCAAAGGACTGTGAAATATTTTAGCTCAGTGTCAACCACACATTTAGACTTAGGCAAAAATGTGTAGTTTACCAAGAAAAAAGACCATATTACTTAGCCTCTCCTGGAGCATGGTGAAGCTAACTAATTTGTACAACAGATATAAATGGATGTGGAGTGGGCAACTGTTAGGAAATACCTTTAGAAGTATTGGGGGAAGGCTTCTTCCTTTTTCTTCTTGCTCCTGGTTAGAATATAGACATGATGGCTGGCACTAGTGCAGCCATATTGGGCCATGAGGTAGAAATCACATGCAGAGACCAACATGTGGATTTGTGTGTCTCTCACACTATGGAATTGTCAAGCCAGCCCTGGACTGCTTCATCCCTTTGGATTTTAAATGAGAAATAAGTTTCTATCTACTTTATAAACCACTGGTTATCCTAACCAATATTTATATATTATATTCTCTCTATCTCTCTTGGATTTCAGTGCCACAGCCAACTCCATCCCCCTCATTAAAAGTTTACCTGGCCATACTTCTTTGAGGTTGTTTAGTAAGAAGAAGGAAAGGAAGGAAAGCATCCTTCTGGCTAAGTTCTTTTTCAGAACACCTTTCCAACTACTACCCTCTGAAGGTATTAGTCAAGAAGTCAAGTTATCTTGACAGCATAAGGTAGAAACTTCCCCAAAGCTGTTTGAAGCTGGAAAAAGGAGCCGAGGCCCTGCTCCCAGGAGATGCCCCTGGCTGAGATGTCACTCATCACTCTGCGAGCGTGATCGCCTGGCCACCATTTCCTCCTTCCTTCTCGTCTGTTCTGCAGGGGCTTACAAAGCCGGGCAAGTGTTGAGAAGCCTTCACATCTGATTGCGCTCCGGAGCCAAGGCTCCTCTCCAGACCAGATGGGTTTTGTTTCGTCTTGCTTTGATCCTTCCCAGGGATGCAGAGACGGAGTTCTGCTGCCTGCTGCTCGCTCCGCTCCAGGGCCCCACGTGCTTGGGCAGGGTTTCTATTCGTGGACAGAAAGCCCCCCCGCCCCCTTTTCCCATCGTGTGCAGGGAGGACCAGCCCTGGCCAGCCGTGATGTCCGCGCACACTGACCTCAGTGGAGAGGATGCCGACGGAGGGTCTCTTCCTCGCGGTTTTCAGCGGGTCTGAACATCCTGTTTATAGTGCAGAGTAAGCCAGATCCTTGAGATGTCCCCACAGAGACTTAGCAAATGGGGGCCACAGGCTCTGCATGTAGGTGGCCACGCAGAAGTTTAGGGTGACAGATGATGCCAGGTGGCACTTGGAGAAAGTTTCAGGCAGCTTAGGAGTTTGTGTAGGTACACTCAGGGATTTGGGAAGGATCTCCTTTCTTACTTGGTTAGATGCTCAGAAAGTAACTCTCGTCTGTTACAAGTAACTTTTTCAAGAGGTTGGAGAACTGTCGGCCCTTATCGAGTATCCTGTGGTCCAGGAGTGATTAAATTATATCACTAAAAGTTTTAATTATTATTTTTTAGTAACAGTTTTATTAGGAGGCTTCCTGGCAGCCCAAGCGAAAAGGGAAACTTGGTTAGAGACAGGATTCTCAGCATCCATAGGAGAAAGGCCAGCAACACGGTGGCAACAGAGGCTTCCTGGACCAGGCTTGGAGAGGGGAGTTTCTTACAGAGCAGACGTGCTTATCGAGCCGTCACCCAAGGCCCCAGGAGTCCACTTTTCCTTACAGTTCTGTGACGGTCGGTACCTGCTCCCAGAGATGCAACAGCAGCTTTCCTAAAGCTCTTTTCCACAGCGTTTTCTTAACAAAAGCCCAGGGCTTGACAACACAGCACAGCTCAGAAAGAGTCATCTTTTTTCAAGTCCTTGCTTTGCTCAATTGCTCCTCCCCTGGAGACCTTTTCTGGGGTGCGTGCTTCCTGGGAACGGTGTTGTCCTCGGGATGCGTCTGCTCTCCCGCGGGCGTAAAGAGCAGGGCGCAGCCACAGCCCGGCTCTCAATCCCGTCTCTGCCGACTCTGTGACCTGGGTGGGTGGCTCACCGTCCCTGGGTCTCCCCTTCCTCCTCATCACAGCCCTTCCCTCCTAGGGGTGGCGAAAGAATGAAGTGAGAGGGAGGGCGTGAGGGGCTGGAAGGCAGCGTCCGGCACTGGGAGCACGCGGTACGCGGGGCTTCATCGGTACTTTTGCTATTGTTTGCAACCTATTCTTCCTTTATGAAAACTGCTGTGTTATTTTGAGCTCCCTGAGCTAAGTAAGCACTCGACACATCAGGGTATTGAAAAGTCAGATGCTCTAATGGTGTTTTTGTACCGATGCAGATGTCAACAGAGAAGCGTGCTGGCCAGTGGGGGGGTTGAGTGTCTTCACCTCCAGGGAACCTAGTTTGAATAACTTCTGTCTGCAAACTGGGGCAGCCTGTGCACATTTAACTTGGGCAAAATAAACTCAACCAGAGAGAGAGACAGATGGACAGAGGGACAGACTGACTTCCACCATGGATCCCCACAATGTGTGTGCACCCAGGGTGTGCAAGTGTGGATCTGAAGACCCTGTACCTCTGCCCTCATCATGCTGCTCAGCAGAGGGGCGGCAGGGACAGGGTGTTTGGTTTCTCAGTTTCTTCCTCCCTCCCTCCCTCCCTCCCTCTCTCTCTTCCTCCCTCCCTTCCTTCCTCCCACCCTCCCTTCCTCCCTCCCTTCCTTCCACAACATAGTATCTAAACTCAAGTCCATGGCTTCATGTGGGGCTCCATCAGGAAGAGAAGGAGGCCGTGCTGGATTTAGGAAGAAATGGAGCTGTCCCGTCCTTTTGGGGGGATTTAAGAGGATTTTCAGGAGTCATTTTGGGTCCACGTGATCTGCACCTTACCTGCAGACTTGAGAACGCTCGACAGCATGACATGCAGATCTCTGGAGCACTCAGGCTGAGAGGCTTCGTGAAGAGACTGAGGGGTCGGTTTATACGGCTGGGCATCCTTGGTCTGGGGAGCATCACCTCCCCATCACTCCTCCACCCACACAGGCCTCATTACCAGGTGAACTGAAACCCAGACCGCCTGGGTCAGGTGACAGGACAGCTCCCAGCTCTGTTCCCTGAGGGAATAAGTCCACATGCCCTCCACACCTTGTGGGTGAACTGTCCTGGTTTGGGAAGTTCCTCTCTTTATGACAACCCCAAGTCCCTCCCACCACAGGCAAAGACATGACATCTGTAGGAGGAAGAGAAAACGCTCTTGAGATATTCCACTGTAAGCCATCCAGAAGCCCAGAGAAGAAGTGATCTTGGGATTGAAGTGGAGAAGGTTCCATCTTCACAGAGGAATGGGACTGAGGGGGTGAGCAGGGGGGGAGAGCTGAATTCTCACAGCTGTTTGTGCAGAATCAAGTCTTATTTGGAAGGCTCTGCTTGCCAGCCTTTGGGGACCCAGATAACAAAGAAGGACCCAGAAGGGGGAAAGGGGAGAAGGAGCAGGGGAGGGAGATGGAGGGCTTCCCAATGAGAGGGAAAGTGGAGGGTCCCGGACACTGAAGGGTGCCCTGGAGGGAAGAGAGTTTTCAGCAGGGCACAGTAGCACACGTGGGTGTGTACCTGGGGAGCGGCCCTCTGCCTCAGGAGGCTGCAGCCTGCAGTAAAGGGGGCACCGTCTTACAGGACGCTGGGTTTCAATGGTCCTCAGGAGAAAGTCACGCAGTTAAAACCACCATCGTCTCTCACCTGGAGCATCAGGAGCCTCCCACCTGGCTTTCCTGCCTCTGCACTTGCTCCCATTCTCTCCACCCTCAACCTGAGTGTTCCACTTAAATCCTAAGTCCATTCATGACGCCCCTGTGCTTGAGCCCCTGCACGGCTCCCATCTCACTCAGAACAAACCCCAGGTCCTGGGCCGGCCCCGTGGCTTGGTGGTTGGGTGAGCGCGCTCCACTGCTGGCGACCCAGGTTCAGATCCCGGGCTCGCACCGACGCGCTGCTTCTCTGGCCATGCTGAGGCCGCGTCCCACATACAGCAACTAGAAGGATGTGCAGCTATGACACACAGCTATCTACTGGGGCTTTGGGGGGAAAAATAAATAAATAAAATCTTTAAAAAAAAAAAAAACCCAGGTCCTTACAATCACCTACAAGGCATGATCTGCACCTCCCCCCATGCATACTTCTCTCCTTCTTCCCTCCCCTCCTCCATGCTGGCCTCCTGGGTGTTCCTCAAATGCTTCAGGCAAGCTCCAACCTCAGGACCTTTGCACGTGCTCTCTCCTTTGCCTGCCAAGCTCTGCATGCTCCTCTATTTTTGCTTTTTTAAAATTCCATCTGCTCAGTAAGGCTTCCCAGGGCACTATTTAAAATTGCCTCCTCATCCTCCTTACCCAGTTCCTTCTTTGTCACCATCTCATCTGCTATGTCCTTTATTACTGGTTTGATGTTTATTTTCCACCACAAGCAGTGCATCTCCATGTGGGGAGGGATGGTGTCTGCTCTGTTTCCTGCTGTATCCTCAGCACCCGGAACAGTGCGAGGCGTCCAGTAGGCACTCAACACACAGCTGTTGGATGAATGGGTAAATAAATGAATGATAGCATGCGTGAATCACAAATCCTTAGGGCTTGGAAAGTTGAATTTTTTTTTCTACTCTTGGAACTGATGGCTTTCTCTCAGATGGAGGTGCAGAAGAAATACTTAGCTTGTATTTCAGGACCTCCTTGAATGATGTTGAATGAAAAATACGTCTTTAAAGACTAGAATCACCAAGCATCAGGGAAGGCTGACAGAGAAAGAGGGTGGGGATCTGAGACTCGCTGGGGCAACAAAAACCCGCGTCCTCTCCCCCTGGAGCACACAGTCACTGCGCAGAAGGGCCGCAGATCAGCGACTCCAAATCATTCTTCCGAGTCCCGTCTTCATCCACAAAATGCAGTGACCTCACTGTATACACACCTACAAAAACATGACTTTAAACTCGGTTCCTTTCTTGCCTGCTCAGTTAGGCAAGATGATTCCCCGATCTACAGCAGCTCCCGAGAGGAGACAATGTTTACACCCAGAAACCGTGGCGTTCAAACAGGAAGCAGGAAGTGGGGTCCCTTCATTTCAAGAGCATCGACGCTGTAATGAGTGATTTTCCAGGGTTGAACGGGATGCTTCCTGCTCTCGTGGGACAGTCAGGTTGCTCTGACCATCCCTAATTTCTGGAGCTCTGAGTCAGCAGCCTCTCATTCTGTTGTAATGAGCCGAGTGTTAATGTCACAGCCTCTGTCCACTCCGGAGACCCCATGCCAGGTCTGACCTTGTCACGAGTTTTGTCAGCTCTTCTGTCCGCCTTTCTTGGGAGGCTGCTGTTGTTTCTCCACTAAAAATGTACTTATTTCCACCCAAAATAGAGATGGATCCAACAACTTACCCAAGATAAATATAGGAGATAGAAATCTCATTTACATTCAGTCATATAAAGTCCCTTTCTCTCCCTCCCTCACTCTGTCCCTCTCTCTCTGTCCCTCTCTCTCTGTCTCTCCCTTCCTCTCTGTCTCTGTCTCTTCCGCCACTCACACACATGTGCACCACACACGCACGTCTGCAATATCTCTATACCTCATACTGAGAAACCCAAGGAGTCGCATGCAGAATGACAGCATATGCCCCCCTCAAATGGAATAGGTATTTGGAGTCCATGTGTCCAACTTGAATGCACTGAAATAAGAAGGGGAATTGAGTTGCTTTGGGGAGAAGAGTGCAGACCCGTAGCCCACTGAACTGGCAGCCTTCAAAAATGGAAACCAGTTTAAGAGGCAAAGCATTTATTTGGGATCTGAGAATTGCCATTCTGGGAGCACAGATTCAGGTAGAAACCCAAACAGTGTCCCGCTAGGGAGAAAAAGTCAGGGACTTTTAAAGGCAAAGAAGGGAGGTTGTATTACAAAAAGTTTTAATCGGAGTTGGAGGCAGAGAGCTGGTCTTGGCTAAACATTGAGTGACTGTTGATTCCGTCTTCAGAAAGTCTGCATTCCTCAGTCTTTGTGATCAGGATGTCCGTTCTCCTGCTGACTTCTCAAACAATTGCTTGTAAAACAAAAGCCATTTGGCCCAGTCCAAAGGTTTGGCCCAGTCCAGAGGTTTGCCCCAGTCCAAGGTTCCAGACAGCAGGCAGTTTCTCTGGAAAGGCAGCTCCAACTCCACTTAAAAATGGCTCCACTAAAGTCCGTTTTGACAGAACCAAGGACCTTTCTGTCCTCCTGGCTGTGATTGCGACACACCCCCAGCTTGTATCTGCAGTCTCTTTGTAGCACCGAGTTCATGGAGGCGGCCGCCCAGGATTTCCCGCACCAGCCCCAGCATCCCCAATACACACACGTGCTTTGTGTTCTCATGCAATCGAAAGGCTAAATGAGGAGAGATCCAAAAGGTGCAAAGGGGCGCCCACCCCCACCCCCACCTCCAAGGTTGAGTCTTGTTCTTCTGCTTGTTGCTCCTGCTTTGGAGATGACGAGAGAAATGTGCCCACCTGCACCCAGGCCTCCCTTCTGCCCACAACACAGCACCTGCAGCCTCCCCACCCCCCCCCGGCTGAGTTTCCCTCCAGTTCCTGCCGTGGAATTGCAGGCAGCCGTGGACGGGACTCAGGGACCGTACCCCACACAGGGGCCCCCGGTGTCCCTGGTCTGCCGGCGACTTGCGTTAGCATCATCGCTCCTTCTCGGGATGCGTGTGTGCGGGAATGATCCCAGCCAGGCTCCTCTGAACCCCACGACTCCAGGGCTGAGCCCCTGGTTGGGGAGGCCCAGAGTGGGCAGGCTCCCCTCCCTGGGGCGGACTTTCACAGGGATGGGAGGATTGAGGATTAAAAGAAAAATGGTGGAGGGAACGTTGTGGCCCCAGGTCACGACTCCTCGGAGAAAGCAGGTTTACAAACTCTCTTTTGTAGAGAAAGTATCTGACATATTCACAGCATGGAGCTTAAATCTTTAATATCTGCTTACCTGGCTCAAAAACTAAGAACCAGGGGATTGGATTGCTTTCTAAGTTGATGAACCTGCTTCATAAGCTAAAAAAAAAAAATGCTTTTTTTTTTGTTTACATTTTTTAATGTCAGAGTTGGATTTTCTTTCACTAAGAACACCAATAGTAAGTGCTGTGAGGTAATATCAGAAGAGTATCATGACCATTTTTTAAATTAATTGTGAGTGTAGGTGTGGTGTATGTAGGTGGAGTGTGTGGTGGGGTGTGTGTGTAAGTGGTGTGTGTGTAAGTGGGGAGTGTGTGTGTGTGTGTGTGTGTATGTGTGTGTACCTGAGCTTCCCGTAGAACTGTTCCAAGGTGTGAGAGTTTTGGGGGATGAAAGTCTGACCACCCAGACACTGGGATGGGGCCCTGGACCGGTCGTGTATCCTCCAAGGGGAGAGCATGTTCCTTGGGGCGAGGCCCTGGAGAGCCTGTGTGCCGCCAGAGCGCGTTAGGGCGGGCGTAGAGGGCCCCTGTGTGGACTCATGCGTGGAGGCAGCTTGCAGAGCAGCAGGGAACAAATATCTACAGAATTGGGATGTTCACGTAGGCTTTCCAGCTGTGGCGAGAAGACCTGCTCACACACACTGTTACTGGACTTTGTTCCCACCTGCTCCACTCTGAGACAGGAGCATGCACACAGGGTCCGAGTCATGAAAATGGTAACCGCGGGCACATGGAGAGCGCCTGCTCCCCTGTGCCAGCCGCCGTGCAACACTTTACCGCTGTCACCCCATTCAGTCCCCCAACAGCAAGGGAGATGATGGTATTCCCATTTTGCAGATGAGAAAACTAAGGTTCAGAGAGGCTGCAGGACTCGCACGAGGTCACAGAGGTCACAGAGGGGCCGCCTTCAGGCTCACCTCCTCACTACTGTGTCATTTGACCTCCTGGTCTTTTTGGAGAGCAACTAAGACCTTCTGCTTATAATGTTCTATAGCTCCACGAGAAACAAAGCTACCACTCCTCTCCAATGGAGGCTTCCTCTGCCCTATTCTAAAAATAAACAAAGATTTGTGCTTCTCATTGGGTTCTCTGAGGCTGTTTTCATCGCAGAGTCCCCTGATGAAATGCTGTCTCCAACATCCAAATGTGGCAACTAGACAGACCCCCAAACACACAAAGAACACTTCGTGCTTTCTCTTGGGTGGTCCTGTTGTTATCGCTCATCAAGCAGACACCCCCTCGACAGAGACCTGATGGGTGCTAACTTAAAGATAGCAGCTAATTAGTCTTTATAGCAGGATAAAACTAATTTGAAGCATGCTAATAAGAGCTAGGTTTTATAGTAGTGAAGGCAAAATATCAATTTAGAACCCAAGAGGACTGGTGATGAAGGGTGTTTTAATTTTTTAATAATTTCTGTTAAATTGCGAGGAGAATGATGATTACTGTGGTAGGCTTAGATGTCATTCATGTTTGTTTGACAGGTATTTGTTGAGTGTCTGCTCTGTGCCAGCATTCTGCTCAGCACCGGGTACACAGCAGTAACAAAACCAACACTGTGCCTGCTTTTACGGTCTAATGGAATAATCGAATGGGAAATGCATAATCTATAATAACAATGTGAGACTGATACATGACATGCACCCCCAAAACCGGAGTAACATAAGAGACAATGACAGAAGGAACCTGAATTTGGTGGAGCAGTGCTGTTCAACAGAACTGTGTGTGATGGTAGAAATGTCCTATGTCTGTGCTGTCCACTATGGCCGGTGAACAGTTGAAATGTGGCTCGTGAGACTGAGCAACTGAATTCTTCATTTTTTTTAGTTTTCATTAATTTAAATATAAATGGCCACATGTGCCTGCTGTTAATGGATCCGTATATTCCTGAGAGACCCACCTGTCTCCACGCTTGCTCCGTGTGACCAGGTGAAATAGATCTCACGGCTCACTCCAAGGCAAGGTGTAGATCTCAGGTCTGAACCGTCAAATGTGGAATACCCTGGCTGCAGTGAATGGTGGAGAGAGAAATCAGTCAGATGCCCTCTTCCTGGGATGGGACTCTTTAGCGAGGCTTTGGAACTGGTTCCTTCAGGAGGATGCTTCAGTGTAAGCCTTGAGATTTCAGGAGCTCCCCATTGCCTGTTCTTTCCGTGTCTACTTCTTGAACTTCCCCTTCAATTCTCTAAGTGCATGCCGGCCCTGAGCGGGTACCAGGCAATTCTCTCTCTCCACACATGAGCCACGGTTGTTTTCCATTGCTTGCAAGCCTAGACTCATCGTATCTCCTCAATGACCACATATGTCATTCACTTATTCAATACACATAGAATGTGCTAGGTGCTGCCCGAGGTGTCGGGGACCCAGAAATAAGATAGAGTCTTTGCATTTACGAAGCTCAAGGTGCAGGATCAGGACAGAGGGGACATTGGAATACCTCAGTTTGGTCCTAATTGTTCCTAAGCAACTCACCTCGCCTGTGTGGGCGAAATTCCCTCATCTGTAACCCAGAGGGTTGGCCAAAGTGGATCAGGAAGTTCCCTCTGTCTTAGAACCTGTGTCACTACAAAGCAGAGAAAGGGCTGATGTGACTGAACTTTGTGGTGTTCATCAGGGGGGAGAAATGTGGGGACAATACTTGAAAAGTTCCAAAGACTGCCATGTGCCGCTGCCCATATTGGCCGGAAGTTCCAAGGCTGGCTGTGAGTCTGTGTGAGGAATCTCCAATTAGCGGGCACCAGGGACATGAGAAAGTGCCTGCGTGGCCCTTGCCATCACATCGCCCTCAGCAAGAACAGACCTTTTGAAGTCAAGACTTCCCCAAATAGCAAATGTCTCCATTGGTGGTCTTGAAACGTAGTAATTGGGAAAAGAAAATGCACGGTGACTGGCGAGCCTGATGGGCCACATCTTGAACTGCTTTCAAGTGCTTGGGGCTCTGCAAAAACTGAACCATATTTCTCCCAACTCCTCTTTCTTTTAAATTTTTTTATACCCTTGTGCCTGTGGGAGAAGACGAGGCCATATGCTTCCAATTCCTGAGGACTTAGCTCTCCAAACCGTACTCTGGGAAAGGCTGTTTGATGTGCAGCCATCCAGAGGACGCTTTGATAAGCCCCTTTCCTCTAAGCGTTTTTCTTTAGGAAAGAGAGGCCGCTTTTTTCCCCATTAGGAGACAAATGGGAATCACAGGAAGGTTTGAAACTCCGAGATTGTGCAATCTCAGCAGGTTTAAACACGAGGAATTCATTCATCAGGGAGAGGAAAGATGAGGAAGCCAGCCCGAGAGCCGGGAACTCACAGGTCGGGGATGCGGAGTTTTGTCGGCCCTGGATTTCTCCAGGGAAGGAACATTTGCTTTAGACGCCGTAGGCCAGTCCCTCCCTCGTGACGCTACCATCTCTGTCCACACTCCACTTTCTTACTTGTGAGATGACCAGCTTAGGTAAGCCGCAGTCATGGGCTCAGCTCAAAACCATCCCTGGTGCCTTTCCCAAAGGCAAAATATAGAAATGGTAACAGCAGACGACGAGGTGCCTGAAAGTCCAAGAAAGAGAGTCAGTATGGTGTGGAGGTGGGCTGCAGGGCCCAAGGGGCCTCGTCACCATGAGTACTTTCCACCTGTTACAGGGTCTCTCAGCAGCCACATGGTCGTGATCTGATTGTCTGTTAGGAGACTGTGTTAGAATGTGGGTGTGATCATCTCAGGAAGGGATTCATTAATGATGACACTAGTTCAAAATCGAGTTAACTGTTGCGGCTATCTATCATACATCAAGACTCTTTTCTTGATCATTCTCTACTTTGGAGTATTGGAAATATCCGCCAATATAACGCCAAAACAGTGTAATGTTTTACAAACTGAATTTGCAAATAAAGATGCAAGATTTCTTGAAATCCGTGAAAAGGAGTTGTTTTTTTTGGTCAGCTGCTCCAACCATGTGGAAAACCACTGAAAACACGCCAGGGAGCGTTTTGTCTGGTGGAGTTCCCCCAGCTCGCAGTGGAAGAAGAGAAGATAAAAAGAGAATGATTTGAATATCAAGAGGGGGCCTTCGTAAAATTGATGAAACATGCTAAGCCTTTGCAGAAAAAAAAAAAGTCCTTCTTTATGATTGAGCTGCAAAAGTCAAATATAAATAAAAACTTATTTATAGTACTATCACTCAGTTTCGTAGGAAAAAGCCGAGTTGCCATTTTTTTCACCAAAAGTAACGTTTCATTCTCTGTTCTAAAAGTGAGCACATGGTTTTAATTAAAACCTACATTTTGTTAAGAGGCAGATCAAATGTAATTATTTTCATAACTCACTTTTCAAGAAAAAGGCCCAGTGGGAGCCTTCTCCTCGCCACCCTACTTCACTATTCACAGTCGAGTTGAAGAATTGGCAAGTTCTTACATTCAAACAAGCCCTGTGGGGGTTTTGACAGTGAGACAGGTCGATGACACCCGGCACTTTTTCTAAGGTGAAGACTGGGGAAGACCCACGTGGAGTCGCATTGGGGTGTTCCAGTCTCAGGTCTGCCCCTCACTTGGCTGTCTGGTCATGGACAAGTTCTTTAGGTCTCTTTGCCCCATCTGTGAAATGGGATGATCACAGTGCCCACAACGTAGGGTTGTGATAAGGATTAAGAAGATTTCATTTGGAAATGAAATAACTATCTGAAAGAGCTATCTGCACCCTTGTGTGCATTGCAGCACTGTTCACAATACCCAAGACACGGAAACAACCTAAGTGTCCATCGATGGAAGGATGGATAAAGAAAATGTGGTATATGTACACAATGAAATACTATTCAGCCATAAAAAAGAAGGAAATCCTGCCATTTGCAGCAACATGGAGGGAACTTGAGGGCATTATGCTGAGTGAAATAAGTCAGACAGAGAAAGACAAACACCATGTCATCTCATATGTGGACTCTAAAAACATTGAGCTCATAGAAACAGAGGGTAGGGTGGTGGTTGCCAGGGGTGAGGGATGCAGGAAATGGGGAGACGTTGGTTAAATGGTACAAGCTTCCATTTCTGAGATGAGTAAGTTCTAGAGAGCTAATGTACCTCATGGTGACTACAGTTAACAGTACTGTATCATATCCTTGAAAGTTGCTAAGAGCATAGATAATAAAAGTTGTACGTCCCCGCAAATAAAGATAATTATGTGAGGTCATGGAGGTGTTAACTAACCTTACCGTAGTAATCATTTCACAGTATATACGTGTATCAAACCATCACGCTGTGCACCTTAAACTTACACAATGTTACATGTCAATCATATCTCAATAAAGCTGGGGAGAAAGGGGTTGATGTGATAGTGATGTTCAAACACTTGAACAACGGGCCAGCTTTATATGAATCCTCAATAAATTGTTGCCTGATGCTGCTATTGTCATTATTACTATACTATTATACATTATACTCTACTCCTATACTATTACTATTATTGTTCATTTACCAATGTCACATTTTTACTATGAAGTAAATTTACTAATTTAAAAATCATCATTATCATCATCCTTATACTTTTTTGCCAACCAAACGCACATTTCTCGGTTCCTTTTCTCAGGACCCCAAAGCATATTGCATCTGAAATCTAGAAATTTCTGTCCCCCATCTGATTTTAGCGTTGGATTTTGGAGTCCTGTTCCAGCAGCTAGTGCAATTTCCATTGAGCTTTCAAACCAAATAAAATGCAAATCTCCCAGGACGGCTTCCCTCCCTGCCCCGCAGTTGTGCTGCAGTGGTGGCTGAGTTTCGCTTTTACAAGGGGCCTTTAAAAGCTCTGGGGCCCCCTGAAAACCCCCAGCCCGCTTTGTCCAGATGGGGACGGAGGTGGCCAGGCTGCCCCGCTGATTGTGCGCCGAGGAGCCCTCCCCGGGAAGGCTGTGATTTATACGGGAAGGCTTGTCACGGGTTGAAAGGAAGGGCTACTTTTTCATTTTGATCAAATGTTAGGTTTGAAAGCCACCCACTGCTGTAAACTCAGCTGGATCCGCAGGCCGAGATGAAACACATTGCCCGCTTTGTTGCTGAGATGGTGTTTGGGAAGGCGATGTGAATGCGCTTCCCTTCGCCAGGCTCACAGAGACAAGATGTGTGCTGCCCTAGGATGCGGCGCGGCTCCCGCCTCCCTCCCGGGGCGGAGAATGCAGAGGGCGCTGTTCATTGTCCCCACGCGGTTTTCCTAACAGAGTCCAAACCTCTGATCTGCTCATTTTTGCTTTTCCCGGTTGCGTTCCCCAGCTAAGCAGCCTCCCGGTGTGCCAGCCTTTGAAGGGAGGGGGCTGTTTGATGCAAACCATTATCTCCATTTTTCCCAACGTGGACAAGTGCACAATGTGAACTTGCTGACTTCCCCGAGCTGGTCCTGTGGGGTGGGGTTTTAAAAAAAAGGCACCAGTGCGTCACCAGAGCATGCAGTCACCCTAATGACATTCCAGCTTCCCAGCTGGACAGGGCTCCTGTATCCCCGGTCACAGAGCTCTTTGATGGTTTCCGAGATCTCCGCGGCCGTCTGACCTCTCAGTACACAGGACATGGAAGTAGCCCTTGTCTCTCTCCCATTCATTAAGTTTGAGCTTGTGTGATGGAAACGAGCCCCAGCCTCCAAGGCAGCAGGGAAACAGTGGGAGAGCCCTGGTGGTGCCCCTAAGGGGGTCTCAGCATCCTCATCTGTGAAATTTGGCAATTGCACTGCCAGTGCTCTAAGCCCTCTCCAGCTTCATTCATTCATTTAACGTGCATTTATTAGGCACCTATTATGTGCTGATGCTGTGTTACAGAATGGGAACACTTGCGCGGAATAAGAAAGACAGAGTCCCACGTGACATCCCTGTTCACAGAGACAGAAAATAAGCAAGTTTGTAAATGATCAAGGTGAATTCAGAAAAGTGTAAGCAGTGGGAAGGAAAGCAGAGAGGTGATCTGACAGAGAGTACTTGGGAAGGGGCATGAATGTGAAGCTGCTTAAATAGTGTGTCAGAGCAGGGCTTTCTGCAGAGGTGACATTTGAGCTGAGACCAGAATGAAACAATGGAGCCAGGTATGGGAAGGGCATTCTAGACTGAGAAAACAGAATGTGCAAAGGCCCTGGGGTAGGAGAAAATAAATCCCTGGGCCATACAGAAGGGTAGCCAGTGTGACTGGGGCTTAGAGAATGAAGGGGAGTAGGGAAAGATATGAGCTTGGAGAGCCCCTCGAGGTCTGATTACTGATGGTTTTGGTAAGAACATTGGTCTGTTTCGGGAACAGAGACTACAAAGATGTGTCCATTCTTGGAGCATAGTCCTTGAGTAGTGTTTCTTCCAGATACTACATTTATGAGCTCTCTGTAGTATGCTTATTATGTAAAATGGCCATCGTTAGAGGAGAAAGCTAGCTGTTCTGGTGGGTTATTTTTGGCAGCTTAAGCTATAGGTGGCAGTCCCTCCCCTTCCATGACCCAAAGGGCTGGAGAATGATGCTGGCGTGTGAATTAACACAGTCCCATTTGACATGCCCCACCTTGGGTTAATGACTTCCCCAGCGCGGTCCAAATTCTCGGCAGACGCTGTTCCCGCCCTGGAGGATGATGTTCACTAGTTAGCCAAGCGAGAAGCCTTGAAGTCATCCCCCAGCCTGCCTCCCACGG
This sequence comes from Ceratotherium simum simum, assembly GCF_057802395.1. Lineage (NCBI taxonomy): Eukaryota > Metazoa > Chordata > Mammalia > Perissodactyla > Rhinocerotidae > Ceratotherium > Ceratotherium simum. The sequence goes on from NC_141934.1 coordinate 28,428,212, forward strand.
GTCACCAAGTCCTGTTGAGTCAACCTCTCTGATTTCTCTTGAATCCTTTCTTACCCGAATTACACTGCTCTCTTCAGCACCTCAGTGTTTCCTGCCTGGGTGTTTGTCTGCATCCTCTTTTTTAAAAAATACTTTTATTTTGACATCATTCCAGATTTATGGCAGAGTTGTGAGAATAGTACAAAGAATCTGGTACACCTTCACCCAGATTCTCCATCTCCAAATGTTAACATTTTACCCCATTTGCTATCTTTCCATCTCTCTCTCTCTCCATATGTATGTGTGTATAAATATATATAAATATCACATATATAATATACATACCCACATACTTTTTTTTTCTGAACGCTTTGAGAACATATTGAAGACATAATGCCCTTTTACCACTAACTTCCTAAAAACAAAGACCTTCTCTTACGTCACCACAGTATACTTTATATCAGGAAATTAACACTGATGTAATATTATAATCAATCTACAGACGGTACTCAGATTTCCCCAGTTGCCCCAGTAATGGCCTTGACAGCAAAAGGAAGTCCCAGATGACATGTTGCATTCAGTTGTTACCGTCCTTCCCTCTCCCTTAATCCAGAACAGTCCTCGGTCTTTCCATGACTTCACAGCCTTGCCGCACCTGGAGAGTAGAAGGGAGGAATGTCCCAGGACGTCCCTCTGGGTTTGTTTGAAGTTTCCTCCTGATTAGCCTCAGATTGTGCCCTGTTGGTGGGAGCGCGCAGGAGACGCTGCGTCCTTCCCAGTGCATCGTATCGGGAGGTGTGTGCTTTCACTTGTCACCTTCCAGGCACCAAGGTCACCTGCCTGCCGGGTTTTTTCCTGCTGTGAAGTCACCTTTATGACAAGTAAGTATTTTGTGGGGAGATACTTCAAGACTTTGTAAAGATCTGGTCATTCTTCAAACTGTTACCCACTGGTTTGTGCATCTATTGATGATTTTTGCCTAAAATAATTATTACTATGGTGGCTGCCAAATGGTAATTTTTTCCCTAACCTCTACCTTCCTGGCTTCCTTCTATATTTACCTCTTGGTTTTCTGCTGTAAGAAAGAGCTTTTCCTCCTCCCCTATTTATCCGTTTATTTACTTGTCTACGTATCTATTTACTTATATTAGCTCATGAATCCTTATTTTATTCAATGCCCAGCAGCCTCTTAAAATCATCTTGTTACCTTCAAAACTGCGTCCCCCTTCACCCAGGCTCATGAGTTTTAAGTCGGCCGACCTAAAGAGCTTTTACCAAAATACACGTCTGAGTCCCTCACTTTCCAACTGCAGGTCTCTCAGTGGTCTCTGATCGCCTGGAGTAGAAAATTAGGGATCTTAATGATGAGAAGTGAGGTGGCCGTCTGCTGATGACTCTCCACCTGCTCTGTCCGGTGTGGCAGTCACGTGAGCCCTTGAAATGGAGCTGGTCCAAATCGAGACGCGCCGGAAGTGTAAAATACACACCATATTTTGAAGACTTCCTGTGAAAAAAGAATGTAAAGTGTCATGAATAATTTATATAGTGATTAAATGTTGAAACGATAATGTTTTGGATACATTGGGTTAAGTAAAATATTTTGTAAATTAATTTCACCAGTTTCTTTTTACTTTTCCACTATGGCTGCTAGGAGAGTTAGTCTGTTTTGGCTCTTGTTGAGGCTTACATTGTGTTTGTGTTAGAGGGCCCTGGTCCAGGTGACGCTAACGAGACTTTCATTGGCCTCAGGAGGTGATAGCGTAGGGGACATTATCAGAGCTCTTCTTTAAACATGGTGTAAATTAGAAAGAGCTGCTGCTTCTGTGCATAAAAAGGAGAAAATACCACCTCTTCCAGGAAGACTGAGCCCCCGCCAGGGGCAAGGCTTGGCAAATGGAGCATGGAGCATAGTTCAGCCTCTACTAGCACCCTCGTGGCCAGGAGCCTTTGTGCAGTTCACAGCCTGCCCAGCTGCACATAGCAGCTCAGGGCTAATGTGTCCCCCTGCTCTGGTGTACAGCCAGAACCGATGTCATTTGGTTTGGGTGCCTCTAATAATAGCCTTATGAGAAGCAAGGTAGCCTAGTGGTTAAGACTGCCATCTCTGGGGTCAGACATGCCTGAATTTCATCTAACTCTGATAACTAACTACCAGACATCTAAGCTTGGGCAGATCATTTACTTAAACTCTCCGATTTCAATTTATCCCCTTGTACAGCAGCGACCATAAGAAGGCCCACTGGGTTTGATGAAAAGATTAATTAATCTCCCAGGTGCCCAGTCCCTGACACATAGTAATCACTCCGTTAGTGTTAGCTGCCGTTGTGATTGGCTGTCCTCCTCTTCGCTCAGCAGGGTGGGCTGAAGGCAGGACGTGTGAACAGATGTGCTTGAGGAATAAATGTCACTTCCGGCTTTGGAGGACCCTTAGTCCGTTGGTTGGAAAGTATCTTGTCTGCCTGCCAAATGATCCTATGAAATACAGACCATGATTTCTGCTCACCGTTTTTAGGTAACTGTTTGTTTATTATCCCATATCCAGAGCAGGCATTGTCAGCCCATTAGATAGGGAGCCCGAGGGTCAGGGTGTCCCTTCTCAAAGTTAGTCATCAAGTGAGAAGAAAGCACACCAAAAGCAGGGAGACTGGGTTTGGGGGACTGACCTTCCCAGAGACTGTTGAGAGCTTGCCGCATCTTGCCATTTAGGGATGACATCGAGGGAGTACTCCAGGGCTGTGGTTGGCTAAGGTACCTTCTCTGAGGCTCCATGGGGGCATTTCAGTGTCCTGAGAGGGGGGACATGAGCGGGCGGTTGTTATTTGTCGGCTCTATTTATGGAGATACTGATAAGTCTAGGGAGGCACTTAATTTTAATGACAGTGACAAAGATGATAATGAGATGAGGATGGTGAAGATGGTGATCATGGTAACCTTTGTTATATTGAGACCTTCTTCAATGCCAGACGCTGGTTTAAGCATTTACACTGACAATCTCACTGATACTGAAGACACCCCCCAGGGAGTTCTGTAATCGTTCCCCTTTTACAGCTGCGAGGACTGAGGCTTCACGGGGTAAGTCCCCGGCCTGTGTCGACACAGCTGGTTCCTGCTCGAGCTTGCCCGCTCTGCAGTCAGACCGCCTGAGCACAAATCTCAGCTCTGCAGCGCCTGGCTCCGTGATGCTGGCGGATGAGGTCAGCTTTTAGAGCCTTGGTTTCTCCTGTGTAAGACGGGTGATGGTGGCATCCGTGCCCAGTTCTGGGGCTGTTCAACAGGATGACGTAGAAGAGCGTTTGGCATGGCGGGGGCGCCCGGTAACTGTAACCGGTCCATCCTGCTCTTTCATCGGAATAAAGGGCTCACAGTTCTCCCCTCGATGGAAAGTGGTCACCTGGGGCATGGTTTCTGTTCACAAGTCTAGGCTTGGGACGGACGTGTTCATGTTCGTGGTGGTTTTCACCCAGTCCTAAGGCTGGGGGGGGACTGGATTTGAAGCCGTGCTCTCCTGTAGGTGTGTTGTCATGGGTGCTTCAGGCCTTCCGTGCACACATTTTGGTTTCTTTCTTGTTCCTGTCACAGAGACCCTCGTACCTGATCCTAAATTAGCATACGCATCATGATGTAGCTGCTCGTGTATTTCCAGGGCCTCCCTGGCTAACACTGCACCCCAAACATTAGTTTGGGTTTAAAATCCAGAGTTGGGCTCTATGCTCTGTTTATTGCTGATGGAGCTTATGTTTCTTGAAAGTCTCTCCCTTCTTCACTGAATTTCCCCCTCTCAGCATCCACCAACTGCCATCTCCATTGACATCTTGGGGGCGCAGGCTGAGACTGGCAGATGCCCCGGCCAGCTGCCACCGGCCAGAGCTGGGGTCCCAGGAGTGCAGGAGGATCCACGCCTTCCTGCATTAGTAATCTGACATGCGCACGGTGACCGCCCAATGTCCTGGTTCTGAAATGGTTTCCTTTGGGCAACTGTAAGTGAGATGAGTTGGACTATTTCAGGCAAGCTAGAGGGGGCTTGAACGTGCCACACACATGATCAGGGATTATTTCTGTATTGGACAGCATCCCAGTAAGAACCAGAATTGTCCCAGGGTGGTTCAAATGAAGCCTCTTCAATGAAGAGACTGTTGACTGAGTTGTGGGCAGGGTTAAGGGAACAGACAAGATATTCCGAGGTACCCAGGGATGCGCAGAAGAGGGATGCTGAAGGGGCACTGTTCCTAGAGCCCAGTGATGTTGAGAGCAGGGGAAGAGGGAGACATAAACAAGGAAGGAAGCAGCCACCACCAGAGGCACAGCATCAAACCCGAGAGGGCCGTGGAAAGCATCCTGACCTCTGGCTCTTCCCACAATGTCCCTTACCTTACTCTGAGCCAGCACGCAAGGGAGCCGCTTGACGCATCTGTGGGTCCACTCCCCAAGACACAGAGAAAGGTAGAGAATAGATTGAAGAGGAGGTGGGAGGCTAAACAAGGAATTTCCAGCACAGCTCCTTACACTGACAAACTGTTTCAGATTTATCCCTAGAGTTCAGCCTCTCCCGCACAACCCCAGAATAGCACCCGCTCACAAGGAGCTTACTGCGCCCCAGGCATTGTTCTAAGGACTCTCTGTAGACTAACTCGTTTGATTCCACAACAGCTCTTTGAGAAGGCATTACATTGTCCTTGTGCAGACAGAAGTGATGAAGCTGGGATTGCACCCTATGTATTTTGGCTCTAGAATAATCCATATCTTAACTGGGATGCTCGGGAGCCTCATGTGACATTAGCAGGTTGGAATTATAGTGAAGAGGTTGCTATGGGCCAAGGACTGTGTCCTCATTTGGGCAGAAGGTGTGTTGATGTGTGGATATTGTTGCTGTGCCTACTTAAGACCTATTTCCATTTTTCTGTTAGCAGCACCCGGAATTTCCTTGGGGAACTGTCCCTCCCTAACTCTCAGTCAATGTAACTCATGTGCAACTGACCTGCTCGTGGCTCCAGGGAAGGCGTGTGACCCAAGCCTGTCCAATCAAAGCAGTCATCTCCCTGACCAAAGTGATTGGTCGAGAGATGGGCATGTAACACAAATTAGACCAATCAGAGCCAAGGAGACTCATCCTGGGTTTTGATTGGCTCTGTGGAGGGAGAGGCATGATCTTTCCTTTGGGGATGCTAACGTGATAGAACGTAAGCTTCCAACTGCCGTCATCTTTCTTTTTTTCATTTAAACAACCTTATTGAAGTATAATTTACATACTCTGAAATTCAACTCTTTAAGTATACAATTCAGTTATTTTTAGTAACTTGACTGAGTTGTGCAACCATCACCATGATTCCAGTTTTAAGACATTTCCATCACCCCAATAAGATCTCTCAAACCCCGTTGGAGTTAGTCCCCAATCCCGCCCCCAGCCCCAAGCAACCACAAGTCCACTTTGTCTCTATCAATTGCTGGCTGCCATCTTGCCACACTGAAGGGGAGTCCTGCATGAGACTGGAACAAGACAGGGGAAGTGAGACTGAGAGATGGAGAGAAACTGAGCTCTATGACATTATTTGAGCCCCTGGATCTAGCCATCACTGAATCTTTGCTCCTGGAATTTCCACATATAAGAGGCAATACAAGACCCTTACCTGTAAAAGTGCTTGTGTATGCATGTGATCTCACGTGTGTGTGCATGCATGCATGTGTGAGCTAGTTTGTTAAGTTTGCTGTCTCATGTAAGTGGAAGTATCTTGACTTCCATATCCAAATTATAAATTATATTCCAGAGGGAGAGAGAGAGACAGAGACAGAGAGAGACAGAGAGGAGAGAGCTCTGAAGATGAAATGAATGTAAGGAGAAAAGAAAGGTTAGGTTTGCTGGTGAGAAAAAGCCAGATATGATGTACGCAAGTAACTATTCCTAGCTAAATTGGTGATGTGTTTACTACTCCTATGCACAATAAACGTTTAAGTGTCTACTCGTTAGTTTCTTATCTCCTCGCTTGTTCAAAAAAGAAGACGTAAAAAGATGCTGACAAGAGGAAGACTAAGTAAATTAAAATAAGAAAAGTGAAGTAAAGGGGAACTGTGGGCTGGGAATGAAGCGGAAAGTGATACAAAAAGCTAACTCAACAAAGTGCACAATTACTGACGACAATTGACCTCTAGGCTTTAGGGTAACCACAATTAAGAGGGAAATATGCTTAGTTTGTAAAACATGATGTTTATAAGTTTACAAAACAAACTAGTTGCTGAATTTCTCTCTTGAACCACTCCATGGTGCAATTTGCTAAAAGCAGTTTTATAGGGGTCAATATGACACCATCCGTGGAGAACACAGTGGTGGATTCTAGTTCAAAGATGAGGTATGTTGTGCTATGTACTATGTGCTGAGTACTAAGGGAATTAGGTTAGTCAGGAATGCTTTTGGCTGCAAGTAATAGTACGTAGAACCACAAAGGCTTATAATCATCTGCAATTACAAGAACTCTGGTGGGGACGGGGTGTGTAGGAGAGGGTTCCAGGTGTGGTTCACTGACTCGAAGATGTCCTCAGAAACCCAGGATCTTTCTCTTTCTGCTTGGCCTTTTTCAGATTTTTGGCTTCTTTCCCCAGGATCAAAAGTTATTTCTGTCTGTTTAGGCATCACATCCTTGGTCAAGAAAGGAAGAGCATGGGGTCAGTCCTCCCTGCCCTTTCTTATCCAGAAAGGGAGTGCTTCCCTCAAAGCAGATGTTCTCTTGATTATAACTGACTGGAATTTGATGACCTCCACCTTCCAGGCCAGCTGGGAAGTAAAGAGACTGTCCAAAGGGAATGGGACTGAGGACTGACAGGCCAGTTATCACCATCTGCTGAAGGCAACACAATCAGTTTCCCTTAGCAAGGAAAAAGGAGGGAGCGAATATTGGGTAGGGAGCCAGCAATGTTTGCCAAAGGGACAATGATGAATACAACCAATTCCCGAGTAGATGGCTGCCCTCTTCTGTGCGTAAGATAGAGCGATGTACAGTGCACCATGGAGCATAGAAGTGGGCACTTGGCCCCGTGGGGGATCAGGGAAGATCTGAAGTTGTTGACTGCTGAGCTTATCCTAAAAGATAAGTAAAGAGTCACTTGGGAGTGGGCGAGGGGAGGGAGAAAGGGCTCAGCAGGTGGAGGCAGGCGCTAAGAAAGGGAGATCTAAATCTCTCAGTGTGTTGAAAGAAGCTCAAAGAGGTCCGTGTTTTTACATCATAACGTGAGAGTCAGGGAGATGAGACTAGAGACGTGCCTGGGCATGAAGTCATACGTGGCCTTGCGTGCTCTGCTTCAAGCTTAAGTTCTATTCCTGGAGCAACAGCCTACCTCCATGCTTTGATAATGCAAGTGGTTGGATTTAAAATATATAGTGGATAAGAACATGGGCTCTGAAGCCTGAATTCCTAGGTTGGAAATCCTGCCTCCCCCACCTACCCTCTCTGTGCTTTATTTTTCTCATCTCAAATGGGATAATAAGAGTGCCTGCTTCCATAGGGTTGTAGTGAGGCTTAATCAGTTAATCCAGGCAAAGCAGGAAGAACAATGGCTGGCTTATGGTGACTTTAACACATGGGGATGATGATGATGATGATGATGGTGATGATGGTGATGATGATGGTGGTGATGATGATGATGGTGGTGATTATGGTGATGATGGTGATGATGATGATGATGGTGGTAGTGATTGTGGTGGTGATGATGATGGTGATGATGGTGATGATGATGATGGTGGTAATGATTATGGTGATGATGGTGGTGATGATGATGGTGGTGATGATGATGATGATGATGACAATAGTAAAGGCAGAGGTAGGGAGGCCTGCCTAGTGGCATAGGGGTTAAGTTTGTGCACTCCACTTGGGTGGCCCGGGGTTCAGGGGTTTGGATCCCAGGTGTGGACCTACGCACCGCTCATCAAGCCATGCTGTGGTGGCATCCCACATACAAAATAGGTGAAGACTGGCAAAGATGTTAGCTCAGGGACAATCTTCCTCACAAAATAAATAAATAAAAAAAGGCAGAGATATGGAAACAATTGGGAGATTAATGTAATGGTCCATATGAAAGATAATAGGACTTAAACTAGGATGCTGTAATGTGGAGTTGGTGCATGACATATGGAGGAAGTAAATTTTCAAAACTGACTGATTAACGGGATGAGGGAAGGAGAGGCATCAAGAATAACCCTAAGGATTCAGGTTTTGTTGACTGGGCATAAGCCTTGCTGGTGGTGTTCCTCAGATTTACGCCCTAGGGTCACCTGCAAGGACTAAAAGTGAATCTAGTTCTTCAGTGTAGTGAGTGGTATGCTTGGGAGGGTGAGAAAGACACCAGCATTAACAGTTTGGAGACACATGATGGGCAGTGGGTTGATTTTAGTCATTTCATGCTCACGGGCTGTTCATTCATTCATCTAGTATCTCTTGAGCACCTTACGCCAAGCACTGTTTTAGATTCTGGGGACATGATGTGAAACAAGACACAGTTCCTGCCCTCCTGGAGCCTGTGTTAGAGAAGAGAAAATACAATTAACGAATGAATGAGTTATCACATGATACCTATCATGAAGAGATAAGGCTACAAAAAAATAAATGAAGGAATGTGAGGGGTTAGAGCAAGGTTTCTCAGCCTCGGCACTATTGACCATTGGCCAGATCATTCATTGTTGTGGGGGCCTCCCTGTGCACTGAGAGATGTTTAGCAGCATCCCTGGCCTCTACCAACTAGACGCCAGGAACATCCCTCAGTTGTTCCAACCAAAAATGCCTTCCAATTTTGCCACACGTCCTCTCTGGGACAAAACTTCTCTGGTTGAAAAGCACTGGGTGGGATGGAGAGTGACTGAAAGGGGGTGGGTGCTATTTTCAATAGGAAGTGTAAGGGTGGTCTCCCTGTGTTCGTTTCATAGGGCCACCATAATGGATTACCCTACACTGGGTGGCTGAAAACAACAGAAATTTCTGAAAGCCGGGAATCTGAAATCAAGGTGTTGGCACAGTTGGTTCCTTCTAGAGGCTCTGTGGGAGAATTCTTTCCCTGCCTCTTGCAGCTTCTGGTGATTGCCAGCAATCCTTGGCTTGTGGTCGCATCACTCTAATCTCTGACCCCTCCTTCTGTGGCCTTCTCTTCTCCTCTGTGTCTCAAATATCCCTCTCCATTCTCTGATAAGGAAATAAGTCATTGGATTTAGGGTCTACCCTAAATGCAGGATGATTTCATGTTGAGATTGTGAACTAATTATATCTACAAAGACCCTATTTCCCATATTCCCAGAACCAAGAGTTAGGATGTGGATGTATCTTTTTGAGGGACACATCTGAACATGCTCCCTAAGGAGGTGACAGAGAAGTAAGCTGAGACCAAGTGAAGTGTGGGAATGAGGCACTTGAAGTGTGTGTGTGTGTGTCTGTGTGTGTCTGTGTGTGTGTGTGTATGTGTGAGATAGTCCAGGAAAGCTGATGGATGCAAAGATGATGGTTATGAGGCATGAATGAGTACAATGTGTCCAGGGAAAATGATGATGACCACTGGGTCTGGAGTGTAGGGAGCAAGGGGGACATTTGGAAGGTGAGTTTGGAGAACTGGGAAAAGGCCAGATCATACTGGACCTCAGGGCCACGAGAGGAAGTTTGGATTTTATTCTGAGTGCATTGGGGAGCTGCAGGGTTTTATGCAGGGGTTTGCTATGGGTTTGTTCTGGTTTCTCATTTTCCCTTTGGAGAAGGCTTAAGATAGCGATGACTCTGCAGCTGTTAATCATCGGGAAGCTGTAATCACTAAGAGAATGTTTGAAATCATCAGTTAAGGATTTTTAGAAGGAAGTGCACCAAAGAAATACTGCAGTGGCCTGCCCTAATTATTTCCTGGCTCCGAGTAACCAGGTGCATTGAAGAGATTATTTTTCTTCCTGTGATTTATGAAGGTCTCAGGGTCTAAATTTTGAAACTGCTGATAGAATGTGTTCTGGGATATTTTCATAGGAATCTGAGACTTTTCTACGTGTCTCACAATAAAATTCCTTTGATTATTCACTCAAGATCTTGATAAGGAAAAAAGCCTTCAGAATCTCTCTTTTGGTAAAGTATCAACTTCAAATATCAAAAGAATCATGTGATATTTGTTGCTATAAAAGGGAAAATGGACTGAAAGCGCCATGGACTTAAGAATTTGGGATTGAAAAATTCATGAACTTGAAGAATTAAATGAACCACTAAGATTCTAGGGGTCTCAAGGCTTATGTGTCAGCGTGTGACTTGATTTATAAAAGGTCAATCAAATTGTGAAATTATTTAGAGGCTCTGGGGATTTTGAAAACTAGAACAGTGCTTTGACCATAGAAGGCACTCAAAAAATTTGTTGGGTGAATGAATGCTTATTTCACAGATGAGAAAACGTAACTCATAAAGGGCATGAATCTCATTTCGTATTGACAACAGAGAACTTAAGAGAAAGAATGGTCCCCTCGTGGCCACAGGCCCTGAAGTGGGCATTAAATGGGAATCCATCTGTTTTTCCCTCATCACTCAGTTCTGCTGCACTTTCATAGCATGTTTCCTGCATAAAGCATGTTGCATGGCCCCCCAAAGCATGCCAACTACTACTGGCATTCAACTGGAGAATGCTATTTCTCTGATGCCGGAAGGAGAAACTCTGGACTCACTGAACTGAGAGATTTTATATTGTTCTCCACCATGATGTGTTCCTGAGAATTTTTTCCAGGGATACATTGACTATACATATCTTGCCTCATGAGCTAATGATGAAACCTACCTGCCATATAAGATGTAATTGCATTGTACAGTTGACTGGTGCTTTTCAAATTGCAAGTGATGGTCCACTGGAAGGAGGTGCGATAATTTTAGTGAGTAGTTTGAAAAAAAAAGAAATTGGAATAGCATGGAGTGAAATGGAACCGAAAGCAACAGAGTATATTGGAGTGGAACAGAAACCACAGAACACTGCATAATGAAACTTACATTTGGTTAGGTGAATTTATATATGTGCATGTGTGTGTGTCCTGTCATTGTTGTTACATGCCGTCAAGCTGGCTCTAACTCCTGGGGACCCTAGGAATGAGTGCTGCCCACAAGGTCCCCTCCTCAACAGCCCCACTCAGCTCCTGTAGACTCACGCCTATGGCTTCGTTTATGGAGTCAGTCCATCTCCTATTTGGTCTTTGTCTTTCCCTGCTGCCTCTCTTTTCCCAGCATTATTGTCTTTTCCAAAGAATCCTGCCTTCTCATGGTGTGCCCAAAGTAGGACAGCCTAGGTTTACCATTTTTGCCTCCAGTGATGGTTCAGGCTTAATTTGCCCCAGGATCCACTTGCTTAACTTTCATGCAGGCCAGAGCATCCGAAGAGCTCTCCTCCAACACCATATTTCCAATGAATCAATTTTTTGTGTATTTCAAATGAATCAAAGTTTTGCATGTGTCCTAGTCATGACGAAAATGTTTCAAACCCTGGGACACGCCCCAAAATGTTTGAAAACCGTTGCTGTATATTCCACTCTCCATCTCCTCATTGTTAGGTCGTGAAGTGGAGAAAACACTTAGATTGAATGGTTTAGGTTCGTGAATAGTCAATTTGTAGATTTTTAGATTAAGCGACATTTCTCTGGCATCAGATTTTCTTTCCTTAAGGACATTGTCGGTTCCTTGTCTTGGGCTGGCAGATCGAGGTGTGAGGGCAACTCTGAGTTCTAATGTCCAACTTCATAGCTCAGATTTCCTGTCTGCCCACAGCATTTCTTTCGATGAGTTATTTGTGCTTATGTGAGATCCAGAATTGGGCTTGCTCTACAAGAATGCCTTTAGAACACAGCCGGGAATCTGAGCCATCTAACCAGCTTTTTAGGTTTGTTACTGTACCCATTTAAAAAAATCTCTCGGAGATTGAAGAAGAGAGCAGAGTTTTTTAAAGAGCATTAAGTACCACTATTCATTTACACCTTCTGTACCCAGCAAGGAGATCAAGACTTAATAGAACAAACATATTTAATGCCACTCAGTTTTTGACAGGAGAACACAGTTTCAAGGATGCCCTCAGCGAAGCGCTAATTGGTGCTATTAAGGTGTCTCTCTCCATAAGCCTTCACCGATGGTGGAGGGGTTTGTCATAGTGATGCTGATTTCCCCAGGCTCAGCGAGGAGGATGAGGACCAATTTCTAAGGCACACAGGATGACTGGATTCCCCTTTGCTTGGAACAACGGGGAGGTTGAGAGATGCTGCGATGGGCTGTTCACTGGAGCTGTGCATCACGTGCCATGCATGCAGTGGGTCATCATGCAGGGCTAGGTCTTGTAGGTCAGGGAAGGAAAGACGTGGACTGCAGGGTAGGATGTTGGGAGAAAGAGAGAGCATTGATTTTCTAGTGGTGTTTGTACAAATTAGCTGAACAACTGCTTTCTGCATCTCACTCTATCTTGCTTTGGCAAATCAGCCACACAGTTTGGGGGGTTCTGCCTGACTTTTCTCAGTTGGGCTTTTTACAACTTATATTAGTTTCTTAAGGCTGCTATAACAAATGACCCCAAACTGAGTGGCTTCAAACAACAGAAATGTATTCTCCTACAGCTCTAGAGGCCAGAAATTGAAGCCTCATTCCCTCCAAAGGCTTTGGGGAGGATCCTCCCTGCCTCATCCAGCTTCTGGCGACTCCTGGCCTTCCTTGGCATGTGGCTGGGTCTCTCCAGTCTCCGACTCCGTCTTCACAAGGCTCTATCCTCTTCTCTGTCTTCTCCTCTTCTGTCTCTTAAAAGGATACTTGTCATTTGATTAAAGGTCCACCCTACAAGGATAATCTCATCTCAAGATCCTTAACTTAATTTCACCTGCAAAGACCCCTTTTCCAAGGAAATAAGGTCACATTCACAGGTTCTGGGGTTGGAAGTAGACATATCTTTTTAGGGGGCCACCACCCAAGAGAAGAGTATTCTCTAACGGGGTCAGAGTAGAGTTCTGCTCCATCATTATTTGACAGGAGTGTGCAGTGTGCTATGAACTGGGGTAGTCTGTTAGGATGGCAGACATATAAAAGAGCCTGACCAGTTAAGTGGTCATGGTAGTTGTGGTTATCTGCCCCTGATGAGCCACAGAACTTCAGGCGAGTCACTTCATCTCTGCAGGCCTCAGTTTCCTCATCTGTAAGATCTCCTTCCCTCAAATCTTTTCCTCATTTGTCATCGTCTCAGTGGGATCTTCTCTGATCATCATATTAAAGTGACACCAACCCCTGCCCCTCTGCCATTCCTTATTTTACGCAACAGCCTTTATCAAGATCTGGCATCCTACATGCTGTATGTATTATTTCCTTATTGTCTTCTTCTCCCAACAGAAAGTAAACCCCAGAAAGGCAGAGTTTTGTCTATTTTGTTCCTTGTTCTAATCCCGGTGCCTAGAACAGTGCCTGGTACAGGGTAGGTGTTCCAGGACCATGTGTGGAATGAGTGATGGGGATGCCTTGGGGCATCTCACCTGATGTTGGTGCGAATTAAATTAGAGAATCTGTATCAAGTATTACAGCAGATCTTGTGTAAATGTCAGCTCCCCTTCCTTCCCCTTGTCCCTTTGGTTGAATTATTTCTACACAAGATCTGTCATGCCCTGGGTATCATTCATTCACAGTAAGAAACATGCCACAGGATTTTAAGTAATATTGTAGCAAAATGTAGTCTTGGAACTTCCCCTCTTTTCCCAGGCAGAGATACTAGTGAGAAATGTAGTCGATTCTCATTATTCTTGTTATTCACAGTAGTTTTGTTCTAAAAAGTCACTGTGAACACTGAATTAGTGACCATGGGACCATTGATCCAAGGGAAATACAGAGTTAGTCCCCGCAAGCCTCTGGTCACAATATTTCCATCAACTGATCGATACGTAACTTGACTGTTGTGTGTGTGTTTCTGTTTAAAGACACCTGATTTATCATATGTTGTGATTCATCAACACTGAACTCACGGCTGATAACATGATAACTCACGCTTGAATGAAGTGCATCTAACCCACCTATTCTCCCCATAAGGCACACCCCGGCCTTCTTGCACTTGGGAACACTAGCCAGCACTTCAGCACTATGCCATTTTAAACAGCAAAATCACCAACAAAAAGGCAAAAAACATGACATGATATCTACTGTGAAAAGGACGCTTGTTTACAGCAGTCTGAGAGCCAAAACAAGAAGACTGAGCATCATCTCATCCAAACTCAGCTGGGAACGTGTGCCTCAGGCCACTCAGGATCTTCTCCACTCTGCCTCCTCCGTGAGGGGCCGTGAAAGCCCACCAGTACTGATTTTGACGTTGCAAATAAATATCAGCGAGGAGATGGGCTCGCAAATAGGGGATCCACCAGTAACGAGGATTGGCTGTGTACCCGGTCAGCCCCGTTAAAGACGTGAACCTGCTCTACTTGTTTTGGATACTCTCCGGGAAACAAAATCAGACGCTCCTAGGAAACATAAAGCTGTGAATGCTGAACACGGTGCCGAGGGAGGGACTCGCAATCTTTGCTGAGAAACAGCTTCAGCTGAGTGGTTGTGGGTGCTTTTTTTTTTTGAAAGGGCTTAAAACCACCACAACAAAACAGTGAACACGAGAAAGGAAATCGATTCACTCTCAGTCCCTCCAGCGAGTCACTTCTAGGGTCTCCCGCCGGGAAGCGCTGTTCTGAAAACCCCATCTGCAGGCTGTAGTCCCAGGGCGGGCTCCCCAGAGACAGATCAGAGAGGGAGCCTTCCCAGCTGGGAGAGCGGAGGGGACTTAATACCAGGACAGCCACAAAGAGCCGCTCGAGGGAGGCGACATCTGTCAGCTTGAAAGAGCGCCAGCAGCGAGGCGCAAACTTCAGTGGCTCAAAGAGAATCACATCTCCGAAATCTTTGCTTTTTGTAAGCGGTGAAAAACAGTGATAGAAGCTGAGTGCACCTCGTAAGAGGAAAGGGGGTCTGCCTTCTGGAGGAGCATGGCCACAAAGAGGGGAACCATCCGGACATGGTCTAGTTCCCTGACCTCCTTCTCTTTGTGCATGTCCTGGAGAAGATCCCCCTCAATACTTCTTTCCCAGGGGTGCCTTTTTTTGTTTTCTTTATTCAGTTTTTAACTTTGTTTTTAGGAACACAAATAATGCATTGATACCTTAATGGCTAAGCTAATTGCCTGTTGCTCAGCAACCAGCCTCCAGCCACGACATTTCAGCCTCTCCTCCGCCAAAGGAATCCACTGTTCTGAACTTGTCATCAGCCCCCGGACTCTTTAATACTTTTCACTACACAGATACGAGTCCGTAGAAAAATGCAGTGTTCTTTTCTGAGTTTTAAAATTGTACGTAAATGCCATCATACTGTACATACTGTTTTTCCCTTGTTCTTGACACTCAAGGTATTTTCAATATCTAACTGTGTGGCTAAATATACATCCCAATAGCGCTGACTAACAGAACTTCTACGATGGTGGACATGTCCACTGCACACTGGAAATGTGGCGAGTGGGATCGGGGAACTGAATTTTTAATTTTATCTAATTTTACTTAATGTAAATTTCAATAGCCCCCTGTGGGTGGTGGCGACCCTGTCGGACAGCGAGCTCAGACCTAGACCACTCTTTTTATTACTTTTTAAGTTAACATTTTATTATGGGAAATTTTCGAACCTACAAGAAAGAGAAAATTGTATAATGAATTCCCATGTGTTCAGTCTCCTGTCTTAATAATTACCAGTGCGTCACCATTCTTGTTTCTAGTCTTCCTTCTAATGGCTCTAGAGTATTCCCTTGCATAAAAACATTATGTTTTAGCCATTTTTCTCCTATTTATAGACAGGCATTTAAGTTGTTTCTAATTTTCTGCTAAAACATGTAGGAGAATGAGCCTCCTTGTACATTTCTCTCAGTGCTTGTGGTCTGGGTGTGTATCTGTGTACGTGTGGGTGTCTATGAATCTGTCTGTGTGTCTGTGTGTGCATATGTGTGTACATATCTTTGTGTATCTGTGGGTGCAGGTGTGTATGTGTGTATGCGTACAAGTGTGTGTATCTGTGTGTGTGTGGGTGTCTGTGTGTGCATCTGCATGTGTCTGTGTGTGTATGTGTTTATATATATCTGTGTATCTGTGGGTGCAGGTGTGTATGTGTGTATGTGTACATGTGTGTGTATCTGAGTGTGTATGGGTGTCGGTGTATGCATGTATCTGCATGTGTCTGTGTGTGTATGTGTGTTTATATATATCTGTGTATCTGTGGGTGCAGGTGTGTATGTGTATATGTGTGTGTATCTGTGTAAGCATGTGTGTGTGTGTGTTTCTCTGTGTGTGTGTTTCTCTAGGGCCAAAACTTAGAAATGGGTCGTGGGATGGGCACATTTTACCTTCACACTGCCAGCTGCCCCCGGCCCATCATTTCCATAAGCAGTGAAACAAACACACGTTGGAAGCTGACCCGGGCGCTTGAGGAGCTCACAGTGCTGCCCGAGTCCGCCATCCTGGTGATGGATGCTCGGGCGTTTCCCATAGCACTCAGGCTCTGGACACCACTGGGAGTCCCTGGGTGTCCCTGGATTTCGGCAAGATAAAGGCAGGTCAGATTAATGACACAAAGGCCCCCTGTGGCCCTAATCATTTTATCATTCCTAAATTTCTCTCTCCACCCCCGGGGGGATC
Organism: Ceratotherium simum simum; assembly: GCF_057802395.1. Lineage (NCBI taxonomy): Eukaryota > Metazoa > Chordata > Mammalia > Perissodactyla > Rhinocerotidae > Ceratotherium > Ceratotherium simum. The sequence goes on from NC_141934.1 coordinate 28,444,839, forward strand.
TCTATTTTCTCCCTCCCAGCCCTTGTCTCGGCAGGGCAGGGGACCATCGGTGTTTTTAGAGGGTACTTGAATGAGTTTTTCCAGGCGAGTACTTTCCCATAAAGACTCAGCGAATGTAGGAAGGAACCAGGAGCTGGGGATGGAAAAGGCTAAGCCCCTTGGCTTTTCCAACAGCTCGCAAAGTTCTGCTTTGCTTCGAGGAAACCTGGTATTGTAACCGCTCTTTTTAACTGAGAAATGCCTCAAAATTGGGATGTTTATGGATTATCTAAGTGAGTACTACGCTTTTGAAACCATTAGGAGAACTGGCATCTGTTCAGCTGGCAGACTGTGGCCCAATTGCTAACACCAAGGGGGATTTCAGCTGCACAGTTAAAAAAAGTTTTAAAAAAACCATCAAAACAAAAGGAGGCAGTCAGATTCCGGAAAAGGGAACAAGGGATGAATCCAATGAGAGACCTAATCATTACTGGAGGGACTGAAGTCTGGCCTTTTCCTCCCTGGAAGATAAAGGAAACCGTTTAGAGAGGAAATTATGAATTGATTAACTCAAGTCATTGGTTTTAGGTGTGCTGGGCGTGGGCTTAGGTCACAGAGTGGGCGAGGAGCTGGAGTCTGCTGCCCCCGCAGAAGACATTATGATGGGGTCTGGACCGTGATGGGGTCTGGACTCTGATGGGGTCTGGACCACGATGGGGTCTGGATGGGTCTCCGAGGAACCTGCCTTCAGGAGCAGTCCTGGCCCTAGTGACTGTGAAGGAGGGACTTTACTGTTTGGCTTCCGTCAAGTAAGGAGGGGTCAAGAGCTTCTAAGGACCCTTTTTAGGGGCGAGGGGAGCGTCCCTCCTCTCGTGGGTGAAAGATGAGACGCCAAAGTTTCCGTGATTCAAAGTGAGGTGACCCTGGCGACGAGGCGTCTGATGGCCTTTCCATTGCTCTCGTGAGACCGCCCTGTGGGGACGTCTGTCATGAGTCTCGTCACAGGAGTTCCCCCGGGGTCTCCTGAAGTCGGAGAGTTGTGTGGGAGAGCTTCTGAATACTTCTTGTTCAGTTCTGATTTTTCGTGTATTTCTAGGGATTTGGGGGTTCACTTAATCAGGCCTCATTTAGTCGGTGAATGTTTGGTCCCCTCCAGCTCCCCACCCCCACTGTGGTGGCACCAAAGACTGGCTTGGTGAGAGACTCTGTCTCCCTCCACTCCCGAGGGATATCCACCCACCCTCGCTTCTCTGACACACACAACCGCCTTAACCAGCCTCACACCAAATGCCATTAACAGAGCTGCCTCCAAGCAGGACGTGGCCCCATCCAGCTCTAGAGTGTCTGTCACAGCCCAGGCTCAGGACACAGCCTTCCATCTTGATTTTTGTCACTTTGTCTGGAAATGCCTGAGACCCCTTACGAGCTGCTGCCTCAGCCTTTTGCAGATGCAGGGAGCATAAGTGACAAAAATGGTTTAGGTTTGGACTCTGGATGGATCTCAGTTGGAATCGTATAGGACTGGAAATTTAGGCAACCTCTCAGCCTCGGTCCTCCCATCTGAGGAATGGAGGCAATAAGACCAAGGAGGGTTTTTTTCTTTGGTATTGAGATATAATTGACATATACATTACATTAGTTTCAGGTGTGCAACATAATGATTTGATATTTGTATATATTGCAAAATGATTGCCACAATAAGTCTAGTTAACATCCATTACCATACATAGTTACAAAATTTTTTTTCTTGTGATGAGAACTTTTAAGATCTACTCTCTTAGCAACTGTCAAGTATACAATACAGTACTGTTAACTCTAGTCACCAAGCTGTACATTACATCCCCAGGGCTTATTTATTTTATATCTGGAAATTTGTGCCTTTTGACCCCCTTCACCCATTTCGATAATCCTAGGGGGATTATCCACTTCAAAATCACCCATTTCGATAATCCTAGGAGGATTATTGAAAACCTTAAGAACATAAATGCGTACATAAGTGCCGGATGCTTGATAGGTGGTCATCCGATTTCCATTTCTCCCTAGAATTTTGTTTTTTTTTCAGTTACAGTCAGTGCCCAGATAAGAATCCCCAGCCTGTGAACTCTGCTGGCGATATATATAAAATCACTACTCCCCTTAGTGCAGCATACATTGCAAGATCCACTTTAGTGCCTTTTAAATCATTAGTCATTGTGGGAGAACCGGAAGTTAGGAATGGGAAAACCTCTCTGAAATTAAGTTAGAAAGGAACTATCGGAAATTGCGTTGGTGCACCCGTCCTTGTGTAAAATGCAATGCTCCAGAAAAAACGAGGAAGGAAGTCCGATTCGCAGCTCTGAGTGGAGAGCAGAGGATGGGAGTGCTCAAGTGAGGTTTGAACCTGGGTGAGGTGCCCCACGCATTTCTTGTGAACGTCAGCTTGTGTCTTGAAAGCTCGCCTCCCGCTCTGAGCTGGGACTGAGGCCGCCTCTTCAGAGGGAGAGCCGGGCTGCAGCCCGAGGAGACAGGCCCTCAACAGTCGGGATGCACGCGCCCTGGAGGCTGGAAGGTGGACAGCCCCCATGCTGAGACCCGGAAGGCGTGTGTGTTGGGGCTGTGTATTCTTCCTCGTTGACTTGACGGGCATTTTACGTTTTACGTAGCAGAGCCTGAGGTCAGAACGCTGACAGGCTCCCCGGGAGCGGATGTGCTCTAATCAGAGATGGAGCCCCTTCCAGCGTTCGCCTCTTGCTCGTCTGGATGGCTCTCCGGGTCGCCCGGGATCGGCACAGTCTCTTTGACCAGCATCTGTCTCATCATCTCCTGGGCTGCTAGGAGGGTCAGTGCTTGCCTTTTGGCCAGGGGGGCTCTCTATCTGTTCCCCTCCGGGCCCCGATATGGGAAGTCTCCAGATCCTAGATGTCCCTATGGATAAGCAGCCATGGAAATGACTGCCACCCCCCCAGGAACCTCCCTCCATTTCCCTTCCCTGAGCTTCCCCTGTATCGTCTGTCCTCCCACAGACCCTGCTTTTACTCGTCTCAGGGGAGTAGAAAGTGGACTCAGGGATGCGAGGACTGGAAGGAGACAGCAAGGAAGAACACGAAGGTGTGGTAAAAATGAAAACGAGACAGCAGCAGCACGTCGTGGCGCCTGCTCTGGGCTGGGGCTGCCGGGTCCTGTGGCTTCAGTCCTTCATCTTCCTGACGCCCCTGATACGCAGGTGCTGTTATTACTCTCCCATCTAACAGATGAGGACATCGAGGTGAAGAAAACCAAGGTCTTTGGCCCAGAGCCACACACTGGTGAGGGGTGCAGCGGGGACCCCAGGGCCTGAGACGGGCTAGTCCGGGACGTCCCTGCTGTCCCTTTGCCTGGAGTGGAGTCCCCTTCTCTCACCGCATCCACGTCTCTGCTCCTAAAGAGCTCTTCCCTACTCTGCTCCCCTCTCCTGCTGCTGCCCTTTCCCTGGTAGCCCTCGCCATGCGACGCTGTGTGCTGTGCGTCTCTGTCCGTTCCTGGGTCGTCTCCCCCTTCGCAGCACAGCCTCCATCAGCCTTGTTCACGGGTCCAGTTCTTGGCACATTGCAGAAGCTCAATTCATCTTTGTTAAATGAATGAGTGAGTGAGTGAATGAATGAATGAAAAGTGATTGCAAAGCCTGGAAGCACGGTGAGTTGTCTGCGCTCTGCCCTCAGCAAAGTCCCCGTTCAGGGACCCACAGGACAAGTGGCGGCGTCGGGCTGCTCTGGCCAGGCCTGGGGCCTTACCCCTGGCTGGAGAGGCTCACTAGTGCACTCTGGCTCCGCTGTTGTTCCCGATTTGGGGTTTGGGCGCAAGGAGATGTCGGCACCTCTGGCCGGCTGCCCGCTTCGCACAGCTCAGCTTGCAAAGCCTGGGCCTTGACCTGGAGCCGCAAACCCAGCCCTTCCCCCAAGGCGTTCTGAGTTTTCTAAGTTCTGTTGTGCATTCCTCCAGGAAGTCTAAAGCTCCAAATTGCTTTTAATTCGTTACAATTAAAAGCAAAAACTACCGAGAGTCCCTGGCGTAGTGGGGAGAGCGCCCCATGTCACTGGAGACTGCCTGCCGCAGGCCTGGAGGATCGGAGGCCCCGCTGTCCTGTCCTTGGCTAGTTGGGTGACTGCCACTGCCTGCTCCTGGCTGGCCTGGGGTGTGGCCTGCAGACCTCCAGGGCCTGGGCCTCTCCCTGCCCCTCAGAGTACACCCTCTGGTGGCTGAGCTTAGAAATGTCCCCTCGCTTTGTGGCCCCGGGATTCCTACGTGGTTACCCGGACTTTGTGCAGACGAGGCCAAGTCTCTTAGAATATCAGATGCCCCTCCACTTCAAGGAGCCTGAGCTAAGGCAATGGTCTGGGTCTGGGGCCTGCTTGGTTGGGGAGCTGGACTGGATTAGCTTCCTCCTCTGGGATCCGTAGGCTCGGGGTGGGGAGGGGAGCACCTCTCTTTAAGAGTGGGGTGGCCCACGCAGAGAACGCCGGGGCCAGGCAGGTGGGGATTTTGGTGTCCTGAAGACCCAAGGGGCAGCTCCTTCTTGGCTCCAGCCAATTGCTGCCGGGCAGACAGGCCAGCCTGGTATTGCCCAAATTCCAATTTTTCAAAAGAAACTAAGAATCTAAATTTTCATGTGCTCTCTAATTTCAAAGAATTGGCAACCTTCCCTCCCTTTCTTGCTTCTTCCCTCCCTCCCTCTCTCCCTCCGTCTTTCTTTTAAACACTGTGGCATGCAATAACCCTTTCTGAGGGCCAGTGTGGCCCCATGAGCCTGCACTGTGAGAGCCCTTCCCTGGGGAGGGTCCCTGAGTCTGAGCCCACTGGCCGACCAGCCTCCCTGATGGCGAAGCACGCGCTGCGGGGAGAGCCGTCCTGGTCCAGCCGGCCTCATCATTACTGCCGGTAATGGCTGCAGTGTGGGCCGCCCGGGAAGGAGGTTTCATCCTTGTCCCCGTAGGCTGAGCCCCTACCCTCCTCGCAGCCCAGACGCCTGTCCTCTCTCCTCTGCCTCCATCTCTGTTTTCTGCTGTTTGTTTCAGTTGCCCTGGTTTTGATGCAATAACTGGGAGTATCTTGTTTCCACTTTTTAACAGAATGTTGGCTTCACACGTAGCTTGAAGAAAACAGTGGCAGTTGCCTGAATACACACCAGACACTAAATTCACAGGAGGCAGCTCTGAAAACAGTTGGCGGGCAGCCGGAGGATGTGACACGTGGGGTTTTGTCAGGCTGGGGCTACCTGCGCACGGCCGAGAGTCCTGGGAGGAGCTAGGCAAGAGACGCTACTGGGACGTGGGAATTAGTTCAGGGGACCAGGGAACAGGCAGCCTGTGGGTCACAGGACACTTACTCGTTCACTTCATTCATTCATTCATTCATTCATTTGATAAGTACTTATTGCATGCTCCCATGTTCCAGGTTCTGACCTTGGCCCTGGGGAGAGAGAAGATAAAGTCTCTCTTCGTGAGTTTCCCTGTCTAGTAGGAGAAGAGAGACATAAAGCAAAGAAACCAACAAATAAGCAAACATCATTTCAGAGAGAGTGAGAAGAGGGATGAAGACAGTAACGTGGGGTGAGCCGGTGGAGACAGGGTCAGGCCCTCTTGCAGTCAGATCATCCTCCAGCCTTGCAGGGTTTTATGCTGAAGCCGTAATTTGAAGCAGCCGTATCCTCTCCTCTTGATGTGTGTTCTCAGCTTCTGGAGAGCAGGGTCTGACGGCTTAGGACCAGCATCCTCAAAGTGGGGTCCTGGGCCCTCAGCAGCAGTGCCACTTGGGAGCTTGTCAGAAACGCAAATCCTCCACCTGCCCCCACTCTGGGGGAGGGGCCAGCAAGGACACACCCGCCAGGTGAACACACGCCAAGGTCTGAGAGCCTTGGACCCCAGGTCTGGTCTAACACCCAGGGCCTCACTCTGCTGTGCAGGGGTCTGAGGCAGCTGGCCGGCCTTTGGAGAGGGGCCCCTGGAAAGGTCAGGAGGCCCTTTGTTATCCTGTCTCCAAGACCACTCAGCCTGGACTGCAGGAGGTGGAGACAGGCCACGGGGCAGAGGCTCACCGTGGTGGGATTGAAGGGGTCCCTGGACCCCCGACATGTTTTGTAAATGCATGTTGAGTGGGCACATGCCTTTTCCCATAGGAAAGGTGTCCTTAGTATTTATCAGCTTCTCCGAAGAGCCTGAGGCGCCACGAAAGGATTAAGTAGCTCTGGTTTGGGTGCCAAGGGTGAGAAGAGACAATAAGAGCATGTCTTGAACACTTTCTGGACAGAAGGCTCTATTTCCATCATTTTTTGTGCGTTGGCATATTGACTACCTTAGGAAGGAGGTACTATTGTTACCACTGTCTCCATTTTACAGATAAGGAAACTGAGGCACAATTAAATGAAGTGCCTGTCTGGGGCCACACAGCTGCCAGGTGCTAGAGACAGGATCCAGTCAGGCTTCAGGGCTGCCCAGGCTTTTGGCCCCTGCCCTGGACCCGAGACCCGGGGGTGGGCTCACTGCAGCCCCTGGGTCCAGCCTGCCATCGGCTTTCATGGCCTGCTAGCTAGGAATCGTTTTTGCATTTTTGAATGATTGCATTTTAAATGGTTGTGTAAGTACTTACATAATAGCCTCCATTCGCCTCTTGGCCTAAAATATCTACTGTCTACTAATGTCTGCTATCTGGACCTTTAAGAAAAAAATTGCTGCTGGTGTCTCTCCCTGTCTCTCTGTCTCTCTGCCTCTCCCTCTCTCTCTCTGTCTCTGTGTGTTTCTCCCTCTCTCTCCCTGTCTCTCTGTCTCTTTCCCTGTCTCTCTCTCCCTGTCTCTCTCTCTCTCCCTGTCTCTCTCTCCTGTCTCTCTCTCCCTGTCCCTCCCTGTCTCTCTCTCTCCCTGTCTCTCTGTGTTTTGCTCTCTCTCTCCCTGTCTCTCTGTGTGTCTCTCTCTCCCTGTCTCTCTCTCTCTCCCTGTGTCTCTGTGTTTCTCTCTCTCTCTCTGTCTCTCTGTGTGTCTCTCTGTCTCTCTGCCTCTCTCTCTCTCTCCCTGTCTCTCTCTCTCCCTGTCTCTCTCTCCCTGTCTCTCTCTCTCTCTCCCTGTCTTTCTCCTCTCTCTCTCTCTCCCTGTCTCTCTCTCTCCCTGTCTCTCTGTGTGTCTCTCTCTCCCTGTCTCTCTCTCTCCCTGTCTCTCTGTGTCTCTCTCTCTCCCTGTCTCTCTCTCTCCCTGTCTCTCTCTCTCCCTGTCTCTCTGTGTGTCTCTCTCTCCCTGTCTCTCTGTGTGTCTCTCTCTCCCTGTCTCTCTCTCTCCCTGTCTCTCCTTGTCTCTCTCTCTCCCTGTCTCTCTGTGTTTTGCTCTCTCTCTCCCTGTCTCTCTGTGTGTCTCTCTCTCCCTGTCTCTCTCTCTCTCTCCCTGTGTCTCTGTGTTTCTCTCTCTCTCTCTGTCTCTCTGTGTGTCTCTCTGTCTCTCTGCCTCTCTCTCTCTCTCCCTGTCTCTCTCTCTCCCTGTCTCTCTCCCTCTCTCTCTCCTGTCTCTCTCTCTCCCTGTCTCTCTGTGTGTCTCTCTCTCCCTGTCTCTCTGTGTCTCTCTCTCTCCCTGTCTCTCTCTCTCCCTGTCTCTCTGTGTGTCTCTCTCTCCCTGTCTCTCTGTGTGTCTCTCTCTCCCTGTCTCTCCCTGTCTCTCTCTCTCCCTGTCTCTCCCTCCCTGTCTCTCTGTGTCTCTCTCTCTCCCTGTCTCTCTCTCTCCCTGTCTCTCTGTGTCTCTCTCTCTCCCTGTCTCTCTGTGTCTCTCTCTCTCCCTGTCTCTCTCTCTCCCTGTCTCTCTCTCTCCCTGTCTCTCTGTGTCTCTCTCTCTCCCTGTCTCTCTCTCTGGAGAAGGTGTGTACATGCGACACAGACCCCTCCCTCGTGGAGAGAGGGAGCTAAGTGCTTTCGAGGACTCTGCTGGGGATCTCGAGCAAGCTCTGCAGCAGTCGCTGGAGGTGGATGGGTTGCTATTCCCGTTTCATTGATGAAGAAACTGAGGCTCCTCAAGGTGGAGTCACTTGCCCAGTGGCCAAGTTAATAAGCTAGGATTTGAAATTTCATTGCTCCTGACTCCAAAGCATATGCTTCCTTCTCAAACTCATCTTCCTCCTGATCTGAAGGAGTTTATGTTCCAGTTTGATAAACAAGACTTAAGCGCAAGGCGCCTGGCCCCAGTGCATCATGGGGGACCACAGTGTGTGGTCTGGGTAAAGGGTAGGATGGAAAGTCAGGGAAAAGGAAGGGCCAGTGCTGGCCAGAGATAGCAAGGAAGACTTCCTGGAGGAGGTGAGGCAGGAACGGCAGACAAACAATGATATTCAAACTGTCTTACGCAGAAAGAGGGAATTTATATGCTCCTGTGGCTCTAAGCTGCGTGGCGGTTTCCAGCCTCAGGCATAGTTGGTTCAAGGTGCACTGAGTGTCATCGGGAATCTGCAAGTAAAGGGAACCTGAAAATGGGTGATTCGACAAATCAGGGGCTTTGTTTTTCTTAGAAAACAAAAGTCCTGAGACACTTCCCGTCGTGGCAGGTGACTTCTCAGATCATTACTGTAAAACTAGCACCTTATTGATCCCCATCCATTCCAGGAAATGCCCGGCCACAGAAACCCCTCAGCCTTACACACTGAACAATCACCTCTTTTGAAATGTCCCCACTCTTCTCCCTTGCCCCCTGGCAGCCAGCTGAGGACTGTCAAATGCACCAAAAGACCCACTGGAAAGACCTCTCCCCGCCAGTTCAAAATTCCCAGCGTCATAGAGCTTGCCAATCAGACACTGTCTCAGGACTCTCTCCTTTTACTCTATATACTCCCTCTCCTTTCTAAATCCCTTGAACCCGCTGAGAGGAAACTGACAGCAGATGGGTTCCCTTCCTCCAAGTGTATGAATCCACAGCCTTGTTTGTCTCGGAATTAGTTTTGTCTTTGATAGTCCAAAATTTGGCAGTCCACGTCAGTATGATGCTTCAAGATGCCAAGAGGGACCCAGACAGCTCCTACTCTCTTCCTTTTCAGCTATCCTCCGCATGGGCTCCTTGCCTTATGGTTACAAAATGGCTGCTCCAGCTCCAGCATCAGATCAGCGTTGCAATCAGGCAGGATGGGAAGGGCAAATTGGCCGAGGAACACTATGGCTCAGCTGTTCTCCTTTTAAGGAGCTTTCCCAGAAGCTCCATCTGACAACTTCATCTTATAGCTCACGGCCTGGATGTCAACCCACGGCCATCCTTAACAGCAAGGGACGCTGAGGAGTGTATTTTTTTAAAGATGGCCATATGGTGTTGCCCAACAAAATAGGAATTCCATTTCTAAGGAAAGGAGAACAGTTATTGGGGAGCCTCTGCTAGGTGCTTTTCACGCTGGTTTGCAGTGTATCCTCACAATAGCCCTATGAAGGACGTGACCCTATTGTCACAGTTTTACTTTAGAGGAAGCTGAGACTTAGAAAGGATAAGCAATGTGCCAAAGTCATCAGCTAAAGCACAACTGGGAAAGAGCCTCAGTTTTACTCACAAAGCGGGGAGGGGGCCAGTTGATGGTTTCCTTCAAGATGTCTTTGTCCCTTCCAAGGAGCTCCTCTGGGCTGTGGACGAAGGGGCAGTGGTCCCTGAACACTTACCCGCCTGTTTCTACTCACAGTTCCCCAGCCATGGAGCCCACCCCCTCCCTCCCCTGGATTTGTAGCCAGGCCAGAGCTAAAGTCCCTGTGAGTAAAGGGACCTGGGGAAGAGGGTTAATTATGAGCTGATAAGGTGACACGGGGGGTCCCCCTGTGGTGTCCTCCCAAGGAGGTCCCGCCTGCAGCTGCCAGGGTCGGGCCTGGGAGACGGTCATGGATGCCACAGGCGGAGTGAACACCAGATATGCCCCTTGGGGGCTGAGCCACGGCAGCACCAAGTCCCCTTCTAACACCGATTTGAGGCAGCCCTTGCTCTGGGGACCCAAGACCCGGGTGGCAAGGATCCTGTGACCTGGCCTCTTTCACCAAATCCCTAAGTACCTTTGGCCTCACTCTCAGATCCTCAATCCCCAAAGGCCTGCGTGTAGTGTGATTTCTCATCATCCTCACACACATTTCATGGATGATCTTTTCACACATATTAGCTCTTTTAATACTGACCGCATACCCAGGAGCTGGGCATCTTTGCCTCCATTTGTAGAGAAGCTACAACTGAGAGATAAATTCCCTGACTAGTCCAGAATTCAAACCCAGAGCTATCAGATACCAAAGACTGCTTTCTTTTCTCGTTTTTAAAAATTTTTTAAAAATTGTAGTAGAAAACATACCATGAAATGTATCATCTTAACCATTTTTAAGCGTACAGTTCAGGAGTGGTAAGCATATTCACATTGTTGTGCAACAGATCTTTAGAACTTTCATCGTACAAAACCGGAACTCTGTCCCCATTGAACTACAAATCCCTGTTTCCCCACCTCCCACCCCTGGTGACCACCCTTCTACTTTCTGTCTCTGGGAGTCTGATCACTCTAGATGCCTCATAGAAGTGGAATTATACGGTTATTTGTCCTCTTGTGACTGGTTTATTTCACTCAGCATAATGTCCTCAAGGCTTATCCACACTGTGGCATGTGACAGGATTATGTTAGTTTTCATTCTGGAAATATCCACGTCTGTTATCATACGGCGCTCTTGCGTGGCGTATAGGCTGGTCTCAAATTCTTCTTCTTTTCGTAATGAATAAACTGAGATGTTGACCTCTCTGGGACTCAGCATTCTTGTCTGTAAAATGGGAGTCAGATTCTGAGTTTGTCAGGACTTTTCAGTAGCAAGTAGGAAAGAAAAATACTCAAGCAGACAGAGGAATTTATGGGCAAATAGGACCAGAAGGTTCACATGGGCTTCAGGTAGAGCTGGTTCCAGTTCCTCAAACAATGTCATCAGGAACCCGGCTCTTACTTCTTGGCACTCTTATTTTCATCAGTTGGCTTCTTTCTTAGGCAAGCTTTTTTTTTTGTGAGGAGACCAGCCCTATGCTAACATCTGCCAATCCTCCTCTTTTTTTTTTTTTTTTTTTTGCTAAGGAAGACTGGCCCTGGGCTAACAGCTGTGCCCATCTTCCTCCACTTTATATGGGACGCCACCACAGCATGGCCTGACAAGCGGTGTGTCGGTGCGCGCCCGGGATCCGAACCGGCGAACCCTGGGCCGCTGCAGTGGAGCGCACACACTTCACCGCTTGTGCCACTGGGCCAGCCCCTCTTAGGGAAGCTTTTTGACACAGCTACAAGTAGTTTCAAGTTTACACGAACAGCACTGCAATCATAGCAGAAAATAAATACTACCTTCCCTGCTAGTTCTAGCAAAATCTCCACGGAGAACTCTCGTTGGTCGTGCTTGGGGCACACGCTCATTTGTGAAGAGGTCCCTGTGGCACGCGGATTGCAGTGTTCTGATTGGCCAGCTGGAGATGTTTGTCCCCACTGGCCCTAGTGCTGGGGCCAGACCGACCCCAGATACACAGACTGGGAATGGGAGAGAGGCAGTTCCTCAGGGAAAACAGAGGATCTGTTGCCAAAAATGAAGAGGAAATAAACGTGGGCCAAGGCAAATCCCACCGGTGGCCCTGGGTCCCGTGAGCATACAGGTTGCTCCTGCCCTTTCCCTGTCCACAGCCCCGCACAGGGCAGCCTCCTGCAGGCTCATTGGGGGCCACTGTCAGTACGCGTGAAGGCAGCGTGTCACTTACCTGCTGTTGTGTGACAGTCCCTGGACCTTAGCTGCTTAAAATGACAAACATTTATTATCCCACACAGTCTCTGAGGCTCTGGAATTTGGGGGTGACTTAGCTGGGTGGATCTGGCTCAAAGTCTCTCACTTGTGGTCCAGAGGTTGGTCTGGGCGGCCACCATCTGAAGGCTTGACTGGGGCTGGGGGTCCACTTCCAGGGTGGCTCAGTCACGTGGCTGTTGGTGGGAGGCCTCGGTTCCTTGCCACCGGGGTCTCTCCACGGGGCTGCTTCAGCATCCTCACAATGTGGCTGCCAGCTTCCCCGGAGTGAGGGATCCAGGGAGGCAGGCCAGGGTGGAAACTGCAGTGCATCTTCACAACCTAGTCTCCAAGGCCACACAGTGTCACTTCTGCTTAACCTTACTCCTTAGAAGTGAATCACGAAGTCCCGTCCACAAGGGTTCAGCCTTTCGAAGGGAAGGAGTATCAAGGCATCTGTGGACATAATGTTATTAAAACCACTGCAGGCGGGGAAGGGAGCATTTTACCAGGACTTTTAATAACACGGGAAGGAAAAAAAAGGGTTTACCAGAGAGATAAAGCAACAGATACACCTGTGCAAATTGGATTAACCCTCCGTACTGGCACCACGGGTGCTCACAAGGAGCATCTCCTGGTCAGCCCAGCGTCCAGCGACTTCCTTCTCGTCCTAGGATAAAACCGAGGCATGCCAATGCACACGTGTTTATGTTGAACTCACCACCCTCTGTCTCCTTTGAAACTGGATGTTAGAAAAAATAGCAAAGGGGGAAGAAATAAAAGTAATTGTACCTTTAAGTCATGCACCTGTTGAAAAACCATACACAAGACTACACATCTGCTTTGTTGTTTTAGCTGGCCAAATCAGATCATTGCAGCCCTGTTGCCAAGGGAAGCTCTCTTAAAACAACATTTTAATCGCATAACTAATGTGCAAATACTTTTGTATTTTATAAAATATAATGAAATAAATCACCCAATAAAGCTAAAATATGTGTGACCATCCAAAAGATCTCATCTCCCTTCTACCCCTCTTAGGTGATCACTTTTATAAGTGATGTTATCATGAAACATTTATATGTGTGTGTATATGTACATATATATCGTCACACAGTGTATAGTGCTGTGATTCAGTTTGTTGTGCTTATTTTAACATAATTATTATGTTAACGGTATTACTTTTTATAAATATCAATACTGATACAGTTATGCCTTTTAACATAAATATTTTAACATAAATGATATGCTCCTTGTGTGATAATTGTATGATAACACTAACTGTCTACACAACATCCATTCTAGTGGCCTAGTATGTGGGGCCCAGGACCTGTCTCTGCCCCCACGTGCCCCCCGCCAGTGCTCAGGGGCTTCACCTCCACGTGGGGCTCGTGGTTTGTTGTTCTTCCTTCTTCCCTTAAGGCTATTGTCCCGTGCGGGAGAGAGAAGCGTCTGGGTGGCTTCACATTCACTCTCTGATACGCTCTGTACCCCTTCCCTTGTACATGTCTCTTTCAATTTGTGAGTTTGCGAAGGACAGTGTCTCTTTCTGGACAATTGCAAACTTGAATGGCCTTCAGCACCCAGCTCCCGCTGTCTGCCACGGCAGAGGTGGTGGGAGGCAGGGAGGGGTCATATTCTGTAGAGAATTCAAAAGCAACAACAAAAGCGAATAAGGTGGGTCTGCCTCCTTATCACCAGGGCCGGCTTTCTGAAACAGCAGGAGGGGTAAAATATTGCGCCCTCCCCTTGCAATGTCACTGCCTGTGCAAACACCTGCTCTGGGACGCTGGTCCCCACGTGCCTCCCCCGCTTCCCCTCCCAACCTTGCCAGTCCCGAGGCGCCGTATTTTTGCTTCTCTCTTACAGGACCACCTTCTGCTTCTCAACAGTTATTCAGGTCCCTGTCTTCTCTTGCCTGTTACGTCACATTTGCCTGGTTACTTCTACCCACCTTAATTCTTCCCTTCTGTGGCTGGTCTCCTCTCCTCTGCGCTGAGTCCTATGAGCTTGATAAACGTGGTGTATTTATCTGAATATTCCCGACAGAAGCAAGGCAGCAGGGGACACGGAAAATCCTCCCAGTGAATGTTTATTGAATGAAGAACATTCCTCATAATAACCCCTGGTTGATGTTTTTTGGAGATTAGTGTTAAGACCGAGATTGATGTCTTGCCCCTGCAATATTAAATAAGATGGTTGTAAGCTCCGTGGGCTCATCAATCAAAAACAGGATGTTGAGTATCTGTTACTTCAAAGTGACAGGAAGCCCAACCCAGACTGGCTTAACCCTTGAAGGGAAAAGTTCAGAGACCTGCTGGCTTCAGGCACTGCTGGATCCAGGGGCTCCATCTCTCGACCATTCTTTCCTCAAGGTTAACTTGATGTTCAAGCTGGAATTCAGCATCTCTAGACTGATACAAGCATGAGATGGTAATAGTTATCTCATTGTTATTTTTTACCAAGCACTGGCACTCTATCTCCATAGGAAAAACATAACTAGAAGTGAGATATTAACTTAAATAAAGCAATATCCCAAAGCAGTGTAGCATAAAGGTGAACGCATAGGTCCCGAGTTCAAATCCTGATTCTAGTGTTCCTAGCTGAGTGACCTTGGCTAAGTTACTTAACCTCTCTGGGCCTCAGTCTCCTTATCTGTAAAATGGGACAATAAGAGTACTCAACACAGAGTTGTTGAAAGGACTTGATGTAGGAGATGCAGCACCTGGACCTACAAGCTGTAGATTATTGGTGTTATTATTTTCATCCTCCTGTGTCAATAATGCAGGTTTCATGGGGCTAAGATTTCACCTTCCATTGAAGATATTTTTTTCCCCTTTTCTTTTCAGAATTCTCCCCTATAATTCTCCATTCTTCTCGGAAGGCTCAGCTTAAATGTCCTCTTTCACCATACGAAGAGTTAAAGACTATATAATGAAAGAGAAAATCACGTTCATCTTCTGGTGTTTCTTTCCTTCTTTTTGTTTACTCAACCATCAGGAAAGCATTTTCTCCTTTGTGTCCTAAGACTCCTCATTAATATAATCATCCTAAATACTAGCATAACCAAACAAAACTACAGATGCTAACTAGCAGGCAAATGAGACTCATATGTGGGAAAAAAATGGGAATGATTCAATGAGATATAGAAGGTTGTTTTTTTTTTTTAATTATCTGTAATTAGTGGGAAAGAAAATATGTGGACTATATTAAAAATAAGCTCTTTATTTTTGAGGAAAAAGACCATCATGAAGAACAGGAATGCTGTTCCCTTTTATTTACATGAATTGAGATAATTGGGACTCGCAGGATTAATGTAAGTTTCCATCGTAAATAATACCACCATCTGCGATAAATACATGCCCCTCTCTTTGAATAGATACAGCTAAACATCCTCAAACCATATGCTACATGAGCAGCAAATGCAGTTATTTAAATTCTGCTCTAAATGCTTACATTGTGCAACTCTAAATCCCTTCTGATGCTTGACTCTGATCAATTTTTTTTTTTTTGCTTCCATTCCCAAACTGTTTTAGAGGCATAGTAAGAGCTATGTTTATATTTTGAATCAATGAGATAAACCTGGTATAAAATTCAGATTGTAGAGAGCTCTGAAGAAAACACCCAGAAAGTCATCATCTGCATGAAACAAAGCTCTTAGAAAGGCTTCGTCTGTTTCGGAGGTCAGCAAATCCATGCCCCGTGCAGCCCACCACCTGTTTTCGATGGCCAGCAAACTAAGAATGTTTTTACATTTTTAAATGGTTGGAAAAAAAATTTTTTTTAAAGAATAATGTTGCTGACATGGGAAAATTTTATGAGATTCCAGTTTCAGTGTTCATCAATAAAGTTTTATTGGAACGAGGAGACAGCCATTTGTTGGCATGTGTCTCTGGCTGCTTTCGTGATCCAAGAGCAGGGTTGGGTAGTTGCAATAGAGACCATTTGGCCCATAGAGCCTAAAATATTCACTATCTGGGCCTTGATAGAAAAAGTGTGCTGATCCCTTCTTTATGACTTGCAAAACCAAGTACCTCAGTTTGCATGGAACCAAAGTGTATGATTTTAGAAGCTTTTGGCTGAAAGTAAGAGAAAAGCCCTATGCACTGTGGACGCCCATTGGTTCACACAACGGGAAGGGTGGCAGGGAAGCGAGATTCAGGCCACCTTCATCCAGTGGTCCCCATGTTGTCAAGGCGCAGGGTCCCTCTGCCATGCCCACCCCGTGGCTGACCTTGTCTCTGGGGGTTTCACTCATAGGTTTGGGATGGATGACAGCATGAATGGGGCGACCTGGTCCCTCACTTGCCTCTGGGGAGGAAGACGTTTGCTTCTGTGGTTCTCTTAGGAGCGAGTTTCTTTCCCAGAAGTCCCAGCAAACCTCTCCTCATAGCTCGTTGACCCCAATTGGCCTAGAGCAGGGTTCCCCAACCTCAGCCCTGTTGACCTTTGGAGTCAGATAATGCTGTGCGGTGGCTGTCCTGTGCATGCAGGATGTCGAGCAGCATCCCTGGCCTCTGCCCACTAGATGCTGGTAGCACCCACCCACCCCGACAAGGACACTCAAAAATGTCTCCAGACATTGCCAGATGTCCCCTGGGGGGCGAAATTGCCCCTGTTTGAGAACCCTGCTTTAGGTCTATGCATTACTGAACCAGTTACTGGAAACAGGTTTGGAAATACCCTGTTTGGTTTAAACCAAGGATTGGCAAACTACCAAATATGGGCCAAATCCAGCCCTCCACCTGTTTTTGTGTGGCCCACAAGCTAAGAATGGTTTTTACATTTTTTAAATTGTTACATAAGTACCTGCATAATATTGGTTTTGCCTCTTCACCTGCGAAGCCTAAGATGTTTACTCTATGGCCCTTTTAAGAAAAAAATTGCCGACTCCTGGATGAGACCAGAGGTTCTCAGCCCTTACCTTTATACATTGTAAAATTAAATTTGTAACCTTGTACCTACCTATATACATAGTTAAAAACAAATCTGTGTAGAGCCCTGTCATAGAGAGGAAAAATACGACCAAAGTAATTCATAGTAAAATAATATTTTAACGTGTGTCTCTAGAAGACCGTGTGAAGTAGCCAGAGTTGCCCCGTGTTTAGAGTCACCATGGATGTGTCAGCCAAAATTCAGATGGATAGAGCCAAGTTTGGGCAACTTGGATTTCACAAGCAGATTGGGCACTGTGAATGTAATTTTCCAAAAGGATAAACAACTTCTCAGTAAAGTTTCATCAAATCAATTACAATCTTCACCCCAGTAGTTGCAATACTGGAAAATGCACAATACACTCAACGTGGGCCGTTTGCCAAGCTCAACTTCAGGAAATATGAATACAGTGCAGTTAAAACATTGCATATTAGATTTATAACTTTGCCTGGTAAATATTTCCCTCTGTGCCTACCCAAGGCACCATTCTCATGCGGATAACATCGAAGATTCTGGATGTTTTAGAGAATTTGTCTTGGAAAGGCGTGACTCCTTTGCTCTACTTTGGGGGGCCTGATTGAGGAGCACTCAGAGTGATTACGGAGTTCTCTGGGGGAAAAAGGGGGATTACCACCCCCCCCAGGGGCTCAGAGGGGAATCTGAGTACCTGCTCTTTTAAAGGAGAGTTTTCCTGTTCCGAAATTGCTGACCACACTATGTAATTTCAGCAAAGGATATTCAGGAGTTTGTTCAGAAGAGGCATTGAAATCGAATAATCCATTCATCAAGGCATCTTTTGTTTCAAGAAAAAAGAAACAATGAGGCATATTTAGCAGAAAGGGGCATTTGGTGTCTGCCGAATGTTAATAAATCCCAAACGGGGAGAGAAAAAAACCCTCAAAATACTCGGGCGGGCTTGTGTTTCAAGAAAGCCGCAGTGACTTAGAAGGGAAAGCCAAGCATGGCTTCCCTTGAGGCATGCCTGGAAACGCAGGCTTCTGTTCTGCAGGTGTCTGATACCACGTGGGTGAGCCGGAGCTGCTGGAGGCAGAATAGGATGCCACGGGGATCATGGAAGGCATCCACCTCCTCTGAGTTCAGAGGTTTTTGCATACAGGGATGTCACCCAACTTTTTCACCTTTCTGTAGCCTTACAAGCTTTTGACTATAACTTATCAACGTGATTGAAATAATGGTAATGGTAATAATAATAATCATTATTATGATGATGATAGCAACAGCAATTTCTCCCAATTGTCAGGCATGTTCTGTGTACTGGGTTCTTTGCATATTGCTTTACCTGAGGTGGTTTTGGTATTATTCCCATGATAGAGATGAGGCTTCCGAGACTCCCAAGAATAAGGTATTTGCAAAACAAATCCTTATCTAGTACATTGGGGACAGGGATCCAGTTTTGGATCTTGTCTGACTTCAGGAGTGCTCTTCATCACGTGATCCATATCCCCACCCGGGCTGGAGAGGGCTTGGTTAAGCCCCTCCTCTGCCCGTCTCGTACCTGTGACAAACCACTGAACGCCGCCCCAGTAACTCATGTTAGATCAGCGTCTCTCGGCCTCGGCGCGGCTGGTGCTTTGGACTGGATACTGTGTGGTGGGCCTGTCCTGAGCACTGTAGGATGTTAGCGTCGCTGGCCTCTACCCTCTAGGTGGCAGAAGCACGCCCTCCCCCAGTTGTGAGAATCAAAAATGTCTCCAGACGTTGCCAGATGTCTCCAGGGGGCAAAATCCCCCTTTGTTGAGAACCACTGACTTAGATGCTCTTTGTGAAAGCGCTTTGCACAGCCCCAAACACTACCACTGTGCAGTTAGGTTACTCCTGAGACTTTTGTTTGTATCGTACCCATTGACGAGGAAGCGGGAACTGGTATTTTTGCCTTGTGGTGCCTCGTGGGCATCCACGGCTTACCCCATTCGGAGCAAAAGTTGGCCCCATCCCACTTTCTAGACAGGCCGACTTCCGACTCCCCACACACGTAGGTCCCAGTCTTTCTCTCCATTCATCCTTTGCTCATGCTCTTCCCTCCCGAATCCTTTCCCTAGTCTGTTCAACCTCCCTCGACCCCACCCATCCTTCACGTCGCAGCTCAGAGAGAATCAACTCGAAAGAATCCATCTCAGTCAACACATCCAAAAGGGCGCATCATGATGAAGGTGGCACGTTATGTTGGCTGAAAGGGTCATTTCCTGCGGTGTTGTTCTGTCTGGGTGCTAAGTGACACAGACATCTCCTGTGTTCACTATCTCAGAATCTCAAAAACTCAATTTCCGGCAACGGCTTTGCAGTAGAGTTCTCTGATGAACAACTGATGCAGGACACAATATCCCCCACGCTGACAGGCAAGCACAGATAAAGAAAACGGATAAACAGGAGGGAGACAGCAAATGAACGTGCTGTCAGCTGGGAGGCCAGAGACAAAGGTGTAGCTGTCAACTGTCCTCTCTCCCTCTCCTGCGGCCTTAGGAAGCCAGCAGCGGACTTTTCTGGGGCTATTGTTTCAGATCAAAAAAATTACTCAATAATCCTATCTTTCTGGAGACATTGTTGTGAGCAGATGAACCAGAGTAAGAGGGTGGATATTTGTCAGTGCTCATGAGGTCGTGAGATGGTTTCCTTGCAATCAGGAGAAAGAATGTTGGGAAAGAAACACCACAAAGGCTGGTCATCACCTCTGCTTCCTTAATCCATGAGATCCTGGCTCTCCAAAATGTGAGATGAGTTTCGGTGACATACACAGAGCCGCCGTGTGTGACGGTGCAGGCGGCGCCTTGCACAGCTCCAGGGGGGCCGTTTTCACGAGCATCCATGTGGTTGGTTGGTGGAGGTACATGGACATGGTGTGAAGTCGCCTGAGTCTCACAAATGGGAAAGTGATTCCCTTTTCAATTCTGTTTGAATTATTCTAATTCCATCAAGGAGAAAGTCTCATTTGGTGTGGCCGTATCTTTAGCACATTACACTTGATCATCTCCCCACTTAACAAAGAAATGGCAAACCTCAGGCTCAGAGCAGTAGGCTGGCAGCAATTTGGGGCACAGGAGCTTGGATTGCGTTCATGGTAGGATTATCTAAAGAAACTTATTAATTAATTTGCTGATATTTAATAATCTAAATATTTTAATTAATAAAATTACTAATAAACTCATTGATTAATTAATAGTGCATAACTATATGGCTGATGTCGTGAAAGCGATACCTGAATGTCTGAACCTTAGGAAACACCCTCTTCATTTGGAAGCACTGTGTGTGCAGAGAGCTGTTCTTTGCAGTCCTGGGCAGATATATGCTCAATAAATTTATTTTTTAGAAATATTTAATTTTTTTAGAGCAGCTTAGATTCACAGGAAAATTTAGAGGAAGATACGGAGATTTTGCATATACTCTCTGCCCCCACACACGCACAGCCTCCCCCACTATCAACATCCCCCACCAGATGGTCTATTTGTTACTGTTGAGGAACCCACATGGACACATCATCATTACCCAAAGTCCACAGTTTACATCAGGGTTCACTCTTGGTGTTGTACATTCAGTGGATTTGGACAAATGTATAATGACATGTGTCCATCATTATGGGATCATACAGAGTATTTTCCCTGCCCCCCAAAATCCTCTGTGCTCCACCTATTCATGTCTCTCCCCTGCCCCATGCCTGGCAACCACTCATCTTTTTACTGTCTCCATAGATGTGCCTTTTCCAGAATGTCATATAGTTAGAATCAGACAGTATGTAGCCTTTTCCGACTGGCTTCTTTCACTTAGTAATATGCATTTATGATTCTTCCGTGTCTTTTCATGGCTTGATAGCTCATTTCTTTTTAGCACTGAATATTGTTCCATTGTCTGAATGTACCACAGTTTATTTATCTACTCACCTACTGAAGGACATCTTTATTCTCAATAAGTTCTTGATCAATTCTCAGCAAACCCACTGATGATTCCTGGTGCATTATGTCATTGGTGAATAGAAATTATTGTACCTGAATGCTGTAATCATTGTTTATTTTAGATTAGTTTACTTCTAGGCAATAGTAAACTCTAGAAGTAGAAAGCTGTGAGGCAAAGAAGGTCCCAAAATGAAGATGAAGTTTCCTCAAAACACTTGGTGTACTGACACTGAATGGTTACAGAGAACTGCCATCCCCTGGTAGTTGTTGCTGGAACATCCATGGGCATTGACTCCAACTCTTCTGATCGCTTATAGGATGATGTCTACACTCGCCTTCATTGAACACCTTGCTACAGTGTTTTGTGAAGTGGCTGCTTCCACCATCTTGCTTATCTGACATTCAGCCCATTTCACCATGGTCAGACCTCATGCATTCCTCAAGTGTGTAATGAGTGATTATTGTGTCACATCTTATGCCAGGCAGAAAGGTTACCATGTGAATACAAGCATTATTCCTACCCAGTTTCCAATCTGTTAGGGGAGAGACAGCCCTTAACCAAAGATGCACACAAATGAATAAATTACAGCTGTGTCAAAAATAATGTCACATGGTGTTTTATAAGTGTGTGAGAGAGGCATTTGACCTAGTGGGAACAACTGGGAAGGCTTCCTGGAGGAGGTGAGGTTGGAGCTGAGAACTGAGCAGAAGTAATTAGGCAAATGAATGGCGTGTGCCGGGCTCTGGAGATATGAAGGAACAAGGTACATTTAAACTTCAATAATAATAAAAATCAGGAGCAATAGATATTGGTATGTAACACTATTTGAGTCATTATTATGAGCCAGGCACTTGCTAAGCACTTTGTTAAGCATCATCTCACCAAACCCTCCCATACCTGTGAGGCAGATAGCAGAGAGAGGCGGGCCTTATTGCTCAGTGGACAGAAGACTCTGGCACCAGACAGCTGGGTTTGAATTTCAGCTACATCACTTATAACCAGGAGATCTTGGGCAAAATTACTTTCGTCTCTATTCCTAAGTTTCCTTACCTATAGAAGGGATAATCATAGTACTTATTAGGATTGTTGTGAAGAACTGATTGTGATTCAACATATAAAGCATTTAAAAGCATACCTAAGATGCGTTAGTCAACTCTTCATAGTTATTGGCTACTCCATCAGGGGTTGCTGCATGAGGAACCACCCCAAAATTTAGAGGCTTTGTACATTCGTAATTTCTCGTGATTCTAGGGATTGCTGATCTTGGCTGGACTTGGCTAATCTTGGCTGGGCTCTCTCACTTGTTTGGAGGTTGGCTGTGGACTGTGAGCTGGCTGATCTACGACGGCCTCAGCTGGGATAACTCTGCTCTCCTCCACGTAGTCTCTCCTCCTCCAGGAGGCTAGCCTGGGCTTGTTCTTTAAGGTGATGGCAGGAGTCCCAAAAAGAGGGAGTGGAAGTGTGCAATGCTTCTTGGGCTCAGAATTGGCACCCTGGCGCTTCTGCCAGATTTTGTTGGCCAAAGCAAATCACAAGGCCAACCTAGATTCAAGAGGAGGGGCGATCAACTTCTCCTCTTGAAGGAAGAATTACAAAGTTACGTGAAAAATGTATAGACACAGGAGGAGAATGGGGGCCATTTTGTAACCACTCTACCACAGCTACTATACTACCTTATATATCTAGCTCTCTCTACCTATCTGTCTGCCTACCTATCTGTCTACCTATGTATCCATCCAACCATCCATCCATCCATGTATCCATCCATCCATCCATCCATCTATCCATCCATCCACCCATCCATCCGTTCATGCATCCATCCATCTCTCCAACCATCCATCCATCCATCCATCCATCCATCCACCCATCCATCCATCCATCTATCCATCCATCCACCCATCCATCCATGCATGCATCCATCCATCTCTCCATCCATCCATCCATCCGTCTATCCATCTACTCATCTATGGAAACAAAAGCCCCAAGAAGGTAAGAACTTGCTCAAGATCACATGACTGTTGAGTAGATCAACCCTAAATCTCTTTATGGCCAAACTTCAGGTCCTTAACCACCATACCAGACCACACTCCCTTCTTTACAATGTTTGTCTCTTCTTGGCTCAAGTTAAATCTCTCTTGAACTGAAAAAATTCAGAATCAGGTTCAAGAAGAAGGTATAATCTAGGTACACTTTGCTCCATATGAAGGATAAAGAATGAACTGCTTACATAATAGAAGAATTGTAAGAGACAGCAAGACAGCAAGCTCACTCCAGCTTTATTTTATAGAAAATAAACTCAGCATTGGCTTAAAAGCAAAAGTTTCATCTTTTAGGCTTTTTTTTTTTTTTTTTTAGTAAAAATACCAAAAAAAAAAAGAAATCCTTATGTTCAGGAAGAGTGCAGAATGGCAAAAAAGCTTGTTGACAAATGCTTCCTATTGTGGAATGCACCCCTACACAGATGGGCCTTCGAGTCCTTGCTCTGTTCCTTCAGAGATTCCTTGGCCCACTACCTTCTGCAAACAAATGAGTCTCTAAATCTCTTCACTTCAAGGTTTAAGAGCTTTTTTGGAGAGGGATAAATACATCAGAATAAAAGCATCCAATGTGGCAATTAGTCCGTTGGTTTTTACAAAGTATTACAAGTTGCTTAAATAGTCAAGGAATTTTTTGAGGACATAGAGCCAGAACCGTTTCTGGAATGTTGTACAGTGGCAGGGCCTTTTGCGAGTTTTTTCACCTGGTTCTGAAAGGAGTGGGTTAAAATGGAAACACTGAGACATCACTAAAGAGAGAGGCACATGTACCCTTGTTACCGGTGACCTCAGAACAAAGCCCCTGGGCAAAGAACAGGGGAGAATGCTATTTCTTTGAAAAGCCATCTTGACAACCCAAGTCTGTTTGGCTTCAGCACCAAAGGCAGCTTTGATCTGCTAGCCAGTGTCCCTGCCGGGAAAAGGATTAGGGGAGCTTCCAGAGGCACGAGGCTGCCCCACATGCTGGATGGGCTGTGCTTGCTGCAGCTAGAAGGAGGGACAGAAGGGAAGTTTGGACAGACAGGAGAAGAGAGACGGAATCCTGTCTTCTCTCCCAATATATGATTAGAGGCTTGTTTGGGATTTCTGGGCTGGTTTTGAAAGACAAGGGCAAGGTGATGGGCTTTCCTGGGCTCTGCAAAGTTAGCATTTGGGGCCCTTTAACTCCTTATGTCCTTGATGTGAGCTGCCAACAATATAAGTCTAAGCCCGTGGGGACTCTTTAGACAGGAGAACCTTCAAACAGCAAGGAGCCTGCTGGTTGGACTGCTATTGATGTCTGCAATGGACAAAGAAAGACAGGAAGACAAGGGGTGATGTTCTTTCCTGTTTCAGCCTGTGTACATCAACTCACCTGGCTGGAAGATTCTAATCAGTGCTTTCAAACTCAAATGCACCTGAGGGTCAAGCAGGTAACTTAACTGAGCAATGTGGGCTGAGTGTCTTTTCCTATTGTTGCCAGGTGGGCATGAAGCCTAAGTGTTGCCAGTTCCTCCCACGGTTAAAGAGAAGCTGGAAACCCAGATACTTCCCAGTTTTTAAAAATGGTTCCCATTCATAGCCATCTTTTAAGATACTGTGGGGGAAACAAAACCCATCTGTAGGCTGGGCTGAGCTCCATAAGGGAGAAGTTTGCAATGTCTGATATGTATAAAGGCAGAGGGCATGTGCATGAAGTCAGTGATGACCACTCACTGGACTAAATCCAAGGATGGGTCCAGAGAGACTCTATGTCCCTGGAACAGGGCTGGCATCCCGTGGAGAGAGGTGGCATGCCTATTCATTTCATCTGGAATAGTTAATAACAGACACTTTCTTCCCAGCTATGAAGTAAGGTGATGGTGACAATAGAGTGTCTTTGGTAATTAACGACTAAAAATCACTCTCTGCCCAAATGGGTCAAGATTATCCACGAATCTAAAGGATTTAGGAATAATTCCACGGTGGTGCATTTACTCATTATTTCTGAATAATATCGGGAAAATGATTTATCTCATTACTATTTTTCCTGACAAATGAATAAATAAGCAAGCAGAATCTCTGAGAGATGAGGAATCCAGGAAGACCAAGGAGTCTGGCTTACATTTATTTATTTCATTAAACTTTTAAAATTTTGACACTGTTTGAGAATTAAAGAAGAGTTTTAAGAATAGTAAAAAGAATTCCCATATACCCTTCACCTGGTTTCCTCAAATACTAAAATTTTACCGTATTTGCTTTCACATATGTCCTGCCTTTCCTCCCCGTCCTCCTGCTCCTGCTTTCTTCTCTCTCTCTTTTCTGAGCTGTTTGAGAGTAAGTTACAGACATAATACCACTACACTCCTAAATATTTCAGGGTGTATTTTTTAAAAATAAAGATAACCTCTCATATAACCATAGTACAATTATCAAAATGAGGAAATCAGCATTGATACGATATTATTAGCTACCTTAGAGACTTATTGCAACTTTTGCCACTTGCTCCAAAAGAAAATCTCGAGTCATGGGTTGCATTCAGTTTCTGTATTTTTAGACATCTTTTTTTCCACCAATCTTGAACAGTTCCTCCAACTTTCCTTATCATTCATGACCTAGACACTTATTAGGCCAGTTATTTCATAGGGTGTCCCTCTGATATTTCCTCGTGCTTCTATACAAATATGCAAATTTTTGCAGAACTATTGGAGAATTCATGTGTTCTTCTTAGTGCATATTAGGGGGAACAAAATGCCTATTTGTCTTATCACTGGTGATGTAACTTTGATCACTTGGTTAAGATGTTGCCTGCCGGGTTTCTCCATGTGTAATTCAAAGAGCAACTTGGGGCCATCTTGTTGGAAGACACTTTAAGATTATGTGATTGTCTGGTAACTCACGAAACTTTCACCGACTAGTTTTAGCATCCATTTGTGGTTCTTGCCTGAACCAGCCACTGCTGTGAATGTTGTCGAGCCTCAGTATAGATTATACCATAAGGAAGAACTTTCTTCTAAGGTTAGATACTCTATTCTATCACTATCAACTCATGGAGTCTTATTCCATTCAATGGTTTGTGATCCTTTACCATCATTATTTATTTTGATGCTTAAATTATCCCAGATTTATCCAGCGGGAGACTCTTCAAGCTGCTGGCTCTTGTGTCCTTTTGACATGTCCTCGTCTTTCTTAGGGCACTGCCTTATTGTCTGACACACTAAGATGTTCCAGATTATCTTGTATTTGGAATCAGACATTTCTCTAAGGAATCCTGCTTCCTTTTCATGAAGAATGGTATTTGGAAACCAATATCTGGGGGCTAGGTGTGCTTATTGCTACTGGCTGTCATTGCCTCTAAGCATCTCATTGGACAGAGCTGGGAAATGTATGTGTTTACATATACATACATACATGTGTATACATAACCTATATCTATATATTTATGTGTATAAAAACTCTGAGTCCATACTGATACCTCCAATCCCCTTCTAACACACTATAGGTTTCATTCTTGCCTTCTCCCTTTCTAGGTTTTTAACTCCCTTCTCCTAGCTTCCATTTTTCACAATATCTATCTCGTTTGCTCAATCCTATAACATACAGAAAATACTTTCAGAATTGCTAATCCATATTTCTGCCCCTAACAAACTTAATGGTGGTTCAATATTTGTTTATGGTTCTTTTTGTCTTTAGCCTGAGGATTTATAATAAAAACATCTGTTTAAAACTTATTTGGATCAGTTCTTCCTCCTTCAGTGGGGTTTCGATATTCATGTGAAATAAAGTTCTTTTGTTTCCATTTATAATCAATTTAGGCTTTTACTTCTTTTTGTTGGTGTTATTATTAATATCATGTGTAAAACATTAACATGATTACAAAAGGCACAACTATTCACAAAGGTACATTTGGCAGTGTCACCTCATCCCTTCTCTCCATCCCCCATCCCTGTTCTCACTCAACCCCCATTGGTACCAATCTTCGAGATTCTGTTTTTTCCTTTCTGTGTGTGTTTTACACAAATGAGCAGATGCATGTGTATTTCCTAATCTCCCCTTCTTTTTACCCAAAAGTAAATAATTACTACACATATGCTTAAGGATATAAAGTAGTGTATACTGTAGACACTCTTCTACACTTTGCACTTAACAGTATATTCTTGAAACCACACCATATTGGTTCACACAGATCCTCCTCCTTTTTCTGCAGCTCAGAGTTCTCCACTGTGTGCACGTACTATAGTTTATTCAACATTTCTGAACATATGAGTACATAGGTTGTGTCAAATGTTTGCAATTAGAAGCAATGCTGCAATAGATGACCATATGCGTATGTATTTTTGAATTGCCAGAGGTGTATCTTCAGCTAGGTTCCTAGAAGTGAGATTGCTGAGTCACAGGAAAACGCCTGTGTAGTTTTATCAGATATTGCCAAGTTCCCTTCCAGAAGACTTGTCCCATTTGTCATTCTCAGTAGCAATGCATCAGAGAGCCCGTTGCCTGTAGTCTTGCCAATTGTGTACTTCGTAATTTTTGCCAATCTGATAGGTAAGAAATGGTGTCTGTTTGTAGTTTTAATTTGTATTTCTTTAATTGTGAGTGAGGTTGCATACTTTTCATATATGGAAAGAAAATTTTAATATATTTTTGGTGAATTGTCAGTGCATATCCTTTGCCCATTTTTTCTCAATTTTTTTAAAATCTTTTCCTCTCAAAGTTCAAGATCTCTCTATATTAGGGACATTAGTCTTTTATCTGCAATACATATATTGCAAATATTTTTCTCCCAGCTTGTCATTTTTCTTTTGACTTTATTATATTTTTTTGTTACACAAAAGTTTTTTAAAAATTTTACATAGGTAAAGTTATCATTCTTAAAAAAATTGCATTTAGATTTTGAGTCATAGTGTGAGAGCTTTTTCTACACCCAGGTTTAGAGTAATTCATCCATATTTTTCTTTTATTACTCAGAATTTCATATTCTTACATCGAGATCACTGATCTATTTGAAGTGTGTTCTTGTGTATGGTGTGAGGTATGGATCTAATTGTACCTTTTTTCCAAATGGCTAGCCAGTTTTCTCAGCACCATTTAGGAAAATGTCTGTCATTGCCTCACAATCTGTGGTGCCTCCTTTATCACACACTAAATTTCCAGATGTCCGTGGGTTTATTTATGGACCGTTCTGTTCCATTGGTCTGTTTTTCTCCTCACGTACCAGTGCTATGAAATACGTTTTAAACTCACGCAAATTATTAATAACTCTACTCACTTGACCCCTGTATGTAACCTGCCAGCTTTCTGTTAGGTTGAACTATGTAAAACTGCCACCATTCAACAATGCTCAACCTACAAAAATCTCAGTTTCATATATTGCAACCTAATATAAGCATACAATTTGCAGAGCATGTCGAGTCATTTACTGGCTGATCCCAGAAGGAACGTGAAAATTCTAGCCCACTAGACCTCAGGATGTTTCTCATTTCTAAATTGCTTATGGACCTAAGGACTTCTAAGGAGCCCAGTAATAACCCCGTCTCTGTCTTGGTCTTTTCTTTCTCTCCCTATCTAGTGATAGAGGGCCGTGGTGTCACAGACAACATGCAGAGATTTTCCTCGCTGCCCCCTTACCTGCCCGTGAGCTACCACGTCCTCAGAGCAGAGACCTCCTTCTTCCTAAGGGAGTCCAACCAGGACGTGGCGCGCAACTCCAGCCTGCAGACCAGAGTGGAGTCCTTCTTCACCTACAAAGCCAAGCGGCCTCCCATATTAAATGCCAGCTATGGGCCTTTTTCTGTGGAGAAGGTGGTGCCTCTGGACTTGATGTTGACTTCCAACCTTTTAGGCCCAACCAAGAAGTTTAGTTTCAACTGGAAACTGAAGGCCTCCGTCCTGCAGGACGAGATCTACCTGAGCTGGCCCAGGGTGCAGGTCCTGTTCCACGTCGTGGGCAGAGACTGGGATGAGCACAGCCCCGCCGAGAAGCTGCCCTGCCTGCGAGTCTTCGCTTTCCGGGAGACCCGCGAGGTGAGGGGCGGCTGCCGGCTGCAGGGGGACCTGGGGCTGTGCGTGGCCGAGCTGGAGCTGCTGGCTAGCTGGTTCAGCCCCCCCACGGTGGTGGCTGGTAGGAAGAAGTTGGGGGACCTGGCCGAGGGGAGCCTGGTGGAGCTCTACTACACCGTGCAGCCCGGGGACGAGCGAGGAGACTGTGCTGGTGGGGACATCAGGAAGGGCAATGCCATCCGTCCAGGGAAGGACGGACTGGAGGAGACCATGTCCCACCTGCAGAGGATTGGTGCCGTCAGCCTCTATCGGGCCCAGGACAGTGCTCAGCTCAGCGAATTGCGTTTGGATGGCAACGTGGTCATCTGGCTGCCTTCCAGGCCAGTCAAACAAGGAGACGTGGTCACTGCCTATGTCACTGTCGCCAGCAATTCCACCGTGGACCTCTTCATCTTGAGGTAGGTGCCCAGACTGGCCCGAAGTAGTCTTTGGTCCTAATGTGAGGCTGTATTTGATGCTTAGGATATATATTCAAGAAGAGTCCATCTTCACTACCCTCAGGGCCCCTCCGCCTGCCTCGGAGTGGAGGCCAAATTATGCCCCTGCCTGCGTGCATTCAGCAGCTCCTCTTACGCTGTGTACTGGCGGGCAGGAGAAGGAGGCCAGAAATTCCACCCAAAAGAAGCAGGACTAAATTACTCACTCTCTTTTGATCTTGGGTTGTCATTGAACTTGGAGACAGATATGATTTTTCTTTAGCTTTGCATTCTTTTGTAGAAATGCAGATACTGGTTGCTTTAGTGAGAGTATGTTTTCACAGAGCCCACATAGGCGTTATGATATCTCACTTTGTGTGTATATGTCTAAAAAGCCAAGGATAAACCCTTTTTAAAAAAAATTGGTGGGGTTAAGTGTTGCCAGGTAGCAGCTGGGAAAACCTCAGTTTGTGAGTACAGTTTAGCAACGAGTAAAGGAATCTGCCCAACGGAAAATTATCCCGCAGAGGTATTCCATCTCATAAAAAAGAAAAAAAACTAAATTAAAGCAACAACAGAATAACCCACCTACCATTACGACTGCTGGTTCCACCGATTGCACCAAAGTTTGAAGAGAGTTGCTCTGTCACTCTGTATAATGATTCTCAAGTTTGGTCCAGGAGTGCCCATTATCTGAGGATAATTAACAGTGGGGGTAAAGCCACTTAAAGCAAATCCTCTTAAAATGTGGGCCAGGATTACATAATAATGAAAAAGTGTTTGATTGAGATTTGTTTAAAAGATAAAGATGATAAAAATCGGCTTTGTTATATTATAATTAAGAAGGATTTAGGTTATAATTGCAGCTATGCTTTGGTTCCTTTTTAGAATAAAAAATTAATCACATGTTGAATGAGTTGCTTGGAAAAATATTTGCAAAACAGAGCGAGAGCATGTTATAGCATATTTCCTTTTTGTTTAACTTTTGTTGTATGACTAGTAGAATGGTCATTTTAAAAGGTTTTGATTGTTTATTTGTTTTTACAAAATGCATTCAGAGGTTTTGTTGACTTAAAAAGCAAATTCGCCTGTTATTTTATCTCAAAATGAGTTTTATTCTTATAAAAGAATTGCAATTTGGGATGTGCATGCTATGGCGAACCATAGGCAAATCTGGAAAACAAAAGAGAGGAGCTGCTTTTATAGAGAAAAAGGGGAAGTAGAGAGGGGCTGTTCCTAAGGAAAGTTCATGGGGGGAAAGCAACAGTTCCGGGCAGCAACGGCTTCTCATTGGCTGAGCTGCAGCGTTTCTCATTGACTGAGCTGTTGCCCGGTAGGGAGAGAAGTCTTCCTTCAGTAGTAAAGTAGTTTCCTTTCCTGTGGAAGATGCTTTCTGCTTGGTGTCATTGAGGATGTGTGATGGGGTGTGAGAGCTCCCCCTGCAGGCCTTCCCGACTCCAGTTTAGTTCAAGTTTCTTCCATTCATTTCCTCAATTTCAATACATTTCTCAATACCTAAGTCCTTCAGACCTGAATAATTCTCTTCTGAAGTGTCTGTCTTGTCAGCAGCCTTACAATGTTTTCTTTCAATTTTTCAGTGGACTGAGTTTCCCTGACCCTCCTTTGACAGTGTGTTTGGATATGATGGAGGACTTTTACAACAGCGCATTCAGCGACGTTATGAAATCCTACATCTTTTACGAGATGTAAAGTTTGCCCTCCAGGGGTTCCCATCACGTTTGCAGTATAGGCCGGGCACCCGCTGACTTTGTGGTGAGGAGAGATAAACTCCCTGTCGGGCATCCATGACTTATTGGAAGTGTCTTAACCTTATAACCGAGGGTCCAGGATAGCAAATATTGAGATAAAAGGATCTGGATTTGCTTCCTTCTGCCTTGGATGGGGAAAGAGATGGATCTGGAAGGTTTGAGTTTCATTTTCACTGAGTCCCTTAGCACCCCTTGTTTCACACCATTCCATCGTAAAACAAATATATCCAGTCCTGGCTCTTTGGACAGTAGGTACAGAAGACAGGGAACTGATAGCCCGGCTAACAAGTTTTAAAATCCCAGAGTCATAATGATCTTCCCTTTTGCACTTATCCTTGACTTCCCTTTCAGAAATGCAGGCTCTGTGGTCCACCAGGGGTGAGAATGAGTGAGTCACTGGGTCCCTAGGTCTAAGGTGCAATCCTTTAGCTGAAGGTGGGCTGCTCAGACCTGGTTCATTGGAGAGGAGATGTTCTCTGTATCGTTCATCACACACTGGTGGAGAACACAGGTCCTGCAGCCAACTGGCCTCAGTTCTGTTCCTGTTTCTTCCACGTCCTGCCTGTGTGACTTTAGGCAAGTCACCTAACCTCTGTGTGCCGCAGTTTCCACATCTCTAAATCAGATGTGATTACAGTCCCTACCGCCATAGCGTTGTGAGGATTCAGTGGGCTAATATTTATTTGTAAGGTGCTTATAACAGTGTCTGGCACATAAAAAGTGCTTATGTGAATGTTGAATGTTACTAACAGGGTTGTTCTGAAACATCCATCAAAACTTCAATAAGCGTTGAATTCTATTTTAGCAGTAAGAGGACCTCGTGCCTTGCCTAAAACAACAGCTACCAGGTTTATTCTGAAAGCTGTATAGATTCTCATTTCACCGTGATTTTGTTTAAAAAGCAAAATTTGTTTTTATAATGACAAGAGTTTCTGGAGCACAGAGGGTAATAACGACGTGGTTCTGGGTAGGATGTTGCTTAACGCTGTGAAGGGCAGCAGCCCTATTTCTGCCTTCCTGATCTTTCCAACCGCAGATCAAAGTCCTAGGGAGAGAGGTGGAGGAGACCCAGAGTCAAGAATGACTCCGAGACATCGGGCATGAAGGACGCAGCTGCCGTGACTGGGATGGGAAGACTGGGAGAAGCAGGTTTTCCCTTTCCAGATAGCATATTTAATTTTAACTTAAAATTAATTTTAATTTTTAAATTAATTGTTTGAAGGGAAAAATATTCAGTAAGAGAATACAAGAGGAGGTGCGCAGAGGTGGCAGAAATAGTGAAGTTGTGTGAGGCTCACTGAAGCTTGGGAACCACCACTCTCTTCCAGTGAGGGCCACGGCTCCTGGAAACCACACTTCTCCAGCCACCTCCACCTACGGCTACTGGTGAGGTCACAGGAGACATCCATTTGGCCCTGCACTGGAACCTTTCCGCTCCTGCTGAGAAATTCGTGGGGCCTTGCAGAGAGACTCTCCTGACTGTGAAATCCAGAGACATTCTATCGTCACCTTGCATAATGGCTTCACTGATGAGGCGGTGATATTTGAAAATAGCCTGGACTTCCTGAGAATTTTTATAGGGCCAATAGCATATATGGAAACTTGGCCTAAGCCTCCTTTACAAGATCGTTTTCGTAAATGATACTCTCTTCCACAGGCAAAAAGAAGCAGCCTGCATTTCATTTGCAACTTCATGAATTTAATTCAAAGGCAACTTCTGCTCTAGGATCACATGACTTCCTGAGACTCAAAAGTCAAGGGGTGAAGGTCCAATCTTTGTTTCCTGTAGTTATAATGTTATTGTAAATATCTATTTGAGAAAATACGAAATAAAAGAGGGGCCGGCCCGGTGGCGCAGTGGTTAAGTTCAGCACGCTCCGCTTCAGTGTCTTGGGTTTGCAGGTTCGGATCCCGGGCGTAGACCTACACCACTTGTCAAGCCATGCTGTGGTGGCAACCCACATATGAAATAGAGGAAGATGGGCACAGATGTTAGCTCAGAGTCGCTCTTCCTCACCAAAAAAAATAATAAGAAAATAAAATAAAATAATTACCAACACAAATGGAAAATGCATAACCAGATATGTTTTACAAATACTTGTGAGTATGCTGGTTCCCTGGTTCCAGGCCCCTTGTCCCTTGGCCTATGGCTTAGCACGTAGTAAGGCCCAGTAAACATTTATTGAATTAATATAAAACCAAATACTAAATATCAAACCTGTGTCAGAAATGTTCCTTTGCATGGATGTTTTCCTTCATGACTGACTGAGGCTTCTTGAAATAAATATCAAGATTCCTTATAGCAAGCATAGGTATTGTTCACTATTCTGAGGGTTTCCAAAATATTTTGACAATTGGGGTCGTCAGTCCTGAAAACTCCCCGTGGCCATCTCCACACGCTTGAAAGCTACCGAAGACCCCGGGATGCCGAGGACGGTCCTTCTTCCAGACGCCTGTTTCCTCAAAGCCCCATTTGAAGTTGAGTTTGTGGAAGCACTCCCTGCATGGGATCCAGGTTCACATTACCCCAATCCACAGCTGTTAGGTAGATCCTTGACCTTGCAGGTCATTAAAGGGAAGAACTGGGAGGCCATCGCGCCTCTGGCCTTGTCAGTAAGCAACTGAAACTCATTCCTAAAGAAGCAAATGCGGTTCTCATTCATCCTCTCCCATTTAAAATAAGCTTGCCTAATTGAAATAAGTCATTCACAGGAACGGAGGGGGTTTGTTCTCCGGTTGTAACTAATTCAGAACCTTGAAACTCAGCGACTGGAATTAGGGATGCAAGGAGGGTCACAGTCTTTCCTCACTTTGAGATTGCATTACGTTGCTCCCATGAGTTTATGCAGAGCAAATAGTCATGTCTCTGTGTCTCATGGTGAAGGAAGATGATTCGCATATGGACTGGTTTAGTCTATGCTGGGCTTTCTCAACCTCGGTGCTGTTGGCATTTTGGCTCAGACAATTCTTTGCTGTTGCAACTGTCCTGTGCATGGAGGGAGGTTTAGCATCATTGTTGGCCTCTACCAACCAGCTGCCAGTAGCATCCTCTCTCCAGCTGTGAAAGCCAAACTGTCTCCAGACATTGCCACATAGCCTTTGAGGGACAGAATCACCCCCACTGACAACCACTGGTCTACGTCTTTGATGTTCAAAGAGTATAGACATCTGGATGGTCTGTGTGTGGATTTGGGTGGAAAACTGAAGAAATGGTGTGACTCATTCCTAGGCATGAGCAGCTTCAGATACTGGGCGTGAAGATGGTTCCTCATCGTAAGTGAATATTCTTTAATTCCAGCCGACACCATGTCTTATTCACCATCATGTCTTACTTTACGTGATAGCCAGCAACATGCACAGTACTGAGTACATAGTGGGTTAGGTCTTCAAACTTTCTTAATGGATCAAATTTAACTCGAAATGAGCTTCTATGCAGATCAATGTAAATTGGATTTATGGAGCATCATCTCTGTGCCTATGTCTAGGCTACTTGGCACAGCCTCTGTCATCACTGTGTACTCAATTACCAAACAGAACAATTCTTCTGAAATGTAAACCAGATCATGTCACTCAAATGCTCAAATGGCTCCCATCTCACTTTGAAAAGTCACATCCTGTAATGGCCCATATGGCTCTACAAGCCATCCATTAGCTCTCTGGTCTCACCTTCCACCCCTCTCCTCCTTGGTTATTCATGCACAGCCCACTGGTCTCCTTACTGATTCCTCAAACATGCAAGCGTGCTCCCACCTCAGGGCCTTTGCACTGGCTGTGTCCTTTGCCTAAGGTATGCTTCCCCTAGATAGCAATGTGGCTCACTCCTCCATCTCCTCTGAGTCTGTGCTTAAAGGTCACTTTCTCAGAGTGGCCTTCCCTGTCCACCCTATGTAAAATAGCAAAATCTCCCTTCCCTGGCACTCTTAATCCCCCCTGCCGCTTTAAGTTTTCTTTTTATTGTATCTGTCACCACCTGTCATAGCACATAGTTATTTGTCTCTCTTCTCCCAGTAGAAGCTTCATTTGTGTCTCCAGGAGGGCATGTGTTCTGTTCACTGCTATATCACAGCATCTAGAAGAGTGTCTGAGACACAGCAGAGTCAGCCAGTGTTAGTTGAATGAATAAATGACTCACGTGCCTCCAACCCCACCAAGAGCTAACTGTCCACTCAATACAATCAATCAAATATCAAAGGATCCAAAATATTTCAAAGATGATTGAGGAAGAGAGAAAACAAGTTACTTGGCATCCCCTGTCTTTGACCCCATATGTTTCTGGATTTCTGTGGCTCTTGGGTAGTTATCCCAGGTCCTGTCAGCCAGTGACCCAGCCACCAGGGCTTCCCTCAAAGCTGGCTGCCCCTTCAGCACAAGTCACCCTCCACAAAAACAAAAACAGAAACCTCCCCATCTCCTTTTCTGCTTGTTCTTCTGGGCCATGTGATGTTTCTCAAGAATAACTGATAATAGAACAGCAATTCGCGTGACTGCTTTGCCCTTTTCTGGGTAGGTTTCATGTGCCAGGACTGATAATGGAGCCTTCAGGGCCTAAACCCTAAGAGATGACTTTTCTTTTTTAAGTAAAACACTGTGAAGTAGGGAGATAGTCCCCCCAGAAGAATAAAGAAGGAGCAGGAGAGAGACTGCTCTCTGCCATGCATCCAGTCTTGAACATCTCTTGCTTTGTAGAGTCAGGATCACAGAATAGGGGAGCAATGAGGTGCTGTCAGCTCTGGTGCAGAGAGGGCGTTCCGTTCCTTCCCAGCTGTTGGAGGTGGGACTACTGATTCATTAGTTCTGTCCCGGTCTGACGGGTGGGTGTATGCACAATCGTTATTGTTAATAACTAATGTTCCCCCAACCAAATCAACTCAACGTTGTGTTTGCTTAACAGCTGCAGTCTGTTCCCAGCATCTTCCAATAAATAAATAAAAAGGATAGAGGGGGAGGCAAGGAAGAAGCTTTTAAAGAGATGTGCTAAAGTGACTTCATATGCAGGAATGTTGAGAGACGTATTTTTCCAAGCAGAGGAGATTCGTAGGTGGGTTCATTTCTAGAACCTGAATGTACAGGGAATTCAAGTAGAATTCAAAGTCTGGCTCTCACCTCCTGTAAAAGGGTTTTGTGAAGTTATTCTTTTACAGACAAACATAGTCCCCAACCAGCAGGGGCAAAGGGCAGGGCCATAGGTCCCCAGTGCTGGGTGGGTGGTGGGATATGTGGAACATGTCTCTCCTAGTAGACTCAAACCAGTAATGGACTTTTACAACTGAGTCTATTTATACTGAATTATACGCAAAATATACACAAATACACAAATGTTCATAGCAGCATTATTCATAATAGCCAAAACATGGAAACAACACAAATGTCCATCAAAATGTGATCTGCCCATACAATGGAATATTATGTGGCCATGGAAAGGAAGGAAGTACTGATACATGCTACAGTGTGGATGACCCTTGACAACAAGATGCTAAGTGGAGGAAGCCAGACACAACAGACCACAGATTATATGATTCCACGTGTGTGAAATATCTGGAACAGGCAAACCCATGAAGACAGAGGGTAGATGAGCGGTTGCCAGGACCCAGTGAGCAGGCCAGTGGGGAATGATTGCTAACGGGTATAGGGTTTCTTTTTGGGGTGATAAAAATAGTCTGGAGTGAGATAGTGGTGACAGTTGCACAACTTTGTGAATATACTGAATACCACTGAATTGTATACTTAAAAAAATAAACAACAACAACAAAAAGATATCCCAAGAGATGATGTGTGGCACAGAAAAGATTGTTGACTTTGACCTTCCTTTATTGCCCTGAACTAACCACACCAGGGGCCGGCCCTGTGGCTTAGCGGTTAAGTGCACGCGCTCCGCTACTGGCAGCCCTGGTTCGGATCCCGGACGCGCACCGACGCACCGCTTGTCCAGCCATGCTGAGGCCGCGTCCCACATACAGCAACTAAGAAAGATGTGCAACCATGACATACAACTATCTACTGGGGCTTTGGGGAGAAAAACGAAAAAAAATGGTGGAGGATTGGCAATAGATGTTAGCTCAGGGCCGATCTTCCTCACAAAAAAAAAAAAAGAAAAAGTGATTGAACCAATTTTTTAAAAAACTCTAGTCTACTGAAACTTCTTCCATCAAGTGACCAAATGTTTAGCTGCCTTTCCTACACTTAACAATATTCTTAGGATCTTGCCAGGATGAACCTTTTGCGCTGATACTAAAGTATTTGTTATACTTTGTGCCATGTCACATTTAGAAGCCACTTAACATTTTTGATTAATGAGAAAGGCCAAAGCAGGGACCGGCTGGCTTAAATCAGATGTGTAGGTGGAAGGAGGCAAACTTAAATGCCGATACCAGCTAGCCAGGGAATACAGGGGAGTGGAACTGTAAGGGGGACAGTGCGTGCTAAGAAGTGACTTGTAAGGACCTTAGCATGCCCTCATAATCTCATTTAGCCAACCCCCAAACCGCCCGGGATTAACACATAATCTAGTAAGAACAGTATGTTAGTTATGTAAACACGGCACTGAAACAAGCTCCCTGCCTCCACACAGTGGCCAGTCTGATGCCCACTCCACCATGGAAAGGATGGAGCCACCATGGGTGGAGATGGCAGCAAATGGGGCTCCCGTGCCTTTCCTAAAGGGAGGGCCGCTCCTCAGCTCCCAGCAATTGTTGGGGACCAACAAGACCACTGCAACCAGATTTAGTGGTTTTGAAGAGAAGCTGAAAATGTGGGCTTTTAAGCACAATCTTTCCATGTATGAATGTGGACCACAGAATCACTTGTCAGCCGTCACCATGCAGGCCCAGAGGACCCGATTGTGTCTATAGGCTGCAGAGTTGTGTCTCCTGATCTAAGTCACGGCTCAAAGCAGAAGAATGTATTCGTTTCCTAGGGCTTCTGTCACAAATCTCTCCAAGCTTGGTGGCTTAAAACAACAGAAAATTTATTCTCTCACGGTTCTGGAAGCCAGAAGTTGAAATCAAGGTGCTGACAGGGCCGTGTTCCCTCTGCAGGCTCCAGAGAAGAAGCCTTCCTTGCCTCTGTCTAGCTTCCGGCGGCTGCTGGCCATCCTTGGTGCTCCTGGGCTTGCGGCTACATCACTCTGGCTTCATATGGGCCGTCCCTCTGTTTCTCCTCCATGTCTGTGTATCTCAAATCCCCCTTTCCTGTCGCTTATAAGGAAACCAGTCTTTGGATTTAGGACCCACCCGAATCCAGAACGATATCATCTTGAGATCCTTAACTAGTTACATCTGCAAAGACCCTATTTCCACATAAGGTCACATTCTGAGGTTCTGGATGGAAATGAATTGGGGGAGGGGGCACTCTTCAACCCACTACAGAGAGGACGGACCACCCGATGTATTTCAGAGCCTTCCACTGTGTCATCCTTGGTTTGCATGGCTACGTGCCCCTTGGCAGCTCCAACTGATGTTGGATGGGAACGCGAAGCTGTGAATGGGAATGTGTGCCTTGGCCATGTGGAGAATAAGCCCTTCCCTGCCTGGTGACTCTAGACCTGCACTCTCAAATCCATTCCTCTAATTACTGAGCACAGCCTGTGCGTGTGCTATTATAATTTAATTTCAGGGAGTGGTTTTTTTTTTTTTTTTTTATCCCTTTTATGTCTGAGGATATGAAAAACCCTCAAAGGCATTTTCCAGATACCCGACTGGCCCTGGATAATTGTTGGCTCTTCATTTCCCGCCGGGCATCAATCCTTAGGGTCAAGTGGAGTCCTCAGGAGCGACTTGACTCTTCCCAGACTCATCATGAGGAGGAGACGCTAAAACACATTCATGTTTGCATTGACTGCAAGTTTGGAGTTAATTCAGAAAATTCTGGAAAATTCATTTTCCCACACTCTGTCTAAAATTCATTTCCCCTGTTGGATGTCTCCAAAGAAAAGGTTTGTTTTCATTTTCTTCAGCTTGTCATTTTAAATGTATTCTTCTGGAATGGAGAAAAGGAACAATTTTCTTTCTGCTTGGGAAGAAGTGAGGAAATAATGTTTCCTGCCCAGGGCCCCTCCCCAGCTCCCCACAACACATCTGGGTTGCCAGGCAGCCCGGCTTCGGTGAAACATCGGAGAGCGATTTTACTGTTGTGGGAAACATTTAAACATAAAATTGACTCCAGCTCTGTGAAAAGAGAAGGGAGCCAGAGCCCTCCTGACCGGAGCCTGGCCTCTTTTGTTCCACATTCTTTAACCCATTTAAAAGTCATCTTGGTTTTCGAGTCCCCAGATCACAGCTTTGTCTGTTGCAAACAGTTGAACACATGCACAAGTGGACCTGTGACACACAGTCCCTTTCTGTGTGGACATTTTTGGAGAGGAGAGGCAGGCTAAGGGGGAGAATAATAATTGCAGTGAGAGTGTTGGGTATGCCAGTATTGAGCGTACTGGGGTATTTTTAAGTTCCTATTTGCTGCCCCTTGGTTTGGTGTCATCTCATTACTCCTGGTTCCTAAATATAGGAAATCTGAACCACTTATTTCTTGCAACCCCAAGAGTTATTAGCTGGATGAAAATCTTGGGTAGGGGAAGAAAGCCTACTGGTTTCCAAAGCATTCTGATTGCATTCCCCCTGTTCAGAACCTTCCTTGGAATCTCACTGCTGTTTTCCCTCCCATGTCGTGTGTCCCTAGAGAAGCTGAGTATATTTTCTTGTACTTATTAGTCCTTTGTGCTTTCCCCATGGCCAGGTGGGCTTCAGTCCACTGTCAGAGGGATGATGCACTTTACTATTCAGAAAGCAGGGGTCCTAGAAGTGAGGGCATCAAGGACAGCAGGAGGATGTGGTGTAGGAGGGGATAGAAGCGGGGAAGGAGGCGGGCTTGTGGATCTCAGGCCCAGTCACTGGTCATTTCCCCCGTTGAGCCCAATGACCCAGTTTTCTTGTTGTGCCTCATTACCTCACCTCTCCCATGGCAGGAGTCCCATTGTCCTCCTTCCCCTCTCTCCTCCATGGTGGGATCCATGTTCTCAAGGCCTGACCTTGCTACCTTAGTTTAACTTATGTCAACTAGAACTTTCTTCCTCCATCGTCTTACCTTGAGAGCATCTAGCTGGAGAAACCAGCATCCCTAGATGTGGACGGTGGCTGTCACTCAGGTGGAACCACTTGTGAGGACAACATGTAGAAGAAGATGGAGACCGTATGTCACATTTCCCTAAGATACCAGCATCCGTTGCATTTTGTTTTAGTATTGTGATCACGTTGGACACGCCTTCCTGAAGAGGTCTTCTCTCCTTTTGAGTTTTTCAGAGGAATCTTTAAAAAATAGAATTTGCTACAACAACATAAGGGAATGAACAGTGTTTTCAGAGGCTCTTACCCAGTGCTACCTGGATCACACCTGTTGCTCCTGAGAATCAAAATCCTGGCTCCTCCTGGGACGACTGGTTGGGTGTCCCCATTGGGCTTCTAGACGATCATATTTGCGTAGTGGTTGGCAAGTCATTCATATACCATACAATCCTCTCCACAACCCATTCTGGGATTCAGTCTGTCTCACTCCATCATTCATCTTCCTTTCTTACAAGTTGTTATAATTCTCCTGCTGGCTCTCTATATGGTGACTCCCAGTGGTCCACAGCGGGTACCATGCTTAGAGTTTCATAGTGGACTTCCCTACCATGAAATACGACCTTGCACCCATTAGAATGGCTACTATCAAAAAAAAAAAAAAAAAAAAACCCCAAAACGGAACATAACAAGTGTCAAAGAGGATGCAGAGAAATTGGAACCCTTGTGTCCTGTTGGGGGAATGTAAAATGGCACAGCCACTGTGAAAAACAACATGGCAGTTCCTCAAAAAACTAAAAATAGAATTACCATGTGATCCAGCAAGTCCACTTCTGCATATATACCCAAAAGAATTGAAAGTGGGGTCTCAAAGAGATGCACCCATGTTCATAGTAGCATTACTCACAATAGCCGAGAAGAGAAGCAACCCAATGTCCATAAGTAGACAAATAGAAAAGCAAAATGTGCTATATACAAACAATAGAATATTATTCAGCCTTAAATAGGAAGGAAATTCTGACATATATGCTGCAACATGGATGAACCTTGATGACATTATACTAAGTGAAATAAGCCAGACACAAAACGACAAACACTGTATGATTCCACTTATATGAGGTACTTAGAATAATCAGAATCATAGAGATGGAAAATAGAATTTTGGTTGTCAGGGTTGGGGGGATGAATGGAGGGGTTATTGTTTAATGGGGGCAGAGTTTTAGTTTTATAAGATGAAATGAATTATGGAGATGGATAGTGGTGATGGTTGCACAACGTTGTGAGTGTATTTAATGCCACTGAACCGCACATTTAAAAATGGTTAAGATGGGGGGCTGGCCCAGTGGCGGAAGCGGTTAAGTGTGCGCACTTCGCTGCAGTGGCCCGGGGTTCGCCAGTTCAGATCCCGGGCGCGCACCGATGCACCACTTGTC
This sequence comes from Ceratotherium simum simum, assembly GCF_057802395.1. Classification (NCBI taxonomy): domain Eukaryota; kingdom Metazoa; phylum Chordata; class Mammalia; order Perissodactyla; family Rhinocerotidae; genus Ceratotherium; species Ceratotherium simum. The sequence goes on from NC_141934.1 coordinate 28,486,103, forward strand.
AAGCCATGCTATGGCAGTGTCCCAAATAAAGTGGAAGAAGATGGGCACGGATGTTAGCCAAGGGCCAATCTTCCTCACCAAAAAGAGGGGGATTGGCAGATGTTAGCTCAGGGCTGATCTTCCTCACACACACACACAAAAAATGGTTAAGATGGTATATTTTATATTATGTATATTTGACCACAACGACAACAAAAAATTTTTAAGCGGACTTCTCCTTTATAATAGATCAAAAAAATGTCCTGGAATTGAGTCTCCTTGGCTTGGTAGGGGCCACTTACCCAACCCTAATTCATTTATTGTGACTACCAAATTTAAACATGCTTATTCACCAGGCTACCCTTAGACTTGGACTTGATGGATTAATCCTACCAAAAACTTGTTGACTGAAAGTATAGGCAGAGTTGTTGACAAAGGGAAAATTGAAGTGTATGTACTAGAAGGAGGATTTGTATATCGGGCAGGAAAGAGCAGTAGATGTCCATCACGACAGCATAGTGGTGGAGGTATGACCTCCAGAGACGGATGATTGAATTCAAATCCTGGACCCATGGTTTCCAAGCTGTGCAACCAGGACAGGTTCTTCAACCTCTCTGTGCTTCAATTTCTATATGAGGATAGTAATAATAGCACCTACTTGTACGGTTATTGTGAGGCTTAAATGAGATAGAATTTTAACATATGCTTGGCACATATTAAGCATTTAATACATATTAACTTTATTATTATTATTGCTTTAGTATTATATGTGTTTTTCCTGAAGTTACACAGAGAGGACATTGTAGCCACTCTAGGTTGAGAGGTGCTAATTGCAGCTGCAAGTATTCTAACAATGAACTCCTGTCTCGACATCCTTTAGGAGGAGGGACGTCATTGCTTTCATTCAGATAAATCAGGGTTCTCAAACAGGGGTCAGGTTTACCCCCATCCCAGGGGACATCTGGCAATATCTGGAGACATTTTTGGCTATCAAAACTGGGGAGGGAGTTTCTACTGGTATCTGGTGGGTAGAGGCCAGGGTTGATGCTAGACATTCCACAATGCACAGGACAGCCTGCCTCCCCAACAAAGATCTTGCAACCCAAAATGCCAACCAGTAATGCTGAAGTTGAGAAACCCTGAGGGAAACGAATGATTGGTCACCAGGGGCATTGTTACAGCCATAGGTTATAACCAGTTGTCTCTGTGGCTTAAAAGGCGAGTGTGAAGCTCAGGGAATCAGGAATGTGCCCAGGAACACGTGGTGAGTGCCGTCTGTTGGGAACTGAAGGGCTTTGCCTGACGATGGAGGAGCTCTGTTTCTTTGAAATGCCCCTCCCAGATGTTGGCAGCAGATAATGTGGCAATAAGCCATTGAAATCAAGGCCAATTTTCATGTTTACCAAAGAGTAAGGACCTAATCTAGTTAGTTTATACTTTGTGATAAGTATATCTTAATATCCCTTCTTAAAAAAAAAACAAGAAAGAACAGGCTTTGATAAGATCAGAGAGGTACGTTCAAAGAGGGAGCCCATCCTTGATACCACATCAGCAGAAAGTCTATCACACTTCAATTACGATTCATTTCATTAGCTGCTAATGAGCACTTCCCAGAACAGGCTCCTTAGGCGCGTGACTGGCTCTCAAAATGGATAGATCAGTGTCAGTGTTTCCGAGATGGAAGAACTAAAGATTGAGTCCAGCTGACAAACCCAATTATGCCATCCTGAAGTGCACAGTGGGGAGAGGGGAATCGAACATGGTGGCTGCGTTCAAGTGGAAAATGGGAAGGCGCCGTTTTCACTTAGCTGAGCTGTTGGCTGTAGGGTGGGGGAGCAGCTTGGTCTCCTTCCCAGTAACCACTTGGGCTACAAAGTCTCTACAGAGCTCAAGACCATTTCTCCCCTCCCCCCCACCACGTTCCTGGTTAACCTACTATGGGAATTTAATCGTCCATCAGCCCACCTTATGTTGGGGGATAACACTTGGATATAATCAGCGATATTTTCATCCCACTGTGCCTCTCCTTACACCATGGCTCTTCCCAAGATTCAAGCCATAACAAGAACATGTTATATTGATTTCCATCAGGAATGGGATATCCTGGCACAAACAGAAAACAAGAGAGTGAAACCCTTAGCTTTGGATTTGGACAAGAAATTTGGAAGACTCTTATCAGGTTTGTTCCTACTCCAAAATGTTAGCTCAAGTTTTCCGAAACTGAGGGTAAAGTGAGAAAGAGCCACAGATGGGAATTGGAAGGACTTAAATCTTGGTGGGAACCTAAAAGGATTCTTGAGCTCTGAGAGATATGCCTGGGAAGTTTGGAAAAGCAGAAAGCAAAGGATATCTTTTCTCTATCTCCAGATAAAAAACAGAGAACAGCCAGATTCAAAGTCCTCCTCTGCCCAGCAGGAAGGGAACAGCAGTAGGCTGGAAGTGATGAGACATCTGGGCAAAAAGGCCTCAGCCCCATGCCATTTCCCATATTTTCTGTGCAGTGTAAGGGACAGAGAAGCAACTGGGAGAGAATGCTGGCTTTGTTGTCAGAATCAACAAGGCACATTGGTGGACTGCCTGTCAAGTCACTCTGTTGATTTGGAAATTTTCCTTGGACACCTGTGTACCTGGATAGCAACACAGACAGGTGCAGATGCCAGTGTGGCCCCAGGCCCCAAGGACTGGATGCCCCACTCACCCTCAACCCCCAAAGAATGGACATGTGCCTCTAGGGATGGGTGTCCATCAGCAAGATCGCCTTCAGCCGCAGTGAGCAGCTCTAACCAAGAGTAGTTTAAACCCCGGGTTCCCTACCTTGAGTGGGCATGAGGGTCACCTAGAGGACCTTTACAACACGAAGTGCTGGACCCCCTCCTAGAGTTCCCGATTCAGTAGAGTTTCTGGTTCCGTAGACGTGGAGTTGGGCCAGAGAATTTATATTTCTAACAAGTTCCCAGGAATTATGGGTTGAATTGTATCCCTGCAAAATTCCTGTGTTGAAGTCCTAGCTCCCAGGACCTCAGAATGCGACCTTATTTGGTAATAGGGTCATTACAGATGTCATGAGTAAAGAGTAGTCCCCCTGGGGTACAGTGGGCCCCTAATCCAGTGAAACTCATGTGAAAATGAAGGCAGAGATCAGAATGCCAGAGAGTGCCAGCAAACCACCAGAAGACTTCAGAAGAAACCAAATCTGCCGATTCATATATGAGATATGAGATTCATATATGGAGACAGACAGACAGAGACACAGAAGCGGAAGCAAAAGCACGCATGGCCAGATTTCAAAGTCTGTCAATTTAGGTGAAGATTAGACAGGCATTTATGATGCTATTCTTTTAATTTTTCCACAGTTTTAAAATTCTTTCAAAAAAAATTGAAAAAAGAAACATTGTGCGAATCCTACACTAATCCAATTCAGTCAGAATCTCTGGGGATGCACTTGAGATCATCAATATTTTTTAAAATCTCCAGGTGATTCTGATGAACAGTCAAGATGGAGACTCCCAGCTGTAGGCTCACCACGTCTCCAGCCTCGTTTTGCATCCCTCTTTCTACCCTCTTTGTACTAAAGCCTTGCCTTCTTCCTGTTGCTACACAAAAAGCTCATTCCCAGCTCATGGCCTTGGCACCTGCTGTTCCATCTGCCTGGAAGGCTCTTTCCTCTCTCTTCACTAAGTGGGCTCCTTCTGGTTATTCAGGACTTGGCTCACATTGGTTCTCCCCCCTGTTCACCTTCCTCCAAGCCAGATATGAGCTCACCCTCCTTCACGTTCTCTGTATCTTTCTGTTCCTACCACTCTTTCATCATGTATCATCTTTGCACTATGCTATTGGATTTGCAAAGGTGGACGTACCCCTCGGTGCTACATCCCTAGCCATGTCTGTGTCTCTGCATTCCCCACAGCAGCTCAAGGGGCCTCTTCTCAGGTGGAAGGTCCATGACACAATTAATGATGACAGTAGTGGGTGGTAAGGCCCTGGGTCTAGGGTGATCTTGTGACTGCATGGGAAGCTTTTATGGTTCGATAAAGAAGCCCCTGGTTTTTGTAGGCAGGGAGGGAGCAGACTGGTAACGAATTAAGTGAATTTTCAGATTTGTTGTCATTCCCTGTTAATGACAGTCATAGTTGTTCAAAAAGGGATTTGTGGGGCCTAAGCATTGTATAACCTTAGGTCCGGCTTTCACGTTGGGCCACATTCAGGCACTTGACTCTTCTTGGAAGAAATAATCTCAACTCTTCTTTGACAAAGATAGTGGCAATAAAGATCTTTCCTCTTTGTCAGAGTGAAGGCATGACAACCCTCGCGTGGTCCCACCTTCTTGGCACAGACAGTATTTGCTGAGGTTTCTTTCATTCTCTCCCCAGCTGCACTTGAAATATAGCTCCTGTGATTAACTCTGCTGAGCAAAGACCATTAAGAAGTGGTCTTAAGTCAACACCCAAAGAATTCATTAAGAAATTATATTTTGGGGCCAGCCCGGTGGCGCCAAGCGGTTAAGTGCGCATACTCCACTGCGGTGTCCCGGCATTCACCGGTTCAGATCCAGGGCACGCACGGACACACTGCTTGTCAAGCCATGCTGTGGCGATGTCCCATATAAAGTGGAGGAAGGTGGGCATGGATGTTAGCCCAGGGACAGTCTTCCTCAGCAAAAAAAAAGAGGAGGGTTGGCAGATGTTAGCTCAGGGCCGATCTTCTTCACAAAAAAAAAAAAGAAATTATATTTTTTTCAGTCTGACAGAGATAGGGGAGACTAAAAGGAAGAAATTTAAAAATTGTACAGAAGCTTAAAGGCCATTATATCAGGCTCTCCCTCCCTTGAGGCTAATTGAAGCCACTAAGAGCATTACTCGGAAAAGAATGAAAAGTTACCTGTATCTGGAAAAGCCTCATACAAAATTCTGAAATTCAGTCGCCTGGCATCACTGCTCCATCCTTCATTCTTGAACTGTCTCCAAAAAGGCAGGCATCAGGCCTGTTGCTATGGAAATTGTTGCCTTTTTTTTTTTTTTTTTTTTTTTGCATAAGAAAAGTTAAAGAAAATGTTGCTTTAAAAATCACCTACAACTGTTTTCCTTGCCTCCACATTTCTGTCATTTTGGCCATCTAATTTGAACAGTTCAGAGGTATGCAATTCTGAACTGCATTGAACAAAGAAACGGATTAAAAGAGAGGGGCGCAATTTATAAGATTCAAGTGGCCTGTTTTCCCCTCTCACTCCTTCTCCTAAGGTTGAGTATCTTAGTTCACTGCCGTTCTCTCTGCCATTTCACTAAGAGCTTTCAAAGCCCTGAGTAAACGTGGGGCAGAGCCATCCCGCTTTGTGATGTGACGGGTGTTGGTATTTAGGATGTGATGCTTTGGTCCTGGGGCACTCCCTATCCAGAGAGAGGGCAGGAGCTGTGGAGCAGGTGTTCCCTTGGAAAGCTGGCGTGTCGGGTGGGGAGACGAGCTCTCTTCTCCAGTTCTTCCTTCTGTCCCTGCTCTAGCTGGCAGCAGCCAGCATCCGTGTGGCCGCTGCTGAGAAACGCTTCCCTGGCTGGTGTGTGAAGGACTCGCCCTGAGTGCCTGGCGTTCGCAAACTCTCCAGAGAGCGTGTCTCTCTCAGTGTTCTGGCACTCGCTGCAAGGTCTGTGTGGAATAAGAATGAACCCTCCATAATTGAGTAAATGGTGATTAAAAGCCCCCCCTGGGGATTTTACACCGGCTTCTAGAATGTTGTGCCTTCAAACACAGCCAAACTCTTGTTTGTAGAATATGAAAGGAGAGGCCACAAAACACTAAAGAACCACACTAATTGAGCCATAATGAATGTGAGATGATTAATCTCTGTCATCGTCAAAGCCGCTGACAACTTCATAATACTGCATCTTTCTGTATATCCTTTTCCCCCCCTAACACTATGAAAAATAAGAAGCAACGGAGGACTGTGTTAAATGGTTAGTGATCCAATATATATCTTTGATCAAAATTATTGCCCTCTCGAATATGTTAAGGTAACTCTGCTTTCAACAGATCGAATGCATGATTCTGCCCACTGCCCGGGGTGAAATCATCACCAGTTCCAGAGAAATCAGACTCACAGGGCAGTGACATGGTGGGTGGACCCTACCTCAGTCCTTCTGGGGAGGTTATTTGCTGAGCTCCAGTCTCAGAACTGAGAAGTTCTGGAGCCCGGGCCATGAGGGATGCAGACAGACTTGTAGCCTTTTGGGTGCGCGAGCTGCAGACCAAAGATGGGTCTCGACTGGGATGCGAGACACTCGATGCTCGTACACCAGCCAGCACCGAGCATCCTCTCTCCATGATGAAAGTCCAGCAGCTCATCCCGGAGACCACCATTGAGGGGTACTAAAATCCCCAGATCGTAAGATGCCCATTCTTCCATTTTCCTAGAGGCGTTTGAATTTCTTCATCTCATTCATATAATCAACTATTTAGCAAATGTCTATTGACTGGGCGCAGTAGTCACCATGAAAGAAAACAGCATGGTGTTCAGCACTTTAAGTAGATTAGCTCCGGAGACGTCTGAATTCTGAGGCTGTCTCGCTCCTGAGGCTCTGCACCCACCATTGCGTTAGGTGTGGTGCCCGTGCTCCAGAGGGTCCCGGGCAATTATGCCACTTCCAGCCACACTCAGTCCTTACTTAAGATGTAATAAGAAATGGCCTTTGTAAAATTAAAAGGCCTGCTGATACCTTCATAGTTTGCTTCTGGGGACTGATTGCACTACTGTTCTCTAAAGAGTGGTTCCGTAACGGCATATCTCAATGAACAAAGCGCATGTGGGACGCAAATGTCCCAGGTCTAGGAGCCGATGTGGCTCTTTCCACCTCCGGTCCTTTAACAGTGCACTCTTGCCAGGACTGCATACAGTGGATAGGAGGGAGCCCGGTGCCGCTAGGAAAGGAAGAACAAACGTTTATAAAAGAAGGATCTACATTTGATTCCTGGATTCGCATATAAGGGATGCCCCCGGGGATATGCTGATAAATGTTTGCTAACCAGCTCTCTGGGAAGGAGAAAAAAGACAGCCCTTATTTGTAGTGTTGGCCTATTTCTGGGGTGTCAATGCTTCCATGGTTCAGGTTACCATCCGGCTTGTGAAATTCCTGAAAATTTAATATGTGGGTCTCACAAGCTAGGATAAGCCGGCTTCAACACACCCTGGGTGCATGTAATTATTTCAGTTGCTTTTGAAAAGCGTACTGTATAACCCTAAAACAAGCCTACCACGTATGCCCAGGTTCTGAAAGAAGTGGTCTGTTGAGCGTTAAAGCTGGTAAAATTAGGACTTATTTTTTAGTTGTTACTTATGAAAATGGACCGGAGGTCTTTTTTAAAGACTGGACTAATACAACAATGTTGTTAGCTGATAACAATTAATCAAGAACTTACTGTGTCTAAATGCCCAGTCTAAATGCTTCACGTGGATTATACTACCTCACTAAATCCCCATAATGGCCCTATGCAGTGGGTAGTATTATTATTATTGTCCTTATGTTACAGACGAGGACATTGAGAAATTGAAGGTGAAGTAACCGTTCCAAAGTCACCTAGCTGGTAATTGATGGAGCTGGGGTTTAAACCTCAATGATATAGCCACTGAACTAAAAGGTATAACAGTGACTTTCTCCATAATAAACTGCCTTGCAAATAAGTGGCTTAGAATAACAACCATTTCTTTAGGTTGCGATTCTGTGGGTCTGTGATTTGTGCTGAGCTCAGCTGGGTGGTTCTTCTGATCTTGGCTGGGCTCACTCATGTGTCAGAGATGAACCGCCGGTCGGCCCAGCAGATCTGCTTCTGCGGGTTGGCTGTCTGTTGGCTGGGATGATGGGGATCTCAGAGCCATGTTTGTCTCATCCTGGAGCATGCTGACTTGGGCCTGTTCACATGGCGGTCCCAGGACTCTGAGAAGGAGAATAGAAGCAAGATCCCGGCTTGGGAGGAGTCCAACATTGCTTTTGCCACTTTCTCTTGGCCACAACAAAGCACGAGGCTGGCTCATGTTCAAGGAATGGAGAAATAGACCTCACCTCCTCATGGGGGGAGCTTCAAGGTCACATGGCTGAGGGACTCCTTACAGGCAAGAAAGATTTGTGGCCGTGTTTGCAATCTACCACAAAGGATAGCCTGAACATGAAATTATGCTCCTTGTTTCTCTTTTATTAACCAATTCATCCAAATATTACTTAATACACGGCTTAGCGTCTGGTGGCCTACATAGTATTTTAAAAATAAATTTTATTTAAGAATCTGGTTTTCTGTTTTGTCTTAAAAATCACAAGATCTGACAATTGAGCCCATCTTTCTGCTCTAATATTTTGGAGTCTGCTGTGGGGGGCTTTTGTTCTCTACCCCATCACAGCTCCCACCACCCCCTCCGGTACCTTCCAGAGGAGCCTTCTTCACTCACTTAAATTACTTTCCTGACTCCTGGAGGCATTTTCGTTTACAATCCCTACTTTAGCCTTTCAGTAGCTGTGTGGGCTTCAGTCTTTGGCTTTGTCGAGTTAATTGTGTTAACCTACTCCCATGCAAGAAGCAAGCAGACCAGATAGCTTCTTATTAGTCTATGCTTTGGGTCTGTTTCCAGTTTATTAGGATGACTTCTCCATCTGGACTGAAGCCGAGATGAAACCTCATTCTTGTCTGATGTTATCACGATTCCATTATAGAGGAAGTAATCGCTTTCCAATACGTCATATGTGAAGACGCAGTCTTATCAGGGCCTGGCTATGTATGCATTACAGTGTGCCCATCAGAGTACAAGATCCTAATGCTGTAAATCATCCCAACGTCTCAACCATGGCAGAGATGTTATGACAGGTGTCTTCTTAGCTATGCAGCGACTGAAGTGAATAAAGCCCCTGCTTCCTGGTGAGGTAGTAACTGGAAGGTTCCATATGGAAACTCTGTGCCAGCAGATGAGGGTATATTTGACACCCAGAAGCAGATGGAAGGCAACTTCCTGGAAAATGGAATCAAGTTTAATACTCGGTAGTTTCTAGAATCTTCCAGTGAAATATCCACAATGCCTATGAAGATCTGGGGACCCCCATCTGCCTATAGAGGGATGTGCAGCCCTGAGTTTCACAAGCAAATTACCAAAAGTAGCTCCAAGTGTGGAGGGAAGCACAGGGAATTTCCTGTGCTTTCTGGAGCAGAGCTGGCCGGTAGGACTTTGCGTGATGATGGCAATGGTCTGAGTATGTACTACGTGCAGTAGAGCAGGCTTTTGCTACCAGTGGTTACTGAGCACTTGAAATGTGGCTAATGAGATGGAGGCACTAAACTTTGAATTCTATTTAATTTTAATTCATTTTAATTTAAATAGCCACATCTGGCTAGCGGCTACCATATTGGATAGCACAGAGCATTCAGGAGAAGCCTGGTCTTCAACATCGATGCTGGGTGTTCAATGTCTAGAATAAATAGTAGAGTGAGTCCAACTCCTTTCATAAGTTGGAGTCCTACCAAGGACAAGGCTTTGAAATCAGGTCGTGTTCCTCGCTGCTCTGTCCCCCAGCCCCTCAGCAGATGGGCTCAGCTAACAATGACTGTTGCATGAAGATTAAAGGCTGATGAAATGCTCTATATTGAGGTAGATAATTCTTTCCAAAAGTGTGGTGAGCATGCCACTGGCAATATACCAAATTTTAGTTACTATTTGGACAGGCTTCAATTTTCTATTTATAATTTGTTTTAATATGTACAAGAAAATTATAATTAACTTATCAAACTATTGATGTCATGGATAAGAATTGAGGCTACATTTTTTAAGAAGTCAGTTAGATTGAATTCATTGACAGATAAAGATACATAAACAATGAGATCGTTGGTCCCCAGGTATGACAAACATCGAAAAGTCAGTAAGGAAATAACTGGAATTTAAGAAATGCTGATATAGATGCTGGCACTTTTTGTGCTCTGATTATTGTAAGTTTTTTTTTCTTTTTAACAGAGGCACATGTCTTAAAACATAAAATCTCGTCCTTCAAACCTTTGTGCAGCTGAGTGAACTACTTTTTTTTTTTCTTGTATCATTTGGCGTATCTTGTTTTTTTTTGGAAGTAAGCCTAAAACATGAATATTCATGATTCTGTTAAACAAGATTTTTATTGAAAACAAAAATGGATCTGAAGTTTTCCATTTGTGGCCCTGTAGTTGGAGAATGAAAGCCCCATTGAAAGATCAGCAGCAGAGATTTTGGTTATTTACCATTTACTTTTGCTAAGAATGTAGACGTTTCGGCTGCTAAGGTGTGATCCCCTTTTGGAAAAAAATGCAAAAAAAAAGTTATTGTATTTATATACTTCCATTTTCTATCCTTGAGCATTAGAGGAAGACAGGATAAGATGATTAATGAAAAGGGGGGAAATTTTTTTTTCTGGTTGTCCTATGGAAAGAAAAGAGATAGGCATCAAAGGCTAAAAACATACCTTCAATTTCTCTCAGGCTCCCCTTTGCTTTCTTATTCCTAGAAAATTGATCCTCTTCATTGTTTTTAATTTGTGTACGTCTCCACCCGCTACCCTCTGCAGGAAAGAAGACTGCATATTCTGTGAGGTTGATTAATCAACGCACTATTCTTCCTTGCACATTCCGGCAGTTCGGGGCTACCCATTTTTCATCAGACCTATTGTTACTTGGCAGAAAATAAATACACCATCAAAAATGTATTGCAATACCGACTAAAATATGAAGGGGAGTGAGCATTTCACTTTGGGTTTGCACAAACAATATTGATTTATGAAAAAGAAATTCCCAGGAGAGTCTTTATAATCAAACAAGTTGACTCTTGATTGGTGGGGTGAGTTAGAGGCTTTGAGCCATAAATCATTAATGTCTTCATTCATTCCTTTAGTCAATAAATATTTATTCAGGACCTACTAAGTGTGATCTCCACTTACTTGTGATACGCAGGTGGGCAGAACAGACAAAAAAGGGTCCTAAGGGAACTTATGTTCTATGGGTAGGCAGTCAATGATTAAATAATAAAATAAAATAACTTAAAAGTTGGGTGATAAGAGCAAAGAATAAAAATTAAAATAAAAATTAAACTTTCTTAAACATTCTTTGACCAGTCTTATGTCGAGAAATAATTTGAAAAAGAGAGGAAAGACAAAGAGCTGAAGAACCAGCAATTTTTGCCAGTGTACTTAAGGCAGTGTTTCTGGAGAGTGGTTGGTTGTGCATTGCTGGAAGTCTATAGGTCAATATCTTTAAGTGGTAATAATTACATATTTAGTGTTATAATAACCTTCCATTTTTATCAAGTGATACAAGTTTTCCATTCATAATAGTAATATGAAGTTTCCTTTTCTAGTAAATTTATAAGTAACAAAGGTGAATTGTTGCAAAGAAAAATATTAAGTAAATTACAGAAGTTTCAGTATATAGATATGAGAAAATTTGTGAAGGGAATACACATACCGCTGCTCCAGTGAGCTGAATACATGTTTTCTGTCCAAAAATAATAACTGAGGAAAGAAATGGAAGACAAGCCCTTGCTGATGATTTAATCATTGCAGTGTGACCAAGAGTTCCTACTGAGGTTTTGGGTTGCTTACGATTCCCTGGATTGGTCAGACAGGGCTCAACCGGATGCTGGTCTCTGCTTCATGCGGTATAGACTGGGCTTCCTCATGCAGCTGCAATTAGGTCTGCAGGCTCGAAGGTGGCCTCACCCCTCTGTCTGGTCTCTCAGCTGGACCTTCTCTCTCCTTGTCCTCTTTCTTTTTTTTTTTTTTTTTTGGTTTTTTTTTTTTTGTGTGTGTGTGTGGAAGATCACCCCTGAGCTAACATCCACGCTAATCCTCCTCTTTTTGCTGAGGAAGACCGGCTCTGAGCTAACATCTATTGCCAATCTTCCTCCTTTTTTTCCCCCAAAACCCCAGTAGATAGTTGTCTGTCATAGTTGCACATCCTTCTAGTTGCTGTATGTGGGACGGGGCCTCAGCATGGCCGGAGAAGCGGTGCGTCGGTGCGTGCCCAGGATCCAAACCCAGGCAGCCAGTAGTGGAGCACGCGCACTTAACCACTAAGCCACGGGCCAGCCCCTCCTTCTCTTCTTTCAACTTCTAGAGTCTCTCTCCCTCCGTATGGTCTCTCTAGCATTGCGGATGGGCTTCTTCACATGGCAGCTCAGGACTTCAAGAGAACAAGTGTAGAAATGACCAGGTTCAAAGCAAGTCACTGGGCCAGCCCAGAATCAAGGACAGGAGCCGCCTGACTCTTGATGGGAGGAGTTACAAAGCCCCAGTGCAAAAGAACGTGAGTAGTGGGAATGATGGTGGTAGCCAAATGTGGTAAAAATCTACAACAATCCATCCTCTGGAATTAGACGCATGCTAGAACTGAGTAAGTTAGGAAGCATCTAGAATAAGGTTTATGACTTCGGCTGGTGTGTATGCGTTGGAGGAACAGACCTCAGGAGTTGGGGCTGTTTCAGATAAGAAGAAGAAGAAGGCAGGGGAGGAGAATGGGATCTTCGACCATTTATAGGAAACCAAGAGAGACAAGAAGATTGTCATGACAAGACTCAACGCCTTGGTACTTAAGTTTGATAAAAATGCCAGTATGGGGAGAGACTGCTGAAAAAGTAAGGGAGAATGTGTGGAGACCACGAGCAGGAGGTGGAGAGAGCGAAATAAAAGAGCAAATGAACAAGATCTAGCCATAGGGGCCTTTTTTATTTGAAAGGAACATTTGTCTTTGCCTCTGCATATTTTTTCTCATCTAGATCAACAAGTAAGTAGTCAAGATAACCAAATTTTATTGTGAACTCCTTGGAAAGGTATATAAGAAACTCTTAAGTACATTCACACATAGAATAATAAAGAAATAACTATCATTTATCAAGTCTTTGTTATAAGCCAGGCACTATGTTAATGCTTTGCACAAATTAACTCATGGGAATTTAATGCATTGAATTTTTCAAAGGTGTAGATATTACTGCCAGTTGCCTACCCAGCATCCATTTCCTCCATCGTAACAGACTCCTGATTTAGTTCAGGTTTATGTATACGCCCTTCTTACCCATCCATGTGCCTCAGGAAATGTCGATCCCTCTCCAGCTCCAAAAGTTGATGTGATTGTTTTTCTGGTTACTATTGTTGTATATAAATTATCTTGAAACTTAGAAGCTTAAAACAACCATGTCGTTTTGATCATGATTTTGTGGGACAGAGCTTGGCTGTGCAGTTCTCTCTTGGGGTCTCCCATGAAATTTTGGAGATGTTTGTTGGGGCTGAAATTATCTGAGAGCTCTACTGGGCTGGCCATCCAAGATGGCACACTCAAATGGCAGTTGGCTGGTAATTGGCATTGACTATTGGCTGGAGCTTAGCTGGCTATCAATGGCAGCGCTGTACATGATCTCTCCAATATGGTGGCCTTGGGGTAGTCAGATTTCTCACATGGCAGCTGGCTTCCCTCAGGGGAAGCATTCCAAGAGATCTTTTTTGCACCTCGCCTTGGAATTCACATGCATCCTTTCTGCCGTTCTCTATTGGTTGAAGCTATTATAAGCCCACCCAGATTCATGGGGAGGACGCGTAGACCCCACCTCTCAGTGAAAGGACTGTCAAAGAATTTGGGGCCATATCTTAAAACTCACACAACTGGTTTAAGGAAAATCCATTTCTTTCACCACTAACTGATTCAGGAATGGACATGGGTTCCAATTTGTGTCACTTGAGAGAAAATCCCCCTTCTTTGGGTGTCATTGTGTCTGCTGTGACACCTAGAATTCAGCAGCCATTTGTGTACCAGCTTGAGGATGAAGCCAACATGGGAGATGGCAGGGAGAAGAGGAGAAAGGAAGCAGTGTCCTTGATAATTGACTAAGCCTCTGGAGCAGCCATTTCTGAAACCATTGAGCACCTGTCCTATGAGGTAATAAATTTCTCTATTGGTTGAACCAATTTGAGTTGGATACATCACTCTCACCTTGGCAAATATACCTTAATATTTAACTCTTCTGGCATTAGTGGAGAGGAGACAACAGTCAACTGAGTCCTCAAAGGTGCCGACCACAGCTGTGGTCTTTGCACAGACCTTGGTGACTGGGTTCCAGACTTCGGACCGTGATGCTGCCTACACCAAGTTTGTTGACTTTGTGTAAGGGCAAGGCTGCTACTTCCAAGCACTGGATCCATGCCCCATTTTATTCCTTTCATTCTGGATATCTTCTAATTCTTTCTTCTTCCTCCTCTCTCCATACCTCCAGCTCCATCTCTGTTCATCTTGCCACTTCCCCTCTTCTCCACTTTCTTTTGATATTTTAAAATGCCTGTAGGTCCTTTGCATACTTACAACATCCTTGTAGGAAGCCTGGAGCTCTTAGGATATAAAACATTGTAGCTATGTGCAATCATAGTTTTACCAGCATTTCCTCCCAGGGTTAAATGATATTTCTGGGAACTATACATTTATTGCTGGGGCGGAAGATAAAATTAGGTCAAGGTGATTAAAAGAAAAGTGTTTTCTATTTTAAACATGGTACTAAATGAATATAAAATGGAATGCCTAGGAATCCTTTCGCCTGCTGACATTTATAGAATTCATTTAACAAGTAGATGATTCATCTGGTCTAAATTAAATCTGATCCAAATAAATAAATAAAAATATTAATGTCCTCCACATTTATCAGCAGGGCGGCAGGCGTGGCTGTGTCCAGTAGACCTGATATGATTGCTCCTCGCTGGGTCTTGGTATTTAATGAGTTGCCCATACTGGAAAGACAGGTGCTTAATAATAGCATCTTGTATCACTATATCCTCTTTATAACCCGGGAGATACTCAGCCTGGGCATTACCACCCCCAGGTGAAGCACTTCATTTGTCAGTGGGCGGTAACTTGGATTGTCAGCAGTTTACCACGCACGAGGGGTCCGAGGGAGCACGGGAGAAACCTTGGGAGGGAGGGAAAGGCAGAGCCCAGACCAGCACAGGTGCTCCCCACCCCTGGCCAAGGAAGCTCTGCTCAGCGTCCACATGTAGGTTAGCAAGAGCCCTGGTCAGGTGCACACCTCTGTCTCCTCCCCCTGTGACCGTGTCCAACTGTCTGAGGACTTGGGCTGTCGCTACTGGCTCTGAGGGTCTTTTCTCTTTCATTGGGAGGTCCACCTAAAATGATTGGTACATTTTCATCATACTCGTTCGTCCCTAGACAAGTGATATCTGAGCTCTCAGAGGACCCCGTTGAGACACAGTCTCCAGTCCTGTGAACTTGCAGTCCATGTCACCTGAGGCGAATACTGCCCTTGACTGGGAGCTCCCTGAGGATGGGAGCTGGGGATCATCCATCCCAGCCGCCCGGGTCCAGCCTAGAGGAAGAGCCAGGGAAATGATGAGTTGAATGGAATTGCCTTTCATCGAAGGTTACGTGACCAACCAAACAAACCAGTCCTGCAGCCTCGGGACCCTCCACCTTGAAGTAGGAGAGGCTCATCCTGGAGCTGGAGTTTCAAACCTCTCTGAGGTCAGCAAACGATGGCCTGAGGGCCAAATCTGGCCTACCACCTATTTTGGTACAGCCCACGAACCAAAAATGGTTTGTACAATTTTTTTAATGATTGAAAAAACCCAAAGAAGTATAATGCATGACGTGAAAATTATATGAAACTTGTATTTCAGCCTCCACAAATGCAGTTCTCTTGGAATGCAGCCATGCCCTTCCTTTCTGCATCGCTCGTGGCTGCTTCCAGGATACGACAGAGCTGGATAGGAGCAGAAGATCATGTGTGGGTGGGTCTCTCATCGCTGCCCCCGCTCTGCTCCGTGCGCTGCTCATTGCTGCTGTGGAATTATAACTTGACAGCATCAATAACAGCCTCGTGGAAATTTGTTTCCTCTCTTGTTATATGAATCCCAACATAAAATCCTCAGTTTTGCCTCTCACCCTGCAAGGGCTAAAATATTTACTCTCTGGACTTTTACAGAGTAAGTTTGCCAACCCCTGCACGAGAGCCGTGAGGAGCCTGCTCTTAGATTTTGCACCCACTGCGACAGCATCCCGGTGTGATTAGCAAGGGGACTAAGAGAGCCAGGAGAGACAGTGGGAACTTTCTGGCTTGCCCTTAAAGAGGAAATGGCCCGAGGGATTTGGGGCACTATTTCTCTTATTATTCCAATCCCGCATGTACAACCTCAACCCCAAAACAGGAGAACAAAACCAACAGTAGGCAGATATATTCAAAAGAAGGTTTGTGCACAAACAGATAGGATCATGTGCCGCATGGTGATATTCAGCGACGGAGCGCGCATACGACAGTGGTCCCCTAAGATGAGTGCCGTACAGCCTAGGTGTGTGGTAGGCTGTACCATCTAGGGTTGTGTAAGTACAGTCTGTGATGTTTGCACAAAGACGAAATCACCTAACGACGCATTGCTCAGAACACATCCCCGTGATTCAGTGACATGTGACTGTATTCTAATATGTCCTGGCTCCTGGCATAGGTCTGAGTGCTGACATCCCCTCCCTTGCTAGGTCCTTAGGACACAAGTAGACAAGGGGTCTCCCATCTCTGAAGATGGCAGCTGATTCTGTCCCCTCGGAGAATTGGCCTCCAGGCGGAGAGCCTGTGGGGTGAGTTGTCTACACACGGTGGTGGAGTGGGGATGGTGTGAACTGATTCCCTGCCTCCTCGTACCCGAGAAACCAGTGAAATTAAACATGAAAAGTAGGAACTTGAGGCCATGTAACTGAAAAAGAATGTTTTAAAGTTTCTTTGTGGTATTTTCCCTTCCCTCCTCCTCTTCTACTGCGACTACAGAGTGTCAGGAAAAATCTGAATTTTTGGTACTCCAGGTAAGCTTGAGATAAGGTGAGTCTTAGGCTTGATTATGGCTTGAAGCAAAGAGCTGCTCGGTAAATAAATCATGGCTGTCAAATCCAATTAAGTGGATCTGTAGGCACAAGATCCGCCATCTGAATCCAGTGTCGCTCCAGACCCAGACTCTCTCCCCGGATAGACTTGGCTCAGTTCAGAAACAAGAGATGTGAAAACGTGGGGGTGGCCCTCGCGCTCTGTGGTTCAGCTACTGCAGATTGGGTTCAGGATGGGACCGTGTGCGCCTTACCCACAGAGGTTACATTCTGGCCTCACGAAATGACAAGGAAGCCAGTGAGTAGGAGATAGGACAGACTTACCATTCTTTGTGAGAGAAGTAACTTTCTCCCACTGAGATAGTATGCGAACGGTATGCAAATGTGAACTTGCCCGTGAAACAGCGCCACTTAATTACATTGCTAGTGAGCAGATGTTCCACCATCAAGTCATTTTAATCAGCAAACTAGAAACAGAAGACCTTGTTCTGTGGGTACTGAGTAAACACGACCTCCATTTTATTGGGGCTTATAAATGGCAGGTCGTGTGCACCCAGCTTTGGGCGCTAAAAGCCCAGGAAACAAAGACAAAGCACGAAGAGACTAGGGAGTTACCACAGATACTGACATACCGGCGATGGGGCAGGGGTCAGGGCCAGCCTAGCCCACCTGAGCTCATGCTCTGCCCAGCGGCAGCTGGAGGATGCTCATTGCAGCGTCAACTCAGCAGGCATCGTTCATCGGATGTTGTGCCGGGTGTGTGTAAAAGAGGAATGATTGAGATCGTAACCTTGTACTCCATGAGCTCACGTTTCTAGTCCAGAATGGCAGATATGTCAGCTTTGATCTATTTGCCGTGAATGTCTCGAATGATGTGTTGAGAAGGATTCTGAGGCCGTGTCTCGGTTGAGGGGAAGAGAGTGCATTGATGGTTGATGTCCCCGTGCACCAGGAAGAGAGCAGCAGCCCGTAGACCACATGTGCCGTTTCGGGAACTGAGCTCTCTTAGTTTCAGATAACTTGACAATCTTGGCAGCAGACACCAAAAGACCAAAAGTTTGAGGCCCAGTGCAGTCTCTAGATATGATTGTTTGATTTGCATGGAAATCTTTGCTTTTCCTTTCATTTTCCCTTTCCTTCCTTCTTTCTTTATGGAATCAACAGTGTGCCATTGTGATTTACAATAAGAAATATAGATTTGGTCTTCGTCCCTGTTCCTGGCACAGAGCTCCTAAAACACTTGGAATTTCCTAAGTGATGAGAGTGATAAAGGTGTCTTTCGTTATGTTAATGAGGCAACTTTTGGACAGCCCCTAGTCACCTAAGGATGGGGACTGGTCATCAGAGGAACCAATCCTGTGATTAGAGGGTTGGAACCTTCAGACATCGGGAAGGGGAAAGGGGCTAGAGATCGAGGCCAATGGCCAATGGTTTAATCAGTCATGCTGATGTGATGAAGTCTCCATAAATCCCAAAAGGATGTGGTTGAGAGAGCTTCCAGGTTGGTAAACACGTGGAGATTTGGGGAGAGTGGTGTGCTGGAGAGGGCATGGAAGCTCTGTGCCCACCTTCCGACAGACCTTACCCTCTGTATCTCTTCCATTTGGCTGTTCCTGAGTTATATCCTTTTAATCTCATAATTAAAATGATTCTCTGAGTTCTGTGAGCCACTATAGCAAATTAATCAAACCCAAGGAGGGTGGTCATTGGAACCTCCAATTTATAGCACCTATGGCATAGGTGACAACCTGGACTTGTGACTGGTGTCTGATGTGGGATAGGGATGGGGGGCAGTCCTGTGGGGCTGAGCCCTTAACCTGTGGGATCTGACACCATCTCCAGTATATAGTGTCAGAATTGAGTTGATTTGTAGGACACCCAGCTGGTGTCAGATAATTGCTTGGTGGTTGGGAAAACAACACATATTGGAATTGGTGTTAGA
Source organism: Ceratotherium simum simum (assembly GCF_057802395.1). NCBI lineage: Eukaryota > Metazoa > Chordata > Mammalia > Perissodactyla > Rhinocerotidae > Ceratotherium > Ceratotherium simum. The sequence goes on from NC_141934.1 coordinate 28,504,866, forward strand.
ATCCTAAATAGATATTCTTTATATGTTTCATATTTTTCTTTTATATTATTTATTGACATAATTTACATACAGTAAAATGCACAGATCTTAATTATATGGTTTGACTACCTTTGACAATGCATACACCTATGTAACCCACACCCCTATCAACACAGAATGATTTCTTTGTCCCAGAAAGTTCCCTCATGGTCCTTCCTGAGCATCCCCTCCCCACTGTCCTGAAGCAGCCAGTGCTCTGATTTCTGTCACCATAGATTAGTGGTGCATGCTCTCTGACTTCGTAGAACTGGATTAATAAACACTATACTCCTTTAGCTGGCCCCTTGAGCTAGGCATTCTTTTTTGAGATTCATCCACGATGTTGCATGCATCGCTACATTCCTTCTTATTGCTGAGCTGTAGTCCGTCCTACAAATACACTAGGACTGGTTTCTCTCTTCATCTGGTCGTTTCCTGTTTGAGCTGTTACACATAAAGCTGCTATGAATATCTCTATACAAGTTTTTGTGTGAACATATGTTTCTTTTTTTATTTTGGAGTGAAATTGCTGCGTTATAGGTAAGCATATGTTTCACTTCTTAAGAAACTGCCAAATAGTCTTCCAAAGTGGTTCTACAATTTACTCTCCTACCAACAATATAGAACAAAATATAGATTTATTTTCTTCCTTTTGTTGGTTTCTTTGTTTCTCACAAACATCCAGGAATCAGCAGTTTAGGGTTGTATAATCACGTCACCGTGTTGAGGACCCAGGCTCCTTCTCACTTCTTGCACCACCATCCTTCGAGTGTTGTCTTCCATAGCCTGGTGGTCCACCACCGCACGCTGATTCCACCCCGTGGAAAGGAGCAGAAAAGGGAAGAGGAAGGGCTTACCCCTTTGCTTTAAAGCATGGTGACTGGTAAAGATTTAACAGCCGCATTTCAGACAGGGGCAGGGAAGGCTGATTTGTTTCTTTTGCCCATTACTATGGTGTAAATATTCCACTGTAGCCAATATCAAACTACGACATGAATGTGGAGTTGAAGAAATACCCACAGTGCAGGCTGGTCTGGGGATGTTCCGGCACGCTGCTGATTTAAGAGCATCATCTAAAAGTTGCACATCATCGCTTCTACTAACATCTTGCTGACCGGAACTTAGATATATGGCTACCCCTAACTGCAGGGGAGGCTGGGGAATGTAGTTTTCAGCCTGCCTTTGAGCTGTAGTTTTCAACCCGCCTTTGGGCTGGTGGCTGTGTGCTCAGCTAAAACTTAGAGATTCTTTTCTTACAGAAGAAATAGAAGATGAATTATTTGAGACCACGAGAAGTCTGTGGTACAAGGGATCTTAAACAGGGGAATATTATGTGATTAAAATTGAATTTCAAGAAAGTCCTACTGGCGGCTTGTAGAGGAGGGATGGAGGAGGTGGGGCTGGAGCAGGGAGGCCAGTTGGGAGGCTGAGTCACTGCGTCAGGTAGAGAGGAGGAACTGGGTTTGAGAAATTTAGGAGACAGGCTCCCCAGGATTTGGTTGTTGGTTTTTACAAGTTGGTGCTAGGATGCTGGGGTTAAAAGGGGTAGAAGGATGGAGGAAGACCCCTGTGTCTCCGGCCTGGATGATAGTGGTGCCATCGATTGAAATGAGAAAAACAGATGGAAGACCAAGTTTTGAGGGGAAGATGAAGAATTTCCTTCTAAATTTATTTGCATTTGAGTTGCTATTGGCACCTCTGAGTATTACCCAGTGTTAAAAATAAAGCCTGGAGCTCAGAGAGGGAAGATTGGGAAGTGATCAGAATCCATATTAGTGGTTTACAGATTTGGGTTTCTCGGTCAATTCTGCAGAAGAGATCTGCTTGGGGGTATACTAAACAGTCAGGACCATTTCAGTTATGGTGACAGAAGTTCAAATCAAACTGGCTTAAGGAAAAGGAAAGAAAGGGAAATAGTGGCTCAAAAGTAGTAATGAAAAGTCTAAGGATAGAGCCAGCTTCAGGCGTGGCTAGATCAAAGGCCAACAACAGTGTCCCTAGGACATGTACTGTCTTTATGTTCAGCTCCCACCCCTGCTTTCTTCTGTGGTGGCTTCATTCTCAGGCAGCCTGTCCTCACAGGGTAGCCAGCTGGCTGCCAGCAAACTCAGATCTATATCCTTTCAGCTTCACAAGTCCAGTTGTTCAAGCCAAAGTACTGAGGCTGGTTCTCAGTGGCCCACATTGGGTCACAGGGCTGTTCCTGAACCAATCACTGTGAACCGTCTTGGTCTGGCTTGACTATTGTGCCCACCCAGAGCGAGGGGTGGTCAGTCCCAGCCAAACCACGTGGAATGGCGATGGCTACTCAACAGAAAATAAAACGCATGGCCAAGAAAAGAGAATGGGTGCTGGACCAGCCAAAGCAGCAGGTGTCTGTAGACTAAAGCAAGTTTACAGGGAGGAGCTGCTCTTTCTCGCGTGGCGCATACTTGGTCAGGGACGTTCACGGACTCGCTTGTCGCTGACTAACCTGAGCTCCGCTCTTGGTCTGTTCAGCCCTCCGCGGGCCGTGGGCTCTTGCTCCTGGAGCTTTTCACGTTTGGCGTCTCGCTGGAGGGTGGGCTTGGTGGAGACCTCTCCACAGAGAAAGACCAGCAGGCCAGGGGCAGCGCCAGCTTCCGCTGGCTCCGCCACGGTGACTCCCTAATTTGAAAATGAGTAGCTGGGGAGAGCAGGCGTGTTCATCAGAAGTCTTGGCCTTCTTTGTACTATTTTTTAAAAGAAAGTTAATGAAGGCGTGTTTGAAAAAAATAACAATAGCGTCGTTCTCTTGGTGACCTTGTCAGCGACCCAAATTAGAAAACCATTTATCTTCTGTCTGTGAGTTTCACCTCAGGAAGTTTGCTCCTGGCAGCTGTTAATTAGAAGGGGAAAAAAGGAGGCAATTGGCATGCTAAAATCTTTTCCTACCTGTTCTGATCCTCTTCATTCAGGAGCCATAAGAGGCCAGACGGGGAACATGAGATTGTGCACCAGGAAGAGTGTAATCAACACAGAGGATGGTTGGATCTATAGACAACTGAGAAGTGAACACATGTCCCGTCTAAAGACGTTTTAAAATACTTTGAATTATTTAAAAACTCTGTATAGGTCACACACACACACACACACACCCCCAAGACAAAAAGGAAGAGAAAAAGTTCTGGGAAAAAGATTTGGCCTGAAGACTGTCACTTTGGAGAGCTCCATCCTGGCTCCCCAGGACTCTCTGCACAGGTATACAGGTTGTTCACTGCTCAAGCAGACTCAGCAGAGGGGACGATGGGGGCTGAGATGCAGCCCACCCATTGCTCACCAAGCCAGGACCCCTATGGGCCTGTGACTGCCCAGAGGAAACTCTTTTTTGTAATTCATTCAAAGGCAATGTATGTGCTAGTGGCCTGCCTTCCCCACTGAAGCCCCCAGAATAAGCTTTACCTTTGCTTTGCTTCACTTCCCAAGGCCCATCTTTGCGAAATCCATCCTCCACAGGTGGGATAGTTCCTGGGCTAGGACTCACTCATAAAAAGGCCTCTTGGTTAGGTAGGTCCGCACTATCTGGGGGACACTTCATTCTGTACCTGGCAGGTTTCTGCTGCCTCTTACACGCACCATCAGATGGAAACACGACCTGATCGTGAGCATGCGGCTGGTGCTTGTGTGTCCAGCGGAAGGTGGGAGACTTCCTCACTCTGCAGTCTCATCTCCTCAGAGCTCTGGGCATAAGTACAGTTTCCCCTTTGCATCTGTTTTTACAAAAGCAGCGTTAAATGCAGTGGTCTCTATCAAACAAAGAAAAGCACCTGTGATAACTGTGTGAGCCTTTTTATTATTCGACATAGATTTACGGAGCAACTGCTATGTGTTACGTGCTCTGGTAGTGTGTCTGTGGATCAGACAGTTAAGAATCCTTTCTCCCTGGAGCGTACATTCCTGCAGCAAAGGCTCGTACAATAACTAAGGAAACAAATGCAGACAGAGGATCATTTCAGATGCCAATGAGTGTTTTGAAGACAAGAAAGTAAGATGGTGAGAGTGGTTACTTTTGATTGGGTTGTCAGAGTCCTTCTTCCCGAGCAATGACATTTGAGCAGAATATGATTGACAGGAGGGATCTGGCCATGTGAAGATCTGATGGGAGGGTGGACCAGGTGGCCAATGCTGGTGCCAGGGCCTTGAGGTAGGAACAGGCCTGGCATATTCAAAGGACAGAAAGATGATTATGGCTGGAGAGCTGAAGGAACGACAGGCGGGGCCCAGTGAGGAGTTGGTGTTGTCTCCATCGTGTGGTGAGAGTCCCCAGCTCTCGGCTGTTCCTGTCTTGTACATCAGCCTCACAGTTGATGTTTCCTTTTGGGTATCTATCTGCTGTTCTGCTGTTTTATCTCAAACCACACAGACAAAGCAAAACCTTTGGTCCATCGCCTACACGCTCCCACTGCCAACCCGATCCCACAAAAGACAACTCAGCAACCACGCCTTCCGCCCGAGCGTTCTCCATCTCCGTAACTGCACCACTGTCCGCCCAGGTGCTCAGGCCCCAAGCTCACGAGTCAGGCTGGATTTCTCCCTTTTATTGCTCAGCAAGTCCTGTCAACTCCATTCTGGAACATATCCTGACTCTGACCCGGGCCCTTCACCTCCTCCACCATCTCTCTATGCCCAGCTTCCAAGATCACCTGCCTGGACAACCTCAACACAGCGTGATTTCTTCCCAGCTTCAGATCTTTTCCCTAATCTATTCTCTGTACAACAGCCAGGGAGATTTTCATACATCATAAATCAGAACGTGTCAACTCCTGCTCACAACTCTCCAAAGTCTTACAACTCTCCAAAGTCTTCCTGTCACATTTGGAGTGCCGGTTTGGATGGGAATCCCTCCCTCCATTCCCCAGGAACACAGGCCAGGACTTTGTGTAATATTTTCTATTTCCCCTTTGAGTCTCCTTTACCCTGTGACGTCCGATGGGTGGGGGCTGCCTCCTTGGCCCCTGGCCAGTGCCCGGCACACAGGAGGTGATCAACAACGGTTTGTCAGGTGAATTGTCTTCCAGAGTCGTGAAGAGTCTCAGATGATGTTACTCCTTCATTGGGAGCTACTGAGAATTCTCTCCATCGTAGAATCCTGGGACGGGGCAGCACTTTAGTTAGCATCATGTATAAATCCTTCAGGGAGAATTTAAAAGGTGGGATTCAGAGCGGATCATGTGGACGCATCCGCAGATCTGAGGAGGAGAAAAAGACGACTTATACTAGGCAATTGAAATGATCCCTGGAGAAATAACACTGAAATTGGATTTTTTATTTCCCTGTTTAAGCTTTCATTGTTTTCCCGTGTATCTCTTGTGTGTGCCTTTCTGGTCTTCCCAGAATTGTTTGTAACGTGAGGGGTCAACGCTAAATATTTATACAAAAGCTGAGCTTCCGCCCAGGTGGACACAGGGAAGGGCCTGGCCGCACCGTCGAGCTCTCCCGCTGAAGGGAAGACAGACTCTAACCCTTTGATTTCTTCTCATTTTAACTTTTTCTTTTATTTCATTTAGGAACTTATGAAATTTCCTAAATCAGTAGTTGTGCCCAAAAATGTCCAAAGGCCCGTGTGTGTATAAACCAAAGAAAGCAATAATTTGTAACTTGATGAGAGTCTAGGGATATTTGCTTTGGAGGAAGACGACTCCCTTTCTTGGCTGTGTCAGTTAGGAATGCTTTCAGCTGCAAGTACCCCTATCCCCAAGTCACAGCGGCTTAGACAAAGAGGGGGCTCTTTTTCTTATGGAACAATGCACTGGGAGGCGGGGGCCCACATGACATGGGTGTGGATGCATATATCTGCCATGCCCTTGGTCTCCCCTCATGCCTGCAGGTGGCTGCTCCAGACACCGCGGTGCTATTCCAGCAGGAGGAAGTGAGAAGTAGCATCAGCTATGACTCTCCCTCTTCCCAGAAGCAAAAGCCAGCCTGGAGGTCCCCTGGAGACTTCCAATTACAAGTCACCGACCAGAACTATGTCATGTGGCCTCGTCTGCCTGCCGAGGAAGCAGGAGAAATTAGAACTTCTTTCTCTCAGCTTCTATGATGGCAGAGGTGTTGCTTTACCAAAATCCCATGCTTCCATTCTCTTGGTATGGATCTGTCCCTGGAAGTGGCTGCCTGGTCAAAGACTGTGCTCCCCAGCTCCTCTTACATTGAGGTGGGCGTGTCATGAGCATTGGCACTTGCCAGTCAGTGTAAGGTGAGCAGAACTGGCATGTGTCACTTCCAGGCTCAGGCTGTGTGCCTTCCCCACTCTCTCTTCCCTCCTCTGCCGGCCTGATGCAGAGGATGCAGAGGCCCTGGGGGGTGGGCACGCTTCAAGATGGAAGCAGCCAGAACCTTTGAATGACCATGTGCAGGAAACCCACCACCAACCATGTGCCTGCGTTGGACTGTTATGTGAGTCATAAATATGCTTTTGTTGTGTTAAACCATGGAGATTTGGACATTTACCTTTTCTAACATCTAGCATTCCCCTAAATAATACAGGCATTTCAACTGGCAAGGAAGGAGACTAGAATAGAATTGAGTTATTAGCCAACAGTGTCTGCCATACTAAGTTCTGTCCAGCCACTTTCCAATCTCCTAAAGTCGATTCAGTCAATGCTTTCTCCATTCATATCCTGAGTCACTCCAATCCTTCCAGCTCCCCTTCACTGCTGGCCTGGGAGATGCTGGGCGTGAGCACAGGGAGACTGTGCATTGAGTGGTTGCTTCCAAGAGTGGATTCCTCATCGGGACTGAAACACCAGTGAGGCAAGGACAGCCGTGGGCATCACTGTCTTGCCTACACACACCACAGTTGGCTCCCTGCCCACACTCCAATGGGGCCATGCCTGTACAGCATGAGTCTGCCCCCTGGAACTTAGCTGATTGGACCAGGAGTGGTGATCTGGCCTAGATGGGGCCATCGGATTCTCTTTCAGGGCATTTGGAAGGAAAACTAATAGCTGGGAAGAACAAACTGGAAGGCTAGATGGACTCAAGGGCCTCGGGAATCATTTGGGGGCAGCTGTGAAGGGAGCACATGCAAGTGAGTGAGTCAGCAAAGAAGTGACCTTTCAGAGACACTTGAATGAAGCAGATGAGGAGGGAGGGAGGGATGTGAGTGACGGGGAGAGAGAGGGAAGAGGAAGACCGGAGGTGCAGGAGGGCCCTCCAGTTTTCCCGAGGCTTCTGTGCTCTCTGGGTCATGTTCCGTGAATCCTTGGCCATTCTTATGCAATATGAAGTGGGTTTCTTCATCTTCCATCCAAATAACTGGTATTTTAGAACCTCCAGTGATGAGACTTCCATACATACAGGCTGTTCATCATCCTGATCATTCTTAATTTATTTATTCACACACAAATATTTGTCAGCACTCTCTACATGAGGAGTCTGCCGTCATGAGACCAGCACAGCCTCTGTCCTCTTGAGGCTCATAGTCAAAAACCATTTGGGGTTTTCTGTCCCATCCTATCCCGACCCCAGGTCTGCGCTCATGAGCAGTGGGGTAAGAGTCTGCTTTGGTATGGTGTGAGGGTTCAAAATGTTCCTTAGCAGAATAATACCCCCAACTGCCCAAACAATCATGCCCTTTAGTTAAGATGCAAAACCCAACTAAATGCGTGGCGAGTTATCAGCCACTGGAACTGCAGGACGTGGTGTGCAGGTTCACCAGCTGCTGACATCTGCTCAGCGGGGCTGTGGGAAGGTGAGCTGGGACACATGGAAAGAGAATGCGAACAGATAAGGGAAGGGTGATCCCAAGGACAGGGCAGGCCTCCGGACAAGGCAGGTGAGGCAATCACCTTGGCACAAAATTTAAGGGGCTTCAAAAGACTTGGCAATGAAGATAATATTTTAATGCAATATTTTTAAATTCAAGATTAATGCAACAAATCCATAATGAACAAAATATCAAAATTTTAAATAAACACAAGGCAAGGCAGGGAAGTGGGGTTCCAAGTGGGAGAAGGCCCCAGAAAGGAGATGGAGATTCCAGGGGTGAAATGGAGAATTACCAACCACTTGTGAAGAGAAGAGCACACACATGAGGGGGGCAAGGTGACTGTCCTCTGGGAGCTATAGACCGAAGGGTCCATGTTGCCTTTGGAGAGAATCATCGTGTAAGCGAAATCCCAGAACAGAGGGAGGAAAATGGAAGCCATCGGCTCACTTTGATCTGCAAGCATGGTTTGTTTAGCATATATAAAGTTCCACTTTGCTAATTCAGTTGCCAACATTTAAACTTTTTATTTGAACATTCAGCTTTCTGTATAATTATGGAAATGCAGAATTTCCAGCAATATGGACCACCTGGAGCCAAGCAGAGGCTGATCCTTCCTCCGGGTCATGATTCTCTCACACCTGGATGGCTAAACTCCTGAAGATTACTGTTCCGGCCCCAGCAGCCATTCGGGTTAGGGAGCCGTGACCCACAGCTTCACATGGACTGAGATAAAGCTCTAAAAAACTGAGGAGGGAGGTGTTGATTCATTCTGGTAAACCGGGTGAGGACTCTGTGGAGGCTTTGAGCTGGCGCTTGAATTATGAGTTGAATTTCACCACGATGAAGGAGAGGGTTTGCAGGTGAAGGACGGAAGATGTGCAGAGACTCTAAGGTCTGGATGCATGAGTGGGGAGGGTGGAATTGTCCTCTGTTCCAGCCACCATTGAAAACCCCATCCAATTGGGAGTTCACTGCATTTATATTGCAAGCATCAGACCCATTGCTAATTTGGAAAGAAAATCCTTCTTATGAACTATTTATACCCGCTATCATCTCATACTCCGGGTGTGTTTGGGTGGTTTCCTCCCTAATCACTTTGTTTGGGAAATTAAAAAAGATGCTATTGGCATGTGGGAACAATGGGAGCACAGCAGCTGCCAGAGATTTCCTTCTCCGCACCAGCAGGAAATTCATATTCTTAATAAAAACGCCAAATTGTCATGTCTGGTAGAGAGTGAACATTACGGATGATAATGGCTGTGCTGGCTTGGGCTATTGCTTAAATGATTGAATTAAATTAGTTTATATTTTAAGGAGGTGGCTAATCAGACGCTGATTGTTACGGATGATTGTGAGTCAATTGAGCTAAGTTTTGTTTTCTTTTCCTTTCTCTCCACTTGTTGTTCTTCTGTGAACTGGAACTAATCTGCTCCAAGCTGGCCTCTAAACCTGTCTGTAGTGGAGTCAGCTTCAGATTTGCGGCCCTGCGGAAGCGGGGACCTCCCCAGCGCTGGCCTGGGGCTAATTTAGAATATGCTCCTGGATTATTTGGCTGAATGATTTTTAGGTTTCTGCAAGGCATGTGGCGTGTGGGAGAGAGCAGGATAAGAAGCCAAGACTCGAGTTCCAATACGCCACCTCTGATTATCTGCATCAGGGACAGGCCCCGCTCTCCCCAGCCCTCCATTCCTCCATCTGCAAAATCTGCACATGCATCTGTCCATCCGTCTGTCCATCCATCTGTCCATTGATTCATTCAACAGACATCAGGTGTGAGTCCTTTCCCTCATGAGGCTTACAGTCCAATCGAGGAGACAGGTGTAAATCTGACGGGCACACAAATAGGATCAAGTGTGCAAAGAGAAACATACAAGGTGTTGCATGCGTGGTATTGAGAGGGTCTGGCTGTGCAGGGAGTCAGAAGGGTAGGGATGTGTCTGATGGTGATGCGATGCTGAAGGCTGGGCAGGTGTTGGTGCACCTGTTCAGGAGAGCAGGATGAGGGCGTTAATTGTGCAAAGAGAGAGTGGTCCAGCAGAAGGACCAGCCTTGGGGTGAGAAGGATGAGGGCAAGTTAGAGGCACTGCCTGAAGCCCTGGGGAGGAGGCCCTGGGGAGGCAGGAGCAGGGTGGGGCGGGGCTGGGACCTTCTTCTAAGAGCACAGGGAAGCCATTGAGTAGGGGAGGATCAAATTTGCATTTTAAAAGGATCACTCTGACTGCCAAGGAAGAGAATCAGTGGGGAAGAGTGGGCAAGGTCAAGATTTCCCAAAATGTACTAGGTGCACACATTTTAGGTGGTACATAAACATTTTTATTTATGTAACTATGTATTTAGTTGTACGTGCATTAGGAAAAACAATCCTATCACATCAAAATCTGCCATTGCGCAAGTATTATTGCTTCTGACAAAACTTATAAAAATCAGTGAAAATATTAAATAATAGTATGAGTTATAGTTCTAACAAAAATCATGAAAATACTCAAAAGACTAAGTATGGAATATGTTGGGCTTTATTTCTAGCCCTCTCATACTCTGGTTTCTTAGGTCTTAGAAACACAAAGAATTAAACTCGTCCCTTGTAGGCAAACACACCCCCTTGGTTGAAGTTAGATCAAACCCTTGGGGGAGGCAAAAGGAATTACTGACTGCGGTTTCATAACACGAGGAAGTGGAAATATTTCCTTCTGACTTTTTAATTCTATCCCAGCAGCTTAAGCCATTTACAGAAGCTCTAGTTTCTCAGATCATATAGATTCCGGTTAAAGCAAGTTTCTCAACCGTTTTTTGTGATACAGGGAAATACATTTTGCATTATGACAGAACACATATATAAGTGTGAGGGCACGAAGCAAGTAATATCGTGTAACATGTATCCTTATATAATATCTTTGTATTTGTATGTATGTATATGCATACACCCATATATGTGTGTGTATATTTATATCTGAAATAAAATATCAAAATAATATTTACTTTTGTTTTGTGTGACAAACTGATATTTTTCTATCGATTCTCCTTCATTACTTGTAAAAGGCTGCTTGACACCCCCTAAACTGATTGCAAAACCCAGACGGCTTGCAGCATCTGTTTGAAAGACACTTTTTTGAAAAGTTGTGTGTTCTAAATGGAGCAGCTTCTGAAAAGCTGCAGGGGAGGGTGTGAGGGCAGAACGCCAGACTGGCTGGTGGCCATTCATTGCATATTTTCCGGGTGACGAGAAGAGGAAGGTTCCTCCCCCAGGCAGAGAAAGGGGCTTGCTGACTCGATACTCTGTCCTGGTTATGAAGGACGATTTCATGCCTTGTGTTTGAGTTTCCTGTAGTTCCAGGACCAGCCTTCAGCCCGGTTTAACCGATTTCTCTTTGGTTCTTTAGCCCAGGCGAGGGCTAAAGGATCTTCTGATGGCTTGTTAACACCTGCTTCTCTGTTACCTCCCGGTCTTGGTGAGCCAGTATTCTAACATTTGCTACTTTGGAAGGAAGGTATACAGGACAGTGGAGGAAAAGACTAGAGGAAGAATGCTGTTACCAAAACCAGCGTGGATCAACCACGCACACCTTGAAGAGCTGCTCAGATCCCACTGATACCGTGAGCCACACCCAGCTGAGCAGTAGGGAGCAACCAGACTCTGTAGTTGAATTTACTATGCAAGAGGAATGCATTCAAATTTTAATAGACCCTTTACATCAGGTGGGCAAACTTTTTCTTAGAGTAAAGGGCCAATGGTAAATATTTTTATCCTTGCAAACCAGAAGCTTTTTGTCATAACTACTCAGCTCTGCTATCATATTGCAAAAGCAGCCATTGACAATACATAACAAATGAGTGTGTTGGGTTCCAATAAAACTTTATTTGCAAAAATGATGGGCAGGCTGGATTTGGCCTGCGGGCCATGGTTTGTCAATCCCTGCCTTCAGTCGTCCATTTTTTCCGTAATTACGTTTTTCTGCACTAGACTATGTTACAAGCAATCTTTGCACCAGGGTTTCTCAACCTTGGCACTATTGACATTTTGAACCGGGTACTCCTTTGTGGTGGGGGACGTCCTGTGCATTGCAGGGTGTTGGCAGCATCCCTGCCTCTGCCCACCAAGTGCTAGTGTGGAGATAACCAGAGATGTCTCCAGACCTGCAGAGCTCTCCGGGGGGCAAGGTCGCCCTCCATTGAGAACTCCAGCTTTAAGCCCTTCCCGTGTCCCTTCATGCTGTATTTGCTGGGTTTGGTCCCTTGACCAAGATACTATAGCGTTAATTTGGGGGTTTGGAAGTGCAGCTTGCCCCTGGTTGTAGCTCACAGGATGAATTCTGACTACGTCCTAATCTTGGTCTTCCATCTTCTGAACAAAATGGGAGAGGGTTGTCAAGCCCTGCCCTTGCCCCTGGGCACTGCTGTGAAGAAGGGACACGGATGAGTTTGAAAAGCTAGCAGTACTAGATGGATTTAAGACGGAAGGAAGGCTTTAAGCGAGAAGCAGCATCTCATGGCATGGTGCTTGCGTGCACAGATTCCGGGGCAACACTGCCTGGGATGTCATCCCCACCCCAACGCTTCCTGGCTGTGTGACCTTGGGCAAGTTACTTGACCTCTCTGTGCCTCTGTCTTCTCGTCTGTAGAACGGGAATAATGTTCATCCTTACCTGATAGGGCTGTGTTGAACACTGGACGAATTGATATCTCTACGTGCTTAGATGGCGTCTGGCCTGAAGTAAGCACTCTGTTAACTAACATAAATAAAATGAACGCCAAAGTAAAGAAGGACGGTTTGCGGTCCACTGCCGGGCATCACTAAAGTAGGAAATTTGGAAAGATTTGGTGGGGTATGGACACAGTATCCCGAGTGCCCCGAGAATCAAACCTCGCTGTGTAATTGCGGGCCAGGGTGTTGTGGGGCAACACTGGTGAAGGAATCCCCTCCACCAGCCGTGGCATTTCCTAAGAGATGTGCACACGGTCGCCGGGGGAGTGCTGGTGTGTCCGAAACCTCTTGCTGTAGACTGTCCCGGAGGAGAGCGGGACTCGGCTTTTAACAAGCCTCCGGGCCAGTGCACGATGCTGGTGCGCAGATTCGCATTTGGGGCTACGGGGGAGTACAAGATGAACAGACTGTTGGTGCCGCATGCATCTACCTGTCCAGCCGGTTGTAAGCAAGGAGCGTAGTACCCCTCCCCGTCTGTGTTCCAGATGACACTCATGCTTTGTGAGATGCCAGCAGCTCTTGGGCAGAAAGGTCTCTGTAGCCACGCCACACGAGTTTGGGAAATATTAGGTTAATCCAAAGGAACCAGGGTTCTTTATTCCTGGACTCCTCAGAGCCTTAACAGGCCATTGCGCACGGGGACTCTGGGGGCTGTAGGCTGGAGTTTCCCTCTACCTTCTACAGGACACGCGTTAATACAGTGCAGCTCGGGAAAGGCCGCCTCGAGAGCTCTCCCTCCGCTTCCAGGCTGAGAACTTCTGTGCAGCTGAGCAGCTGACAAGAGTTTTGATGGTGTCAAGGTGCGTCCCCCGTGTATCACATCCCCTGTGTTAATGATTAGTGTTGCAGCCCTGCTGTGAATTACAAGCAGGGATGATATCCATATTGGAATTAGGAAAGTCTATGGGTGACACCTGTATCGGGAACTGGTCGGGGGCAGAGGACTCAAGCATCGAAGGGTCAGCTTTGGCCTTTGTCTAAATCCATTCAGGCTGCTCCAACAGATTATCATAGCCCAGGGGGCTTAAACCACAAGCATTTACCTCTCACAGATCTGGAGGGTGGGAAGTCCAAGATCGAGGCACCAAGAGAGAAGGCTCTCTGGGGTCTCTTTTATAAGGGCACTAATCCCATTCATGGGGGTTTAGCCCTCATGACCTAATCACCTCCCAAAAGCCCCACCTCAAATACCATCACGTTGGGGGTTAGATTTCAACATATGAATTTTGGGGGGACACCAAAATTCAGTCTACAGCGGCCTTGACTCATCCAGGAGCAGACAGGCCAAGCTCCCTTGATGGCCTGAACTTAAGAACAATTCTGCTCATCCTGCATCCTTAGGTATAAGATGGTGCCCTATGGTGTAGCCATACTTGAGGGTCATGTGACCAGGAGTCTACGTTATATACAATGTCGGGCCATGTGTTAGTCTCCTAGGGATGCTGTAAGAAATTACCCTAAATGTGGTAGCTTATAACAACAGAAATTGATTCTCTCTCGGTTCCGGAGTCTAAAGCCCAAAATCAAGTTCTGGGCAGGGTTGGTTCCCTTCTGGAGGCTCTAGGGGAGAATCTCTTCTTTGCCTCTTCCAGCTTCTGGTGGCTCCAGGCGTTCCTTGGTTTGTGGCTGTGTCACTCCCGACTCTGCCTCCGTCTTCACATGGCTTCTCCTTCTTCTCCTGGTCTCGTCTCTGTGGGTCTCTTATAAGGATACTTGTTGATGGATTTAGGGCCCACCTGGAAAAGCCAGGATGATCTTGTCTTAAGATCCTTAATTTAATTACATCTGCAAAGACTCTTTTTCCAAATAAGGTCACATTCACAGTTTCTGGGATGTGGACATATTTTTGGGAGTCACCATTCAACCCACTACAGTCCAAGGCATCTTGAAAATTGCTGATGCTATTGATAAAAACCTACTTGATTGACATCTCAGATCTGATACACTAAGTCTTTGCATTGATGGGTTGTTCTCTAGTAAAACTGCAGAACAGTGGTTCTTAAACGTGAGTGAGATCAGCATCTCCTAAGGGCTTGACCTACCCAAGGTTAAAACATAGATTACGGGGTCCCACCTCAGAGTGTCAGATTGGGCAAGTCTAGGGTGGGACCTGGGAATTTGCATTTTAAAGTTTTCAGGTGATGCTGATGCTGTTGATCCCGGGAACCACACTTTGAGAACCATCGGCTAATAGGTTTTCTTTAGGAGGGAATTCATAAGCATTCTGGACCACAATTTGCTGGTGGTCTATGTTCTTGGATATACCTCTAACTCCCTATATTGTTGCTCAAAAGCCTCACTGCATTTAGCACACACTATGATGCTCCAGAAAAGCCTCACCTGAGGATGTCATTGGTCCCTAAGAATCATTCTGCCAACTGCCAGAAAGGCACAACTTCAACGGAGACACAATTTATTTTGCAGCCAAGCCTCCAAACAACACTTCTTAAATTCAAACACATTTTCTTAAGTAAGATTGCAGCGACAACAGAGGTAATATTTTGATATTTGTCATCGTAATTAGAATGCCCGATGAGAATGCTCATTGAAGCGGAGGAAATTCTGACATCCCGGGAGGGGAAATTACAGCATAGCCTGTTTGTGACACTCCATGCGATCCCTTATTTTCGTTATGAATTCCGGAATTGTGACTATGTCTCTCCTTTGAGCAGTGGTCTGTTGAAAACTTCACAGTGGCAAGCTGCACAAATTGGTGAAAAATAGTAAGCTCTGAAATAGCAGCTTGGTGTAAAACGACGGGAATCGTCCGTGTCTCGGGTTTTCTGTGTGTGAGCAGTTGTCAGACAATACCCTCTCAGGAATACTTCTCCGCTCAGGACAATGGGTTACCCAGGGACTTCTCCGTCAGAGTGCGGGAGAGCAGCAGTGGGACTGTGTGGAAGGCAGCAGGGGGCGAGGAGGCAAGAGTATGGTAGCAATTCTGCAGAGCAGCTGGGAGAAGGAGCACGGTGGGGTATCAACCTTATGAGGCCCGTTTCCAGAAGTCAGTGCACAGCCAGCAGGTGGAGAAAGCAGGTAACACAGCCAGGAGACAAGGGTGCGGGTGGTGCAATCATAGCCGCCCCCACTCCGCCCGACACACCATTTTCACCATTTCTTGGGCGTCCGGGAAGTTATTTGCAATTTTCTTTTCTGATAAAAATGACTGGGGTTTAGACACAAAAGGCCACATCCTGTATTTATTTCCATTCCATTTATACATAATCTCATTTATACAAAGTGTCCAAAATAGCCAAATCCACAGAATCAGAAAGTAGATTAGTGGTTGCAGGTGCCGGGAGAGAAGGAAGGGGGGGGGACTGCTAGTGGACTCAGGTTTCTTTTCGGGGTGATGAAAATGTTCTGGAATGAGATAGTGGTGATGGTTGCACAACTCTGTGAATATAGGAATGCACACTGAATATAGTTTAAAATGGTGAGTTATATGGTATATGAATTATATCTCAATAAAAGAATGTATCCAGGCTTAAGATTATACTGAAGACCACTTAATCCAGGAGGGGAAAATGTAGAGAAAAAAGGCAGACAGTGCAGTCAAATCTCACCTCTTCTATTCATTCACATTCTTTTTCCTCCCCAAAGCCCCAGGACATAGTTGTAGATCCCAGCTGTAAGTCGTTCTAGTTCTTCTGTGTGAGCCGCCGCCACAGCATGGCAACTGACATACGCATTGTGGGGTTCCATGACTGGGAAACGAACCTCAGGCCGCCAGAGTAGTAAGTGCCAAACTTGAACCACTAGGCCTTCAGAGCTGGCTCTCATTCATTCACATTTTAGCAGTTTTTTAAAATATTTATCTTAAAACTAGCATTTGATGGGGCTGGCCTGGTGGTGTAGTGGTTAAGTTCACACGCTCCACTTCAGCGGCCCGGGGTTCACAGGTTCAGATCCCAGGCACGGACCAACGCACCATTCATTAAGCCATGCTGTGGAGGCGTCCCATATACAAAATAGAGGAAGATGGGCACAGATGTTAGCTCAGGGCCAGTCTTCCTCAGCAAAAAGAGGAGGATTGGCAACGGATGTTAGCTAATCGCCAAGCTTCCTCACACAAAAAAACTAGCATTTGTTGAGCACTTAACGTGAAGAGTGAACACCGTAGGACACAGTAGTAGGGGTGCATAAGTAACATCACTGAAGCCTACATCTTCCCTAGGATGCGGGTCCTGAGTCAGACCATTCTACAGTGAGGAAGCTGGCACTGCCTGCCTGGGGCCCACAGCTGGCAAGTGACCACACTGGGATGGGTCTGGGCAGGTAGGTGGCGCTCTTTTTTGCTCACTTTCACATCTTCCAGGTGACTCAGGAGCCTGCAGAAATTCCTGCCCCACCAGGGACGTTTGCTCTATAACTTGATCAGGGCGATGAATCAAGATACCTTCTGGACCATGGGAGGCGAGTTAGCGACTGAGTGCCTGCCTCCCTCATGGCAGGCAGCAAAGGGCAAACTCACTTTTCAAGTTGCTCTCTGATAAGCCCCCCGCTCTCTGAGTTACCTGTGACTGGCGGAGGGCCACCAGAAAAGGCTCTCAATTGATTAATTTACTTGGAACTGAAACAGCCAAGTCTAATGCCTGTGCCCACAAGATACGGATTCCTCATTCCTGGGGCTGGGTATCATTCCTTGTAGTTTTGGAAAAGGATTATGCATGCACATGGTAGCACAGAGGGAGAATGGGGAGCTATCCTCACGTCCCGACTTTTGTATAATGCAGGATGAAAGCAAGGCCACAGAAAGAGGCTTAATGACTCTGGGAGACTTTAATGAGACAGAAAGGATGAAGAAAAGAACATTTCTCACGTGGCCTGCAGCTGCCTCCAGCCTGGAAGCAGAACATTTTCTGTCTACAACATAAAATCATGTAGGAAAAAAACCTCCTGTCTGATCTGATATTGATGGTGACTGTGAAATACAGTTAGTGTTAGAGAAAAAAACCCATGGAATTTGCTGTAAGTCTCTATCATACTTAACTCTTTAGATCTTAGCATCATGTAGCCCAGGGTTTCTCAGGCTTAGCTGCACCATGCAATCACTTAGGGGACTTTATAAAGAGTGTTTGTCCCTCACCACAAGACAAGTGAATTTCTGATCTGAGGGAATGGGGCCCAGGTGACAGATCTTCAGATAAATGTGTCATACAGCCATAGTCGAGAAACATTCGATATTTATATTTGCCAACTATATTCCCCAAGTAGGGAATTTTATTACACTATCCACAAGCTATAGGACAGAGTCTCACTTATCCACATAAATACTGATCATGCAAACCTGTGCATAAAATAAGCCTCATATTCACTTTGATTTAGAATATTTCACGATGATTTTCTCCAGCAACATTAGCTTCCTGCTTATGGTTTGCTTAAGTTTAATTTAAAGTCAATTAGTGTATCAGTTAGCTACTGCCGTGTAACAAATGACCCCCCCCAAAAAAACTCAATGGCCTACAACAACATTCATTTGTTATTTCTCTCTATGGTGAAGGTCGGCTGGGCTGGGCATTCTGCTAATCTCACTGCTGGTCTTGGCTGGCCTCACTCACACCTCAGATGGGCAGATGCTCCCTGCATTGCAAATCTCTCATCCTCCTCCAAGGCCAGCAAGCTAGCTTGGGAATGTCCTTCTCGTGGCAATAGCAGAGCACAGCAGAGCAAGCAAAAGCATCCATGGCATCTTGAGGCTTAAGCTGGCCCACCGTCATTTCCACCTTGTTCTGTTAGTTAAAATCAGTCTGTGGCAGAGCTCAGTGATGAGGAATAGGAAAGAAGCCACTCCCCACTCCCTCATTGGAAGGGCACTGCAAACCACATGTCTGGGGCTCCAGGAAGGGATAAAGAATTGAGGCGATTAATGCAATATATACCATCCTGCTGAGTGACAGTGAGAAGGCCCTCTAGATGGAAGTTGGTCTTGGTCTCTCCAGGATGGAAATTGAGATGTCGCTGTGTATTCCTAATGACACGTCTGTTTTATTCAGAAAAGAAAATGATGACATGCCAAGACCAAGACACTTTCTTGCTAGGTCTTCCAGCTTCTCCTCAGTCCTATAAGCAAGAGTCTTGGGGTTTATGAGTAGTTCTTTTCAAAGTTCTTACAGTTTGCAAACTCTACCAAAACCCAAACAGGTGAAGCATCCCTACTGGAGAAAAGTAGGTCGATGCATCACTTCCTTTAGCGCCTGCACACAGTGCCACATGCAGATAGACGCTTAATGAATGCTCATTTGAGATGATTACGACTGCATTTCCATCCTCAATTTAGCCATCAGCTGTTTATTGAAAAACACTGATTTTTTTTTCAATCTCTAAGTACTTATGATTCTTAAAGAAAATAAATCCTGTGGCAAACTAGCAAACACCCACTTCCGCCCCTTTTAACTTCAGGAGGCCAACGGGGCTCAGCAGAGGAGGAAAGCCAGGTGACCCCTTTCAGGGGAGATTTTCATCCCGTGCATTATTGGCCCAAAGAGCACTCAGAAACTTTGTCTGTCGGTGTCCCACCCGTGACTCTCCTTTTATCCCATGGGTGGATGGGAGAGTGTTCAGTTCCCACGCATCTTCTGCATCTGACCTGACTTGTAAAGTTCTTACCCATTTTGTTCTTCGGAATGACCTGTGTACCATCTTATAGCTCACCAGCAGGTGGTAAAACATTGCCCCCCTTCACCCACTTCAATACAGCTTTTGTCTCTAAATTACAGGAGCATAGGAACCCCCTGATTATTTGCACACCCATTGGACTCAGCGAGGACTCAGATGCACCTACAGTCACCCCCCCCATCCACGTTTTGCTTTCCATGGTTTCAGTTACCTGTGGTCAACCTCGGTTTGAAAATATTAAATGGAAAATTCCAAAAATAACTCCTAAGTTTTAAATTGCACAACATTCTGAGTAGCGTAATGAAATCTCATGCCATCCCACCCAGGATGTGGCTCATCCCTTTGTCCAGCAGATCCACGCTGTGCACACCACCCCGTGGTGAATCACATGGTAGCCATCCAGATTGTCAGGTCAACTGTCACGGTATCGAGGTTCTTGTGCTCAAGTCACCCTTTTTTTACTTAATAATGGCCTCAAAGCACAAGAGTAGTGATGCTGGCAATAGGATATGCCGGAGAGAAGCCGTCAGGTGCTTCCTTTAAGTGAAGAGGTGAAAGTTCTCGACTTAATGAAGAAAGAAAAAAATCATACACAAAGGTTGCTAAGATCTACGGTAACTTTTATTACAGTATATTGTTATAATTGTTCTATGTATTATTAGTTATTGTTGTTAATCTCTTACTGTGCCTAATTTATAAGTTAAACTTTATCATGGGTATGTATGTATAGGAAAAAACCTAGCATCTCTAGGATTCAGTACCATCTGCAGTTTCAGGCATCCACTGGGGGTCTTGGAACGTGTATCCCGTGGATAAGGGGGGACAACTGTTTTCATTTAATCGTGTCTATCCAGCACTCTCAACTTGTGTCAGGAGATCTCACAGCGGTGGCTGTCGTAGCTGGGGGATGGCTGTATTGGGGATGCATTCTCTGTTCTCTCCTCTTTTGTGTGTGCTGGTGAAATTTCATAATTAAAAGTTAAGAGAGAGATTGCATAAATGCTGGCCTATCACAATGTTGTCCGAGTAAATCCAGGTCACTCACTGTCTAAACATAGACATGGCATATTGGGTGAGAACAAGGGTTGACAAACTCTGGCCCATGGGCCAAGTCTGGCCTGCCACCTGGTTCCGTACAACCCGCAAGCTAAGAGTGGTTTTTACATTTCTAAATTATCAAAAACACCTTGAAAGAGGAAAATATTTTGTGACAAATGAAAATTATATGAAAGTCCAATTCCAGTGTCCATAAATAAAGTTTTATTGGAAGACAACCATGCTCATTTGTTCTATATTGGCTGTGGCTGCCTTCACTCTCCGACGGCAGAGTTGAGTCACAACAGAGACCGTAGGGCATGAGAAACCTAACATGTTGACTCTCTGGCCTTCACAGGAAGCGTTTGCCAACCCCTGGCTAAGAGCATAACCTCGGGAACCAGACTTACTGGGGCACTCTGCTATGTACTTAGGATTAAGCGAGTTTCTCAACCCCGCTGTGCCTCAGTATCCCCTTCTATACAATGGGAATGATGTTGATGATATCGCTGTAACCTTCTCATGTGAATGTTGTGAGAATAAAGAGAACCAATATACCTTAAGTGCGTAAAACAGTGCCTCACGCATAAAAATGATTCTCAGTGATGAGGAAAATTCTGCCAGGGAAAACCTGTGATGGGAAAAAGTCTGAACAAAATCTCTTGTCTGACCTTTCTGCTAGAATTCATGGGCAAGAACCCGACCTATTTGATACCTCTGTGCCTCTGCGATCATTCCGTTTGGACTTTTCTTGCTGAATCTCTGTTTCTTAAGCTAAAATAGACTGTATTAAGCACCTCAGCTTGTACTAGAAATCTTAAATGGTTAACAGACTTATATCAGATGTCTCCGCCAGCTACCACGGAGGTGCAAGGAAGTGACAGCATCCTAGCCCAGAGCAAACTGGCCCACCTATGAGGTGGGGAATCGGGTAGGGCTCAAACAGGGTGGGGCTCACCCAGGCTAAGGCTCTAGACCTGGGGAAACCACAGACCAAGACTTTCCTCCGACGCCCGGATTGAAGGAAAGGACACCTCTCTCCTTTGAGGCCCTCATCAGGGCTGAATTTTGGGAACTCCCAGGCATCCCCCGTGTTTTCACTTAGGGTGCAGGTTTATCATCCCGATCAAGAGTATGACAGGACCTGAACAGCCTCCAGAACCCTTCCTTCTGCAGCCAGGGTGCCATGAGGAGGACACAGCACCCGTGAAGAGACTATGAGGAGCATTTGGCATGCTCCATTCAAATTGTTTGAGAAGACAGACTCAAACACATGCATATCTTTCACCCATAATTCATCAGAAAGGATTCAGCTGGTTGAAAAGGGTCTGTGAGTAGATCCTCCCTGTCAGCTCAGAGGGGTGGGGATCAAACCCGTGTTGTTATCACTGTTCCCAGCTTCCGGCATTGTGCCTGGCACATAGTTGGTGTTTAATAAATGTAAGCTGAATGCCTGAACGAGCAAATTGCTAGTGGAATACAGGCTTGTATATAGTCAGTTTTGCTTTTATTGGGCTAAATAGCCAGATGCTTCAGTGTATCATTTCTGGAGTAAAAGAAGGCATGTATCATGGTAATAATTATTAAAATAATAACAACAATAATAATAACATCGGCAACAGATAGTACTTGCTAAGGGTTCACTAGGTGCCAGCTGTGACTCCAACACTGGCATGCATTATGCCATGTAATCCCTGGAACAACCCTCATGATTTGTATTAAAGGTAGAAAACAAGGGAGGTTCTGAAGCTTATCCAAGGTTCCACAAATGTGAGGATCAGGGCCAGGACGTTGGCCAGGCCATCTGGCTGTGGAACCACCACCCTTGACCCCTCTGCTGTACCGATGCTGCCAAAGGAGCAGGGCTGTTCCAAAGTGCTCCTGTGTCCCAGGCGCCGGGCTAAGGGCCATTCCACCCATTCCCTAGAATCCTCTTATCACTTGAAGCCCTCTCCTTATCCCCACTCTGCGGATGAGGACACTGGGGCCTGGAATGTGCAGCTGGTG
Organism: Ceratotherium simum simum; assembly: GCF_057802395.1. Taxonomy (NCBI): domain Eukaryota; kingdom Metazoa; phylum Chordata; class Mammalia; order Perissodactyla; family Rhinocerotidae; genus Ceratotherium; species Ceratotherium simum. Next base: position 28,526,972 of record NC_141934.1, read on the forward strand.
GCCCCAGGTGACACAGGGGAGTGGCTAAGCTCCCCCCAGCAGTCTGATTCTGGACCCAGAATCCTCATCCTGCCTCCTCAACCAGGGACATTCCGAGCCTTCCACGTGGCATCTGTGATTTGGTGTCCCTTCCAGACCTGCACTGAACTGCATGGTGTACCCCAGAGGAGGAGGGGAGGGCTCGGTGGTCCCCACCCTGGCTTACCAGCTGTGTTACGTGGGACACTCCGCTCGACCTGTCAGAGTCTGTTTCCTCACGGGAAAATGGACGTTAAGACCACATCGACCCTTGCAGGGCTGTTTTAAAACCTGAGCGGAAGCCCTGAGCACATGGAGGGTTTGCCACACGTGAAGACAGGTTTTCTTCTCCATCCGCTTCTTTAGGATCAAGCCCCATGTCCCTCAAAGCCCCAGATTCGCACCTTCAGAGGCCCACGAAGCCCTCTCCCTCCGGGACCTCCCCTTGACCTAAAGTTAGAGCCACCGTGAAGGCTCTGAGTTTCCCACAGCGGCCTGCTTCAGCATCCTGCAGATGGGGACCGTTATGTTTTGGGATGTGTGTTTTCCTCATCACCCAGCACAGAGCCTTGCACAGAGCAGGAGATCAGCATATACCTGGACGTGCTGAGGATGGATGGATGAGCGTGTGGGTAGGTCCTGGACGCAGAGCAAAAAATAAAATAGAGAACGTTTGCTCCGGAGCTGTTGGAGCGGCTACAGGGCTCCTGGAGTCATCTGTTTATTGAAGGAGCTGTAAGGGCTCCAGGAGGTTCTCCCACCCTTGAGAATCCCTGCAGACTCAGCGCGTGGCTTTCCTGGGTTCCCGTAGTTGCTCCACCACTAATAACTGTGCAGGTTGGCAAGTTCCCCTCCGCTCTGCGCCTCACTGGCCCTGTTGGTACAATGCAGTGGCTGCCAGGATGGGGGTAAAGCATTTAGAGCAGAGCCTGGCCCACAGTAAGCTTTCTGCGGGCGTCTGTTAAATACGTTTCTGTGGATCAACGTAACGGCGGGCTGGAGCCAGTGAGCCGGCTCGGCAGGGCCCAGTGTGAAATGTTCAGGAATTACATGAGCCAGTTTTAAAACATAGCCATCCCGGAAAATGAAATTACATAGAAGTACAATTAAATTATATTAAAAACAGTCATAAATAATCAAAACTCAATGCTTCTCAGTGATTATACTGAGTGTTACTGTTATCTATGCTCTTGAGATTATTCACATCTATTGTATTCAAAGGGTGGAAATACCGCCTAATACGCTCCTCACATCTCTTCCCAGCTCGGGTTCAGAGTCTTCATGTTGCAGCTTGAACTCGGCTCTGTTAGGAATATTTACACCACAGAAATTAGCAAATACTGCAAAGCAGGGCTTCAGTTTCTCCCCGCGTCAGAAAGCTGGTTGTCAATCATTTACCAGCGCGCCTGGGAGGACATTAGCTGGTCCTTAGTAGTTCCCATTAAAATGCAGAGACCCCGGGGGAAAGACATCTTAAGCTGCTTTCACCATTAACGTCTCAGTGTGAGAGGTTTGAAAGATCACAGATCTGGCCAAGGTTTTGGACTTGGGAGTGGGCAGCGGGAAATTTGGAAGAGAAAGTCCCGCCAGAGACTGTGGCTCTAGGGAAGAGCTCCAGGGGGAGGTGGCAGAATAGGCAGGTGGCAATGGGTCTTGAGATCCTCCAGGAGCACGCTGACCCCACAGGCCATTGCAGTGTTCCCGACCTTCCATTATGTCTGCATCCCGGGCACATCTCCCGCCCAGACCTCTGCTTGCTAGGAACTCCTTGCTTCTCATTGTAATAGCCCTTCTTGTGGGAGATGTAATAGCTGTTCTCAAATTGAAAAGGGCTCTGATGTAGGAAAGAAAACGTCCATGGGAAGAAGTTCCTGAGAGAGACAGTTCAGTTCAATTAAAGACTTTCTTAGTAGCTAGAGGTGAACTGCCCAAGAAACTGGCTTTCTCTCAAAATAAACTTCTTCAGAGTGCTTGAGCAGAGCCCTTTGGCCATCTAAACAGGATATTGGAGAAGGAATCTGGGCTTTTTTGTTTTTTAATTTTTTTTTATTGCCGTAACATTGGTTTATAACGTTATACAAATTTCCAGTGTACATCATTATATTTTGATTTCTGTATAGATTATATCATGTTCACCACCCAAATGCTAATTACAACCCATCACCACACACATGTGCCTAATCACCCCTTTCACCCTCCTCCCTCCCCCCTTCCCCTCTGGTGACCACCAGTCCAGTCTCTGTCCCTATGTGGTTGTTTCTTGTTGTTCTTGTCTACTACTTATGAGTGAGACCATACGGTGTTTGACCTTCTCCCTCTGACTTATTTCACTTTGCATAATACCCTCAATGTCCATCCATGTTGTCACAAATGCCGGATTTCATTATTTCTTATGGCTGAGTAGTATTCCATTGTGTATATATACCACAGCTTCTTTATCCATTCGTCCCTTGATGGGCACCTAGGTTGCTTCCAAGTCGTGGCTATTGTGAATAACGCTGCAATGAACACAGGGGTGCATGTACCTTTACACATTCGAGTTTCATGTTCTTTGGATAAATACCCAGCAGTGGAATAGCTGGATCATATGGTAGTTCTATCCTTGATTTTTTGAGGAATCTCCATACTGTTTTCCATAGTGGCTGCACCAGTTTGCACTCCCACCAGCAGTGTGTGAGAGTTCCCTTCTCTCCACATCCTCTCCAACACATGTTGTTTCCTGTCTTGTTAATTATAGCCATTCTGACGGGTGTGAGGTGATATCTCATTGTAGTTTTGATTTGCATTTCCCTGATAGCTAATGATGTTGAACATCTTTTCATGCGCCTGTTGGCCATCTGTATATCTTCTTTGGAAAAATGTCTGTTCACATCCTCTGCCCATTTTTTGATCGAGTTGTTTGCTTTTTTGTTGTTGAGTTGTGTGAGTTCTTTATATATTTTTGGAGATTAACCCCTTGTCGGATATGTGATTTGCAAATATTTTCTCCCAGCTGGTGGGTTGTCTTTTCGTTTTGTTGATGGTTTCCTTTGCTGTGCAGAAGATTTTTAGTTTGATGTATTCCCATTTGTTTATTTTTTCTGTTGTTTCTCTTGCCCAGTCAGACATGGTACTTGAAAATATGCTGCTAAGACCAATGTTGAAGAGAGTGGGGCCTATGTTTTCTTCTAGAAGTTTCATGGTTTCAGGTCTTACATTCAAGTCTTTAATCCATTTTGAGTTAATTTTTGTGTATGGGAATCCGGGCTTTGGGACCTAGTTTGTACTAAGGCCACCTTCTAATTCTAAGCTAGTAGTTCTTAGGGGTGAGGGTGGGGGGCAGATTTCACCCCCCAGAGGAATTTGGAAATACCTGGAGACATTTTTGGTTGTCACAATGTGGGACGGTGCTGCTGGCATCTATTTCGTAGAGGCTGAGGAAGCTACTAACATTCTACAATGCACAGGGTGGCCCCCACAGCCAAGATTTACCCATCCCCAAATTTCAGTAGTCCCCAGGCTGAGGAACCTGCTCTAAGATGTCGCAGCCCTCTGGTAGCAGGCCTTAATAAGGTGACACAGAAGAGTTTTGAGTTCCAAAATTGTTGATTCTCTCCTTTCCCACCATCACACTGAATCCCAACAACGCACGATGGAGGGGATAGGGGTTTCCGAGGGACAGCAAAGCATTTTCCCTTTCTGCCTCCTCCTCATTTGGGTTTTCATCCACTCTTCCTTTTACAGCAGCTGTATATCATATTTACAGCATGTAATGCTTCAAGGTTAGACTCTGAAATGTCGAGTCAGAAAAAATGGCCTCTCCCTGGACACTCAGAGATTCCTCTTCGTATGTAGGAGACAGAGATTGACACATTGTGGGTTGATTTCATTTTAGAGATGGGACAGCAGGATAATTCATGGAGACAGAGTCAAAATTTGCTGTCCACCCAGCTCTACCTTCTGGACCTAGAATATTGTCAGGCTGGCTGTGCGGTGAGCCCTTTGTAAACACATCTGCGTTTTTATTTCCCACAGTCTGGTATCAAAGTATTACTGTTTTTAAGCCCTAGGTGATATTGTCTGACTTTGAGAAGGGACAGCATTATTTGGGGATTCCTATCTTCACGTTTCCAAGACTGACACCATGTTGAGTTAGGCAAGATCTGGGGAAATCTATTATTTCTCAAGTGTAAGAAAAGTAATTAAGAGAACCCACAAAAGTGAACACTGGGAATGAACATAATTTGGATGGAAATTGATGCAACATGTCTCTACAAGCTGAGACGAAGAGTCGTCCCTCCCGACAAACAAGACACCTCCCTCTCAGACATTTAGCCTAATGGATTTTCCAAATCCCTGCATTGCAGACACTGTGGGTCAGTAAGACTTTGAAGAGACTTACTCCTTCTGGAAGAATTCTGTTTCCTTGACAACATGCCTGCCTTCTTTATTTCTCACTTGCCTCTTTATATTCTTACCATCTTTGAAGAAACAATGACAACTAAATAACACTGTGGGAGGGAAGATTTTGATGGTAGACGTGCCCTCAGTCCTTGGGCAGTCCAGGGAAAGTTCTACTGGAACTAAAGTTCTACTATTATATCTCATCCTCAGTGTAGTGTGACCTAGTGGTTGTGGAGAATTTACACCTGCTGCAATAATTGCAGATTCTCAGGAATGTATTTTTAGACATTTTACGTACACATGCATGCGTCCACACACACAATTCAGCACTTTTAGTGCTGGTACTAGTGTGATATGCAAGAAAGAAAGAATGCCAAGGAGTCACAACGCTCCTGAGGTTGTGAATTTCTACTCTAGTCTAGAAACTTACTACTGAAACCCAGTTGACAGCCACAGTGAAGAAGCGGGCACCAGGACATTCTGGAAATGCAGGTGGCACAGCCCAGGGCAACTTCTGGGCTGGTGGCTTGTGCACAACTCTGGGATGTGATGCCTCATTCACTGGTTCCCTGCAGTGGCAGTGCGTCCAGTATGGAGCCGGTATTGGCTTCCACGGTGCTCAGGGAAGTTTGCTTCCTTCTCATCCCTCCCCCTCCTCCTTTAAGGGCTCCTGAGCCCCTTAAAGCCACCTTTCCGATGGCACTTCTTTGACCCCCTTCTCTGGTCTCCTTCACTATGTTGTTCCAGCCCTCAAATGGAGAATTCTACCAGAATCTAACTACTTACCAATTTTACATCAGCTACCCAAGAACGACCTCCTTTATGTCTCTCTGGACTTTAGCAATTGTCTTTTTTTTGCAGGAATAATGAACAAACAGTGAAACGCATAGGTCCTAAGTGCCTCGTTTAGTCAGTTTGACAACTGCTTATCAAGACACAGACTTTCCCATCACCCTGGAAGATTCTCCAGTGCCCCTTTGTAGTCAATGCACTGCCTCCCCTGAAGAAATCATCCGAATAGATCGAGTTTCTACCCCCATAGGCTGGTTTGCCTGTTCTAGAATTTCATGCCCGTGGGATCGCACCACAGGCACCCTTCTGTGGTTGGCTTCTTTCATTCAGCATGATGTGGAGATGGTCCAGGTAGTAACATGCATCAGCAGTTCACTCCTTTTCATTGCTGAGTTGTATTCCATTGTCTGGATATATCACAGTTTGTCCATTCACCTGGTAATGGATCCCTGGACCATTTCTAGTTTCTGGCCATCTTCAAAAAAGCTGAAATAGTCCTATAATGGGTCTCCCTACAACTCCCACCCTCACTCCTTGCTGCTTACAGTCTGTCCACAACACAGTAGCAAAAGTGATTCTTTTCGTCATGCTACTCCTGCTCAGAATTCTCCAGTGCTTTCTCATCTCACTCACTTCCAACATAGCTGATTTAAACAATGTATTCGCCCACTGCCTTGCAACGTTGTGGCTAGGGATACCATTTTGAACAGTGCAGATTGTAGAACCTTTCTATCATCTCAGAAACTTCTCTTAGACAACAGTACTCTGAATCTTTGCCTTGATTAATTGATTGATAGGATTTATCTTCATCTGCCAAATTAAATATTTATATATATTTGTTTGTGTCTGTTGCAACAACTAGAAGCCCAGTCCCTGCAAATGGCAGAAATTTGTCTGCAGTACCTAGAACATAGAGGGCTCTTAATATGTATTTATTGAATGAATGCTTGAGTGTCACCAAGTCCCTTTCCAAAAAAAAACTAAAAATCTGTAACAGAATAGCTTTTATAAATAAAATTCTCTCCTTTCAATTCTCATGTGGGTGCTGTTTGTGCCAGCCAGGTTGATGAAGGTTGAAGTTCTCCATGACAAGAACAGGCTCTTTATCCCCAAATTCATATGGAGGGTCCCTTTCAAGGCTGTTACTTTAGGGGACCTTGGAGAGCCCCAAACCACACAGTCCCCTGAAAAGACTAAGGATTCAAAACAGCAGGGCTGCTCCCTGAAAGAGCATGAAGCAGATGCCTCGTCTCAGCAGCCTGCCGTCCTTTCCCCCTCCTTCCACCTGCGATTCTCTCTCCATCATCCGCTCCCCACCAGCACTTACTCTGTGCACATTCTCCTGCTAGGTGAGGGTTGGGAAGGGAGACGTTCACACCTAGAAGGGATGAGATTGTAGCTCTTCTTTCCAACACGCTGTTGGTTGCCTGCTTGCTTACCATGCTCACAGCAAAGTAAGAGGAGGAAGAGAAGGAGAAAAGGAGGAGAAAAAGATGGGAGAATAAAAGCTGAAAAAGACATGGCCCCTTACCAGGATTGTGTGCGACCGTTCTTGACAGCTGCAGCACAAAGGCTGCGAGGGCTTGCTGTCATGTGACCATGAAGTCCGTGAGACGGAGGTGGAGCTGAGCAATCGTGAGAAGGAGTGTTGGGCAGGCTTGTGAGATTTAAACACAAGCTGATGCCAAAAAAAGTACAGCTGTACTAGAACACGTGAAATCTTTGTTTCGTGAACGTGTAAGACATGACGGGTGGCGCACAGAAAAAGCATCTCTATGTTACAGTGAATAGTGCAGGAACTGGGATTTTTTTTACAACATCCTGAAATACGCTTTTTGAGCAAAAAATCCAAAGAGCCTAGAAGTCTCCATGTGTAGTGTTTGAAAGTGTGTCATGAACCTCGGAAGACCGAGCGCTATCGCCTTCCAGTCTAGACTGTAACCATTCCTTCAAAATACAGTTCAGACTGAATTCCAATTAGAGGCACTCAGTGTGGAGCAGTGAGAATCAATGGAAGGCTAATGGAACACGTCATTTGGGAAAGAAAGTCCTATCTTGGTGAACATTCAGTTCCCTTAATTGAATGTCTGTGCAAGAGACTGGGTTTTGAGCCAGGAGCTTAGTATTGACTCAAGAACCAGCTCAGGTCCTGGATGATTCTAGAACCCAGCTCATGTTTGGCTTGTATTTTAGGAACTACCCTGGCTCTTCAGTGATCAGAAGCACCAGTAGGGCTTTCTTCGCCTCACCTTGCCCCAAAACCCTCCCGGTGTGCCCAGAGACCTGGGCCACCACCATGGCTTCTGAGACAAAGTGAAACATGATCTCTCCCCTTCACGCGCTTGCCCCTTTCTCATCATATTTAGCAAGAAGGACATTGTGGGTGAAGGCTCGCACCTCAGTGGACCCACCGGGGGATCCATCATGATTGTCACATTCAATAATGGCTTGTCACCACAAATTCTCTTCATAAAGAGTCACTGTAGTCCCTTTAGTGTGGATATACCTCCTGAGCAGTAGGAAATAACAAGCCAATCACAACGTAAACAGCCCAAGTAGTGGAGTGGGGAGAATGTTGGTTATAAATCAGGAGAATGGGGGTTTCAGAGCTCGTTCTGGTCCTATATGATGATGTGATTCTAGAAAAGTCTCTAAGCCCCAATTGCTAAATCAGAATCTGAGTAATTAGGGTAATAGTATCTGTCCTTTCCACCCCATGGGATAGTTTATCAACACCAATAATTGTCCTTTCTGTAGTGATAACTGTGTGCCGGGTACTCTCGGAGTCTTATTTCATTTAATTCATAACCATATGAGCCCTTCCAGGTAAAATACCCATTTTTCAGATGGGAAAATCAAGGTCCACTTTTGAGTGACTCACCTACAGAGCAGTCAGGAGGCATGGAGCTGGTGTCCAGCCCAGCACTGATGACTGCGAAGACCACACTTTTGACTATTGTGCTGTTCTCTTGTGGGATCCAAAGGGAAAGGAGAAGTGAAGGTAGTCGATGGGCAAAAGAAAGAAGCTGCCCCATTGTGGGGACATTTGTTATCATTGATAAGGACCAGGATCGTTGGCTGCCTGGAGCCTCTTTTATTTATTTATTTTTCCTTGGAAAACAACAACTCTGTAGTTGATGAATTTGTCTGCAATTGAACATTTTGGGCATCTTAATAAGTTCAGAATCACCAATTGATTCTCTCCGTAAATTTAGCTTCAAGCTACCCTGCCTCATTCAGCATAGAGCAGCATGTACATTCCCACAGTCCGCTGGCTGATTGTCCCCAGCAGAGGGAGGGTCAATTGCAGATTATTCCTTGTACTGTTTCTGTGACTTCTCTTTGGCTCGGATTTAAATCATAAGCACCCTGATATACCCCTAAGAGTTGCAGTTGCTCAAGAAGCTTTCCTTAAACCATTCAGGACCTTTTCACCCTGTAATCAACTTGCTCCTGTTCCAACCCAGGCCCTGGATGCTTGACTGTGGCCTCCATGCCTCATCTATGAGCTCATTCTTGTCCTTCAGACTGAGCCCTTATTCCCATCATGTCCCCTGGATGACCATTTCTTGGCTCCTTCTCGAGGACTTTGGGTGGTACTAGTGTCACCAGCTCTCAGCTTCAGGTCTCCTCCAGCAGTTTGTCTGCCCTCACTGTCTGTTCAGCTACCTGCCAAAACTTCTTTAGCTCTACTAATCCCCTCTGAGGAATATTTCAGATGGATTCTCTGGACCAGTCGTTGTCAATCATCCTTATGGTCTTTGAGCTATGTCACTAGGATTTATAAGTTCTATAAGGATCTAAAGTTATGTTTTTATTTTGATTAGATGATCCCCTTGCATAATGATAATCTTTATAAAAGCAGAAACCTTTGTATATATTGCTTCTACTATCTACAAAATAGAATCTGGATGATCGGTAACAAGATAAGTATCCCCACTCTCACAATTTCTATTCGATATTGTACTGGAGGTTCCAGCCAAGGCAATTAGGCAAGAAAAAGAAATAAAAGGCATCCAGATGGGAAAGGAAGCAGCAACCTATCTCTTTGTAGAGAACCCTAAGAAATCAACTAAAAACTATTAGAACCAATAAAAGAGTTCACCAAGGTTTCAGTATATAAGATCAATATTAAAAAATTGTATTTTTATACACTAGCAATGAATATCTGAAAATGAAATTAAGGAAACAGTTCCATTTACAAGAGCATAAAAAAAGAATAAAATACCTAGGTATAAATTTAACAAAAGAAGAGCAAGACTTGTACTCTGAAAACCCAAACATATTGTTGAAAGAAGTAAAAGAATACTTGCATAAATGGGAAGACATCTGTGTTCTGGGATTGGAAGACGTATTATTGTTAAGATGTCAATCCTCCCCAAATTGATCTACAGATTCAATGCAGTTCCTGTCAAAATCCCAGCTGCCACTTTTGCAGAAATTTTCAAGCTGATCCTAAAATTCAGATGGAAATATAAGGGAACAAGAATAGCTTAAAAAAACTCTAAAGAGAACAAATTTGGAGGGCTAACCCCTCCTAATTTCAAAAGCTTACTCTAAAGCTGCAGTAAGTTTTGTAACACAAAGACAGGTGGTATCAGCATAAAAATAGACTAATAGATCAATGGAATAGAATTGCGTGCAGAAATAAACCCAGAGATTTATGGTAAATTGATTTTCAACAAGGATGTCAAGACAATTCAATGGGGAAACAATAGTCTTCCAACAAATGGTGCTGAGACAACTGGTTCTCCTCAGGCGGAAGGACACTTCCGCATCAGGTACTCTGATGGCGCTAATTGTGATGGTTAATTTTATGTGTCCACTTGACTGGGGTAAGGGATGCCTAGATAACTGGTACAGCATTATTTCTGAGGTGTCTGTGAGGATGTTTCTGGAGGAGATTAGCATTTGATTCAGTAGGCCAAGTATAGAAAAATCACCATCCCCAATGTGGGCGGCCATCAATGATCTGTTGAGGGCTCCAACAGAACAAAAAGGCAGAGGATGGGTGAATTTCCTTTCTCTCTTCTTGAGCTGGGATGTCCATTTTCTCCTGCCCTCGGACATCAGAGCTCCCGGTTCTCTGGCCTTTGGACTCCAAACTACCACACCCTCCATGGCCTTCGGACTTGGAAGGAATTTCACCCTTGGCTTTCCTGGTTCTCTAGCTTGCAGACAGCACAGTGTGGGATTTCTCAGCCTCCATAATCTCGTGAGCCAATTCCCATAATAAATCTCCTTGTTTGTAGCGATATGCATCCTATTGTTTCTGTTTCTCTAGAGAACCCTGACTAATATACCTATGGATGACCCCCACCCAAAGACCCCCTGCTTGTGGCAGAGGGCTTGGCGGTTCCCTACCTAGGCTGGGATGCTGTCTTCTTTTGAATAGAAAACACAAGTCCATAGAACTTCCATCTGCCTCTTCTACCAAGTGTTTCTCGTTGGGCCCCACTTAACCAGTCACAGAGCATTTTAGAAGGCCGTGTCAAGTGGAGGTTGAATAATAGCGCTGCCATTACCGCAAGCATTGTTCAAACTTGAAGGGTAAAATGTGTCTCATTATTCAGGTTCTCAGAAGTGATGGCATCGAGTCAGAATGGCCCCATTAACTCTCGAGGCCTTACTTTTGATGCTTTCCACCTTTAAATAATAATTTCTTTTAAAGGAAGTGAAGAAAAGTTGAAGGATCTCATTGACCTCAATATGGCAGAGTTTTTCGCATGAAGATGCATTACCTATGCATGAGGCTCTTGGAGTTTATCTGACAATAATTTGATGCACAGTTTTTCAGGCCAAGAAAATTCTCCCATTTTTGATTCAAAACAGTGAGGAACTCAAAATGCAGGCAAGGAGCAGAAGTTTCTGGTTTTGTTGGGAGTAGCCTGATGACACCTTTCTGTGCCTGATTCCTGCTAAGTTCCACAGGAGGCTTTTTCTTCCATCGGACCACTCATTTGTGCCCTTGGGCCTTCGTATGTGTATCTGTAAAGTGGGGAATTGGATAGACTTCTAAAATTTCCAATTCTGACCTTCAGGGTTGCTGATCTTTTTATACCGGCACAATCTTAGTTTGGTGCATTAAAACAACAGTAATAGCAATAGCTAACGTTTATTGAGTGATTACAATGTGCTTACTGAGTCCTTTCCTTTGGTCCTCTCACAATGCTGTGAGGTAGGTTCTATCATCTCCATTGCACAGGTGAGGAAATAGAGGTCCAGACAGGTTAAGGATCTTGCCCAAGATCACACAGGTACTAGGTGTCAGTTCTCCCTCAGTGAGTTAGGAGTTCTGTTACTCCTTAATCAGGGGAATGCATAGTGACCAAAAACATGATGCATGTCCACCACGTTATCTCAGAGAGCTTTGTAAAGATTAAAGATAATATGTGGAAAGTGCGTAATCTGGTGCCTGACACCTAGGAGCCCCTCGGTAATTATTACCAGTTATTAAGTCATAATCAATGTGTTTGATGGCTCCGCCCAGCGTGTGTCTGAGCCTTGCCCTGTCTGTGAGGGATGCTCAGTGTCGATTTGGTGATAGAACAGATGAGTGGAAGGTCCTCCACTTAGTTCTCTAGACCAAGAACAAGGAGATCCATCTCTAGGCGTGGGTTCCTTCCTAGCAGACCCTTCTGAGCAGGGAGGAGAGAGTGGCCAGGATGTGAGCAGACCCTACACGATTCGGGGCAGGACCTGGTGTTCCTGCACTCTGGCTCATCCATGTCTCACAGCCTCCTCCATCAGGACAGACGGATGCTGCTACACATGACCGAAAACCATCCTGCGGCCACTGAAGGGGTTAGAGGTCTTTGTCTGTTTCTTTATTCTCCCGTAACAGGAAGTCTGGAGGTTAGCTCTCAGGGCTGGCGCAGCAGCTCAGGATGTTCTCAAGAACACGGGCTCCTTCATCTCTCTGCTCCACCATCTTTGTGGGTGGTTTTTATCCTCGTGGTCGGCAGATAGCTCACCCACCTCTAGCCATCACGCCAGACTTGCAGATACGGGAGAAAGGAGTGGAGAAGGGTGGGGCTGGCCAGACTCAGTGTCTGCCACACCACTCCGGTCTGTCTCGCTCGGCTTCTCAGTCAGCGTCTCAAATCCTGCAAACCAGAAAGACATTAGTTTTTCTTTTCCCAAAGGAGCAGGTGCTTCATTCAGCATGTGGGACATGTTTTGGTTTTCCTTGTAGTGTTGTAGACAGAGGAACTAGGAGTGGATTTGCCATGACTGCAAGAACTGCCTCAAGATCTCCCCAGTTCCCTCCTTTACAGGACTGGGAAATAGAAGGGAAGCAGGGGTTGGGGGCGGTTGTTGGGGAGGCTGCGGAAGCAACATGTGGGTCATCAACCTTACACTGAGGTGCGGTCACCTGAGGCCCGTGCCTGCAGGTTTTGTGGACATCTGTTGCTTTCACCTGCCTGGCTTCCACCCCCTTCTTCTGAAAACGCTCCCTCCCACTTCTGCTGGTGATGCCCACCACCAGTGACTGTGACTCTGGGACTCCTGTCCTCACCTCTGGGTGAAGTAGAACTGGCCAGTCAACATGTTTCGTTCCCATCGGCCACTGCCTTTGCTTCTGAAATGGGCACGTGTCCTAAACTGGAACACCCAGTCATGGTGACGACTTTATGGGTGTGATTGTGACCCAGATGTCTCTGTCAGACTCTGTTCTGAGACCTCTGCCGAAGGTAATGGGAAAAGAGCTCTCTTTCCACCAGGATTATGAACTGGTGGTTGCCACTTTCGCTATCACCTAGAAAGATTGTGCCTGAAATGAAGCCAAGCCAGAGGAAAGCAGAGCTGAAAGTGACGACCTGATGGACTCCTGGATTAATTTAAAATTTTTGCTTTCCTGCTTTCCACCATTTTTTAAAATCAGATTGCCATGGGCTTCTGATGCTCACAACCAAAAAAATTCCCATCCAAGAGAGGTGCCCTACGCCCTGGGGACCTCCCCCTGTTTTATTTTTTACCCCATTACTACATACTTCACCTGGAGGCCTAATTGCACTTGAGAAATGGCGGACAACACCGGAGAGGAATGTGATAATGAGATTTTAGGATCGAGGGAGAGAAGACACTGAAACCCTTGCGACTGTGTGAGAATGCTGGTACAGGCTATTTCTTTTTATAAGACCACGCCATCCCTGAGGCTTTGTCTTTCAGATGAGAATCCAAAGGATGGCATTTCTCCTGAGGCCTCGGCTGCGTGCTTCATTTCCTCGGACTGTCTTTTAGAAAGAGCTCCAGAAATGTCGGTGAGAAATATTTGAAAAATCTCCGTCTCTAATGGATATGACTCGGAGCTGCCGTGTGTTTCTTTCGTGGGCTGCTTTCCGGGGCTGCCAGCTCAGCCAGTCTTCCTAAGTAATCAGATCGTTTAAACGTTTTATGTGTTTCGAGAAGTGTAAAAAAACTCGCCCGCTGACAAATCCATGATGAAGTGAGCACACTCTCCTAGAAGCATGTTTTGAAGGAGAAAAGGACTTGCAAGACTCTATAAGTTTCTCTGTGGGTGATCCTACGTATTGATGATAGGAAATTGATCGTGGCCGGAGAAACTTAAGCTCGTTCTGTAAAGTGGGATTAACAACTATCAGTGGAGATGGTGGAAACACACCAGAGGTGGCTCTAACCAGTTTAGTGCACCAGGTGCTAACGGATTGTCTGATTTCTGGATACTCGCTGATTATTATCTATGGTGCTGTTCTGTCAACTCTGACAGCCCAGGGTCACCCTGACGGCCCTGCTTTGTCAGCATTGTCTCCTCACAGGACCCTCAAGATGCGCAGTTCATGACCTTTGTCCTCTCTACCACAGAGGCAGGGAAGAAGAGCATGGCTGTCTGAGGCACCCCTGCCCAGGCGCCCCAGAGTGTGGCTCCAGCCCTGGACCGTGTGCAGAGCCTCTTCCTGTGAACCATCTGTTTTCTGCAAACTCTCCAGCCTCTGTGCGGAGCAGGGCCTGGCTCTGGATACCCCAAGGATCTCCTTGTGTGCAGGTCTTTGATAACCAGTCTCTCTTCTGCCCATTAAGCTCTCCCTTGCTCCCTAGGCTCTTCCTTAAGAGCAGCTGCCCCTAATTTTCCCTCATTGTCAACCCCCTGCCATCCCCAGCTGCTGATTCACGTACCCCTCCCTTTGCTCGACATCTGGGCTGGAACGTGGAGAGGCTGGAACATGTCCTCCCTCCAAGGCTGCCTCGCGCCATGCTGGCCTCCACTCCCGTCCATCCCTCTGTCCGTCCGGATGGCTGATTCAGCCATGCTCAGACGGTTTTGCAGGAGCGCACTTTTCCGAGTTGTGGGGCAGCTCAGAGCCTGATGCAAGATTAAGGAACCTTTCTTTTTCTTTGTTTGTTTGTTTTGTAAACCAATATTTATACCAAAATCTTTCTGTCCAAATTGTCCCATTTGCAGCAACATGGCTGGACCTGGAGGGTATTATGTTAAGTGAAATAAGCCAGAAAGAGAAAGACAAACACTGTATGATCTCACTCATATGTGGAATATAAACCAACACATGGATAGAGAAAACTGTATTGTGGTTACCAGGGGCAATGGGGGTGGGGGGTGGGCACAAGGGGTGAAGGGAGACATGTATATGGTGATGGACAAACAAAAATATACAACCCAAAATTTCACAATGTTATAAACTATTAAAACATCAATTAAAAAAAATCTTTCTATCCAAATACATCCCCCGTTGAAACACCAGCCTCTCAATTCCTGATATGGGGCTTGCTTGCTTTCTAAAATTCTTTCCTTGTGCTTATTTAGCTTTCAGAAAACTTTTACCAACATATAACACACTTTTCTGTAATAAAAGTGCAGTATTTTCAATTTTTGTACAGTGAACACCTGTGGAACCAGAACCCAGAGCAAGAGAAAGACTATTCCCAACCCCTAGAAGCTGCCTCGCACCCCTTCTAGTCACTTCCAGGCCCCACCTCGTCCCTCTAAAGTAACCATTAATTTAAAGAAAGTGTAATGCAGGTGGTAAAATCTCCTTACTGAGATGTATTAATCAATAAGAACCACAAATAGGGTGAGAATTTATTGAGAGCTCACTATGTGACGGGTATTATAAACACAACATAAATTAACTCATTTTATCTTAGAGCAATTCCATGAAGCAGGTTTTGTTATTGTTTTTATGGTTAGTCTCATTTAATGGAAAAGAAAACAGAGGGAAGAAAGTATTCTACTGCTGTCTAACAGTTACAAACAAGCTTGTCCGCTTTAACAGGTTTTTTTTTATTTAAAAACATCTTACATTTCTTTCCTTTTAAGTAAACGTGGAATTTTTATTTATTCTTATTTATTTTTGCTGTTAGAGTTGATAACTTTGAGTGGCAATAAGAACTAACTTGAACGTGTGAAGTCACCCAACCAAGTATGGAAGGGAGGACCTACCGTAACGAGGATGGTGATGTGGCCGAGGGAGATGTTGATGGTGGGGATCTAGGGTCAGAGGTCAGGAAGGGACAAAGGGAGACTTTGATTCTACGTGTCCCATGGGGAAGTCTGGCCAACTCCAGTTCATCCTTGCAGGCTGAGCTCCAATGCTATGCCTTCCCTGACACCCCCACCCGCTCCCACATGCGCCTCAACGTTGAGTTGTACGGTTATTTGTCTCCTAATGGAGAGCCAGCTCCATGAGGGCAGGACGCCCGCCTGTCGTGGTCCTCAGTAAATCTGGCGCCAGCATCCTGCCTGGGCCGCAGTGGGTCCTCAGAAAATGTTTGTGGGATGAATGAATGAGAACCAGAGGGAGAAAGTAGTGGGCCGGGGTGGGCGTGTGAAGGACCAGGGCAGCCCATTAGGGAGCACCCAGATAACTTGCCCACGTCACGCCTCTCGGGTCAGAGAGTGGGGCAGAAACCGCCACAGAGCTGACCAGCAGGACGCCCACATGGGCGGGAAATGCCCCAAGGAGGTTCGACTGCTAGGGAGGGAGCACGCCGAGGCCTGCTCAGAGTGAACATGGGTATTTGGTGATAATCTTTCTTAAAAATAAGGCAGATATGAGGCCGGCCCTGTGCCTTAGAGGTTAAGTGCGCACGCTCCGCTACTGGCGGCCCGGGTTCGGATCCCAGGTGCGTACCGCTTGTCCATCCATGCTGAGGCCGTGTCCCACATACAGCAACTAGAAGGATGTGCAACTATGACATACAACTATCTACTGGGGCTTTGGGGAGAAAAAGGGGGGAAAAAAGGAGGAGGATTGGCATAGATGTTAGCTCAGGGTTGATCTTCCTCGGAAAAAAAAAATAAGGCAGATAAGGGGCTGGCCCGGTGGCATAGTGGTTAAGTTCGCACGCTCTGCTTCAGCGGCCCGGGGTTTGTGGGTTCAGATCCCAGGTGCGGACCTACACAGTGCTCATCAACCCATGCTATGGCAGTGTCCCACATACAAAATAGAGGAAGGTTGACACAGATGTTAGCTCAGTGGCAATCTTCCTCACCAAAAAAATAAATAAATAAGGCAGATAAGACTTTCTGTACCATGCTACTGGCATGAAAGTGTTTTATTGCTAAAAAGAAAAATAATGTATTACTGCATTATCAGAGGGTCAAACTGAATGCTGATACCAAGTGGCTTTCTCCTTTTTCTTGTTTTTATCACATTTTCATTGTGCCTTAGTCTTCACTGATCGGGGAATAATGGAGGAAGAAGGTAGAAAGCGGCCGAGTGAATGATGCACAAAAGGTTAGAAATTGTTATGATGGTGCTAAACCACAGTTCTGAGACTGGTCATCTCCCTGGAACCAAGGACTCACCATGGAGCTGAGCTGGTCTCGGGTGGGGAGAAGCCTCGGGTACCTGGGTCACTTCTCCTTCTTTGGTATTTGTCTGCTTCTTTTTGTATTGTAACTTGTTCTTTGAAATCTGTGATACCTCTTGGTTGATGGATCCTGAGAGCAACCACTCTATAAAGACTTGTACAGGTGGACCATAGAGTGGCTGGAAGGGACCGCCTTGCGCGTGGATCCCCTTTGGAAGTGGTCCCTCGCGCTGGCAGCTGCTCACACGCTCGGCCAGGAGGGAGGATGCTTCATTGCTTTAAAATGAATAAATAAGTAACACGGTTTGCTTGTCTTCCACGCAGTGTCTTTTTCCCGGGCTAATGTCTTTCAGGCTCTGTCCTGGAAGGGCCGTTCTGATGTCCACCTCAGCCCCTGCCTTTGTAAATTCTGGTAGCCTGTCGTCCAGAAGGCTCGTCTTGCATTTTCCCCATCGCCGGAGTTGGTTGGCAGCTAACGCAAAGCCCTCTGGCCTCAGTCCCACTTCCATCAGAGGAATATGAACCTGGTAAACCCAGGTTCCTGCTGAGCTGCCAGAGTGGGGATAAGCCAAAATGACCTCGCGTTCTCTGGAGGTCTACCCCAAGCAGGGTTAAAGGACCCTGGCAGGCTCTCTGGTGCTGAGAGGGAGAGCTCCGTGGAGGGGCATGGAACGCCCGCTGAGGCATCCCTCCCCTGGCAGCTGACAAGCACAGCATTTTCTTAGCATGCCATGCTGGCTGCTCGTTTCTCCCCAGACTGGAGAAGGCCTGCGACTCGATGCTGTGCGCCCCGCTGACCCATCTGTGGCCACTCTGCATTCCAATAGTTCCACGTTGCGTTTCTGCTGGCTGGTGACTGTCCCCTTCTGGGTCCTGCTGGAGGATCCCGTCTCTCCACAAGTCGACAGCCGTGGAAGCGGATTTGTGCATCATGAACACCGTGCACTTGCAGGCCTGGCCCTGGTCTTTAGCCCAGGGATTTTTGTAGTTTATTAACGGCGGAGGTGACAAGGTGTGCCTGGGTCCAGCCACGTTGCACACCCAGGAAGGACCCTGCCTGTCATGGCTCCTCTGCTGCAGGCACTAATCTCCACCTGGACACTCAGCTGCTTCCTGCATTCCGCAGATGTTTGTAAAGCACCTTCCGTAAGCCAGGCACCTGTTAGGATCCGGGCAGCTGGCGTTCTGGTGGGGGAGTGAGAAGTCAGCCAATCGCAAATTAGGGGACAGTCCACAAGACCACCCTCACTTCTGGCACCCACTGCAAGTTCAGGGGGCTCCCCAAACCGCCATTAGGTTTGATAATTCTTAAAAAGACTCATGGAACTCGCAGAAGGCTGTCATATTTGTGGTTGTGGTTTATTACCACAGTCACAGGTCCAGAGGGAAGAGTCCAGAGAAATACCAAATGCACAGTTTCTGGGTGTCCTCCTGTTGTGGGGTGGGGACAGCATGACTTTTCCAGCCTGGATGTGTGACAACACGCAGGGGGTGCGGCCAAGTTCACCTGAGCCTTGGTGTCCAGAATCTCCATCACATAAGCATGGTCGACCACCCACGAGGCTGATCTCAGTCTCCAGCCTCTCAAGAGGTCCAGCTGATGTCCTGGGGCCCAGGGCTCCCCCATATGTCCCATCCTGGTGTGGCTCAAAGGGGTGTCACTCTGAATCACATTGTTACTATTTGGCTGGCGCACAGCCTCAGACAAACAGCAACATTCATATCCAGCATGACACTCCAGGGGCCTGGAGATTGTCCCCCGGGACCCTGGAGGTTGATGCATCTGACCTCCGAGTTGCCATCCATGCACTTTCATTTCTGCCGAGACCACCTCACGCCCAGCTCCTCTCTGTGCTGACCCACACAGGGCTGCGGGGCAGACCCGGCATGACTCTTGGGTCTGATTCTGTCGGCCACAGGAGCCCTTCCTGTGCTCAGGCCTCTGCTCTCTCTTTAACTTATGTCATTATTTTTTAAAAGGAAATATATAGTTCACAAATCACAACAACCTGAAAAGACAGACAGAGAGATGCCTGCTCCCCTCCTGTGCCCAGCTATCAGCAGCCGTCCCCACGACCCCACCCACAAGAGCCACATGCAGTAGTTTCCTGTCTTCTTCCAATTTTCTCTATGCAAATACAAACAAATATGATAATATTTTCTTATTTCCCCCCCGCTTTTCTTACACAAAAGCAAACACCCTTTCTGTACTGACATTTGCTTCATTTTCCTACAAACGATGTCTCCTCGAGCTTTATTCATTAGTACAGCCAATGCTCTCAGTGTTTTCACTGCCACATAATATTCCACTGGCTGGAGCTTCTGGAATTTCTTTAAGTCAATGAGAACTCGGGTGTTTCTCAAACATGTGCTATTAAAAATAATGCTCCAAAAAATGTTTTAGAATCATGCTTCAGCAAATTGCTTCCTATATATGCCATTGCATATGTATAGGTTTATCTGCAGGATAAATTCTGTAAAGAAATTTAAGTAAGCAAAGTGGGACTGTTCGGTCGAAGGGAAAAGCCATTTGTAATCTGGGTGGATTTTGCCAAATTTCCCTCCATGGATTGCACTGCTCTGCACCCCCTCCAGCAGGAGAGAGTCTGTCCCCACAGCTCACCAAGAGGGTGGGCTGGGTGCATCTTTTGGGTTCCTCTTGCCTCGCTTTTGGAAAAGTCAAAAGCCAGAAGCTTGTGATTTTCTATGCTCTCCATCTGAGGTCATTTAACAAACATCTATATTGAACACGATTGAACCCAGCAGTGGTGTAGGCGTTGGGATTCTGCAAAGTTCTCTCCGCGTAGAGCTGATCTTTTTGGTGGGAAAACACACCATAGAGACCAGAGATACATGAGCAGGGCGTGAGAGGTGCTGGGTGGAAACATAGTGCAGAACAGGGGAACACAGAAGTGAGTGGTGGTGAGCCGCGTTAGGTGCGTCGTCAGGATGGGCTCTCCGCAGAGGTGACATTTATGTAGAGACCTGCCTGAAGGGAGGCGGAGAGCCATGCTCACGGGGAGAAACTGTTCCAGGCAGAGGGAGCAGCAACTGGGAAGATCCTGAAGTGGGCAGGTGCTTGGCGGGAGGGGGTGAGTATGGAATAGCCCCCTTTCTCCCCCAAATCCCAAATGTGAGGAAGGGTCAGATCTATGCCAGGAATGAAAATCGGGTTGGTTCACACATTCAGATTTAACCCCGTTACATATTCTAACACAGAAAACATGTCTTAATTCCTTTTCCTCTGCATTCGTCAGGGAGAAAGAGATGATGCACAATAGATGCTTTCTGCAGAGCCACCTCTTACCTTCCGGAAGAAACCTCAGCTCTGGGGCCGTGAGATCTTGGCGCATATTTTACTCAGTTAACACGCAGTGAGTCCCGGTCAGCTAAGAGAGAAAGCGTCCCAGTTTCTTCAGGTGCAACCTGACATCTCCAATTATAATGGAAATTTTGCTCCTTGGAGAGGAAGAGAAAAGCTGATTAGAAGAGATGACAGGTATAAAATGAGATGTAGACACTGGAGGAATTCCTTTTCACCCAAGAATTGTCTAGGGGCTGTGAGGACTTCTTTAACTGAACAAACATTTTCAGACACCAGTCCTGGCTCCCTGTGGCGAAGCCCACACAGCAGGACGGCCAGCGGTGTACCGTCTAGGACCCAGGATTGCTCAGCCTTCCTCCTTGCTGGCAACCCAAAGGTAGTGGAGGTAAAGCCACTTCAAAGGACGAGGCTGGCCGTGCAGCACGAGCGACTTTGGGGAGGTGGCATTGCCTTTTGGGTGATCCGAGTTAGCTTCGCCTTTCCTGATGTTTTCAGGCTCAAACGCTTCCCAGGCTGAGTAATAACCACACGGAGCAGTTAGAAGTGCCACCGGCCTGCCCAGCACACAAAGGGGAGCCACAGCCCTTTCTTGCCAAGACAACAGTGTTGATTCCATTAATGCCAGAGAGGGGGTGCCAAACCAAGTTAGGGCACCCCTGAAACCCAGGCACCAGAAGTGTTTATGAAAACATTTTGTACTTGGATAGCTCAAAAGAAATCAAAGCAGTAATTATAGGGAAAACCTGTTTCTATTTATATAGAAGAAGCTCTCAGAGAGCCCTTACTGTCTGCTAAGCATCTTACTAATACATTCTCGTTAATTCTCGTAGTGACGCTACAGTGTAGGCTCCATTGTTCTCTCCATTCTAAGATTAGGAAAATGAATCACAGAGAGAGGGAGTGATTCATCCATGGCCAGACACGACTTCCCTCCACTTATTTCCTTATCTCGTTTTATTTTGATGTTCATACATCTGGAAGGCGGTGGAGGGTGGATGTGACAACACAATTTGCTCAGTGCTCGGGGTTTCCAAAGGTCTCATTTGACCCCAGACACAAAGTCTTCACCCAGAAGAACAAATCAATGGATTCAATGGTAATGTGAGGAGACCATTGTGAGCAGCAAAAAGTGACAATAATGGAATCCAAGAATTAGGATTTGTCCCATTCCTGTATTGTGAAGACTAGCAGTTCATAACTGCGTGAGCCTGTGCCTTCATCACAGACGGCAGTCGTTCATTCCACAGATATGTATTGAGCCGTATTAGGCCCTGGGGATATAATAGTGAGCACAGCGGTGAAATTGCCTGCCCCACATTCTAGTGAGGGGACGCAGAACCATAAACAAATTATATAAATAAAATATGTCAATAGAGTGGGCAGACTGTTGGCAGATCCTGAGTCCTAGCAGAGTAAAACACAAAATAATAACTTACTTGAGTAGAACAACTTTGCAGACTGTCTACACTGCCAAGACAGAGTTTGGACACTGATAATGCAAAGCTGTATAAGCCTTACCATGTATATAACTTGATCCCTAGCACGTTGGACAAGTTCTTTGTTAAAATCAAGCAAACTTTCATGGCAGATTTTGTTGGTCAGCTAACCAACAGCCATTACCAACCATTTTCTCCCTTGCATGCTAGGTGTAGCTAGGGAATCCATTTCTGGCCACTTAAATGGTATGGACACCTTTTGGGAAATGCATAAGGAGAGAGGCATAAACAGATAGCTCTCCTACTTTGTCAGTTCTGCCCCCCACTACCTGCAATTGCCCTTGATAATGTGAAGATATGATATCAGGGGCTGTGGCAGCCTTTTTGGGAGCATGAGCATTCAAGCCAAAGTGTAAAAGCCATTGAGGATGGCCAAATACAAGGACCGAATGCACCTCGGTCCTCAAAACACTAAGCAGCAGAATTAACAGCGGGACTACCTACCCACCTTTGATTCGATTTTCTCTTATTTGCAGTTGAAAGTATCTTGAATTGATATATTTTAAAACAAACACAACCCATTAAAACACTAAAGTATCCACAAAAAGACTTGATTAAAATGTTCATTGTAGCTTTATTCATAATAGGCAAAACCCAGAAATAACTAAGGTGTCCATCAACAAAATAAATAAACTGTGCTCTATTCATACAGTGGAACCCTACTCAGCAATAAAAAGGAGCAGAGAAGTGGTATGGGAAGCTACATGGGTAAATCTCAAGTGCATTATCCTCCATGGACGATGTCATCACACAGACTACATACTATATGATTCCATGTATAAAAAGTTCCATAGCAGGCAACCTAATCTCTGGTGGAAAAGAATATCAGGACGCTGGATGTCTCCAGCGAGGTGGAGTGGATGGTAACTTGGAAGGGGCATGAGGGAACTTTCTGGGGTGATGGTCATGTTCTGTGTCTGTACCTTGGTGGGGGTTAACATCACATAGGTGGGTATGAAATGTTACTGCTATGATTTGTGCACTTCAAGGTATGTATATTTTACCTCAAAAGAAAAAAAAGGAACCTTAAAAAAAGGATTGAAGTTAAGCTAATTATTTGCACACTAAAGTGTTTAGGGGTGAAATGTACCGTAACACTTAGAAATGCATCCAAAAATAAGACCGATCGGTGGGTGGGTAGAAGGATGGGTAGGTGGACGGATGTATGATGACATATAATGAAATGCTAACGGTAGACTCTAAGTAATGGGTACGAGTGCTGGCTGTACAATTCTTTTAACTTCTGTGTGTTGCAATGTTTTATAATAAAGGTTTGGGAGAAGGACATTAACATAGACATGGCACAAGTTGTGACTGATACAATTTTTCATGGTTTACCCAGCAACCGTGTCCTTCCTGTGGTGAAGGCAGTTTTATGGAAATGAGATGTGGACCGAGGAGTGTAGATGAGCCAAGAGTGGAGCTGTACTTCTTGGGACTGAACTATTTATGCAAAGCTTCATGTAATGCCAGGGAGGAACGTCTCTGACGGATACAAAAAGGGGCATGCCCGCCACCAAATGAGCTTAGCCTCAAAGACCAGAATAAACCAGGGACCTCAAGATTATGCTGCATTGGAAGCTTCAGTGAGGAACATTGAAATTCAGGTAGCAGAAGTCCTCACCCCTGGGGGAAAGCATGGTTAAGCTCCAGCCTTTTCTCTTTTATTAGAATCGACATCTTATGTGGCACAAACAAATGTGCACTGAAGGCTCTGAGGCTTAGCCCTGCCCTTTCCGGGCCCTTGTGGGTAAAGCTTGTATTTTCTGGGCCACTGATTTATTTGTGCAGAAAATGAAATAACGTGATGACAATTAATGAGATTGAGAGGGAAAGCACCTGTGCATATATTCCAGAGTCTTTTATTTGGGTCTGGAGTTGTTTTGCAATTAACCCACGAGTTTTACCATCAATTGCTTAGACAGGGAGGAGGAGACAGAAAAGACCAAACGGTGTCTGTATGAGGCAGGCTCCAAGACCGTGCTGGATGCAATCTCCCACCTTCCAGTTTCAGTGACTTGGGGTCCTTGTACTTAGGGAAGGAGAGATGTAGTTCAGAAGGACACGAGTGCCTTGGTGGACAGAACTGGACCTGATGCTACATGTTGAGTCATTGCTGAGACACCAACTCCTCTTTTAAGTGGATTTAAAATATACATATTATTACGTTTTCTTTATGGAAAAATTATATGAGGATACCTTTTGTAAAACTTTTTTTTGAAACATTACGTATAAAAGTAGTATTTCTTTTGATCTTCAGCTCCAACTAGATCATCTCCTTCACTCCCTTGAAGTAACCATTGGGGTGTATGTGTGTGTCTGTGTGTGTGTGTGTGTGTGTGTACATATACACACTCTTGTGATTCCAGAAACTAGAGGCAGAAGACTTCCTGGTTTGAAATCCAGCTAAATACTTACAAGCTGTGTGACCTTGGACAAGTTACCTGATCTCTGAGCCTCGGTTTCTCCATCTATCATATGGGAATAATTCTACCTCCCCCAGAGCTTCATGTGAGGATTAAATGTCTTGGCATATTTACAGAACTTAGAAAAGTGCTTCTCATGTAGAGAGCAGAAGGTAGTATTGTACGTTATATGTAATTTGCATATTGTACATTAAACGTTAAGATTGTTTTGCACTATACGAATTTCACGTCACTTGGCATTACTTGCTTTTTCTCCTCATCAGTACGTCCTGGAGAACGTGCCACGTTACACGGACCCTGCATTCTCACTCTCCTTACCTGCTGCAGAGAACCCAGAGTGTGGATATAGTCCAGTTGATTTAGCCACTCTCCTATTGAGAGAGTGACTACATTTTATTGTCCAAACTGGGAATGTCTCAGAGAGAAAGAAGGTCTTAGTAATAATTATTCCTTGACAGCAAGTGTAAATTAGGCTTTCCTTGGAAAACTACGAGAGGGGACCCCAATTCGTATCCTCACCATCAACGCAGCAAGGAGCACATACATACGTGCGTCCTCGTGCTCAGGGTTTCTCTGCATTAAATCCTGAGAAGTAGACTCAACAGGTCACAGGGTAGAGCATGTTATTTTTAACAAACCATGCTTTATGGCTATCCTAAGTAGCTGACCCATTTTACATTCCCCTCGCCTCTTACATTCAATGGGGGTGTGCATTCCTATTATCTTATACCTTCATCAACCCTTGATTTCAATTTTTTCTTGTTTGAAGGGTGAAAAGTGGTAGCTTTTATTCCTCCTTCTCCCCCTCCCTCCTCCTTCCCTCCCCCCTCCCCCTCCCTCCTCCTCCTCCTCTCCCTCCTCCTCCCCCTCCCTCCTCCTTCCCCTCCCCTCCCTCCTCCTTCCCCCCATCCCTCCTCCCCCTTCCCCCATCCCTCCTCCCCCTCCTCCTCCTCTCCCTCCTCCCCCTCCCTCCTCCTCTCCCTCTCCCTCCTCCAACCCCTCCCTTCTCCTTCCCCCTCCCTCCTCCCCCTCCTCCTCTCCCTCTCCTTCCTCCACCCCTCTCCTCCTCCTTCCCCTCCCTCCTCCCCCTTCTCCTTCCCCTCCCTCCTCCTCCCTCCTCCTCCTCCCCTCTCTCCCTCCTCCCTCCTCCTCCCCTCCCTCCTCTTCCCCCATCCCTCCTCCTCCTCCCCCTCCCTCCTCCTCCTCCTCCTCTCCTCCTCTTCCCCTCTCCCTCCTCCCCTCTCTCCCTCCTCCTCTCCCTCCTCCCCCTCCTCCTCCCCCTCCTCCTCTTTTTCTTCTTCTTCTTCCCATAGGTGTGTGTTTTGAGGACTGATGCTTAAAGCTTGCCTAGTAGTTGCATGATAAGCCTAGTCACTTTTACCCTCATAAGCCTGATGTCACCAGATAGGATGTTGTACTTGCTGCCATAAACCTTACATCTGCCCACTTTTTACCTCTGTGGGTGGTGGGACATCATTTTCTTCGTCTGTCATTTGGGGATCATAATCTCTGTCTTGCCCACCTCACTGTATAATTAGGAAGAGCAAACAGTCGAGGAGTATAAATAGTGAAGGGAAGAGGTAGTGATTATTTTTAATCCAGATGCTTGTGTGTTGTTCGGATTTTTCACGACTAACATGATACCATATGTTGCTAATAGAATTTTTAAAAAATTACATTCTAAAATTTTGTGCACTGCTATATATTTCTGTGCATCAGCTAGGCCATCATAGTACATAGGTTTTCTCTCATGCACTGGTCAACTGGACGTTGGCTCTCTAGAGCACCATGTGATGGAGGTTTGGGAAGCCTTAGTTAGGATTAACAGGATTGATTAGTGATGTCTGCCTTGGTCAAGGGATGGAGGAGGGGAACATAAATGCTTCAGCAATCAGTGGGTTTATTATCTCATGAAACACAAGTTGTGAAGGTGTGGTGCTCTCTGAGTTGGTTAGTTCAGGGCTCACTGACACCCTCAAGGACTTGATTCTTTCCATCTTCCCCTCTTCCCTCCTGACTATAGTAGTCTTTACCCTCATACTTGTCCCCTCAAAGTCCCAAGATGGCTGCTACAGCTCCATGGGTCAAGTCTTCACAGGACACCTGCCTGGGTTAAAAGGAAAAAATGTCCATTCCTCTTTCCTTTAAAGGGCAAGGAAATTGCCCCCAGAAGTCCCACGGCCCTGTAGACTAAGCCTCCCTTATCACTGGCCAAAATTACTTTCCATGCCTATTTCTAAACCAATCCCTGGGAAGGGGAATGGAATTACACATTTGTTGTCATCTCAGCAAGATTCCTTCCCTAGGGCAGGAGGAAGGGGGTCAACCTCCCTTGAAGTAAGTGGTCATCTGAAATGGGAACAAAATCAGGGACTATCGGTAAGGAAGGATGAGGGGTTGGTGGTTAGGTAGGCCCCTTGGGTGTCTTCCCTACTGGATCTCTGCTGTCATATCTGTAAAACCACCTCTGACATTGTGTGCTTGGTGCTGCCTTTACTAAGTTTCATTCTCTGTGTTTTCAGGTCCTTACTCCTTAGCATTACAGAGAGGTTGATCCTTGATTTGGGTAGACGACTGCAAAGCCTCCCCCACCAGACCACTGATGTGAACTTGGCTAGATCTTCCTTCCTCACTGAGATTCTACAGCCAGTCCTCTAAGGCAGAAGTTCAGATGGCGGCCCAAGAGGGGAATCTGGTGCTCAGACATGTTTTGTTGTTAATAATATTTTTAAAATATTTAAAGTCCTCACAATAATTTAAAATAATAGCATTGCATACAAAAATAAATATTGATGGCATCTCTTCCAAAATCAGAAGAACTGGCAATAACGGTGCACATTACATCCCCACAACAGTCAACAGCACTGGAAAGCGACTTCCCACTTTAGACCCGGCACGTGCCCCACTCTGCTCACATCCTCTGCCACTCCCTGTCATAGTGTCCGTGCTGCCATTTCACTTTTGGCACAGGTAAGAAGAAAGTGAAATATTTCTTGTACCCACAACAAAGGTTAGAAAAATTAAATATAGATTAAAGGGCTGTGTTTCAAGAAAAATGGAAAAGAACATATTTCTTCATGAAAGTGAAGAAAAATCCTTAATGTCTAAGATGTGATAACAGTGCATCTTTAATTTTTTTTTAAAAAAAGCAATTCCAGACCCACCCCCACTCACTGACTTACCTTGTGTTTGTGAATTTGATTTGCTTGGTGTAGAGGAAAACTCTGGGCAAGAAGGAAGAGACCTAGTCTTGAGTTCCACCTCTTGGGTCAGCTCCTATTGGCAGACCACTTGGATGACTTCCTGTTCAAAGTCAAACCCCCTGAGAGGTTCCAACCAATAAGTGCGCCCATTACCTCTAGTGTGTTGCTCATTGGTGGAGCTGAAGTAATTGATGCCTGTTACACCCAATGAAAATATCAACTTGGTTACCAGCCCTAGCCACTTGATTTGAAACCACATTTCTCATTTTCATCAGAGGATGCGCAGTCCCCCACTATCTGGTCAAGACAGTTGGTTAGAATTACCCTTGTTACCAAACCAGGCTCATTTTGCCTGCTGCATAGTATGCCAATCACTGAGATGATGAGTTTTGCAGCAGAGAAAGGGTTTATTCACAAGGCAGCCAAGCAAGGAGACAGGAGAACAAGTCTCAAATCCACCTCCCTAAAAATAGGGATTAGGGCTATTTATGGGATAAAGGGGCGGAGTGGTCTGACGTGTGGAGATAGATGAGTGGAGGTGAAGAGAGGTGAGGTAATTGATGATCTGCGCAAGCATAGTCAAGCTTCATGCCCCTTCATAGGATGCATGTTCACAAAATGGCAGCGTTACCGTGATCTAAGGGTGGAGTTTTCAGCCCCCTAACATCAAAGGGTCACCTATAGGGCGTTTGTGCAGGCCCAGTTGATGAGTCAGTGGTCTTAACCAGCCTGAACTGGACAAGGAGTTCACTAAAAACAACTTAAGTACTCATTGCCATGGTGACCCAAGCATCAGAGATAGTATCTATAGAGTGGGCTTTAGTAATGCATTATCTAACTTCTTTTACAGACAACTAACTGAGTATAGTTAAAGCAAGTTGGCCCCTAGTTTCACTATGTCACTTTTACCCTGCCGTAATTCCTGACCATCTCCTCTAAGACTCCTTCACACTTGGCAAGCCATCTTTGAATACTTGTTTTGAGTTAAAATTATTAAGTGCTTATGCTGAGGCAGGCATTGTTCACAGGCTTTCCTGTGTAATCTCTGCTAACCCTCTCAACAACCCTGTAGAGTAAATCCTATTATATCCCCATTTTGCAGATGAGGAAACTGAGGCAAAGTTAACTAATTTAATTTGCCCAAGGTCTCACAGAGTAGAACGAGGATTCGAATCCAAGCAAGCTGGCTCCAGAGCATGTCCCCCTAACTACGGAGTTCATTTCCTTCATTTAAAGGAAGCATGTTCTTAAATTAGAGTCCCATCTACATATATCCTTATTCATCATTTGAAAGTGAAACTCGATTCTCCATCAGGAGGGCTGGGCACCCTGAGCTAATCCACCAAAGAGGCTGGAATTGGGGATGACCTCCAAAATGAATCCTTATACAGAGGAATCAAATATCACAGTAATAGTAACAACAACAATAGCAATCACTCCCAGGTATGAACGCCCATTCAGCATGGGACTCTGAGCTAAGTGCGTCACCTGATTAACCAGTTAATCTACACAACAAGTCTATGGGGATGCCCCATCTCACACAGTTGGAAACTGAGATTCAGAGAGGCTAAAGCACTTGCCCAAGGTCTCCCAGCTAACAAGCAGCAGAACCAGAGTGCAATCCCAATGCATCGCACGCCAGAGCCCCTGTGCTCACTGCGGCATGGCTCCACCCGGAAGTAAAGATGGCTGCATACACAATCCGTGGACTTGGTCCCCTTATCCTAACATGTAGCTAAATGCGTAAGTCCTTTGTGCAATGATTCCTTGGTCATATCTGACTGATGGATTGCGTGTGCTGTGGAGACCGTGTCTTCTAGACCCAAACTTGGGACACATTGATTTGACACATGGTCAGACGATGGGGGAGGAAATCTGAACTCCACGCCATCTCAAGAACGCTGGGGTGTATGTTCCCTGTGGCTGTTTCACGCGGGCCCTTGTAACATCTTGTCACAACAATTACTGATGCACACAGCCGGTAGGGAGGCTGTCATGGCTCGCCCAGGTTTACCCTGAGACGTCTGCGGGTACTGTAGGAGCCACGCGATTCTCTTTAATAAGTGCAGTCAGTTTCTAGATCTGCTCATCAGGAGACCAGACCTGGACTTAGCGGTCTTCATGAAGACGGTCCAGATTGCCCACACCTCCTGGGCAGAGCTGTCCCCTCTCTGCTCTGCGACCCCCTCAGCCTGCACATTTTCCTTCAGAGACTTTATTAATATTGCTTGGTTGTGTTATTTTATTTTCACTTTCTGTTGGACCTCAGATTCGGAGAGCGGCGGTGATTATGCTCCATCCCCAGACCACCTTCACCATCTGTCTGTAAGTCCCCCTCTCCTGCTTTATTCATCCGTTCGTTCTGCTTCTTACTTTGTTCTTTAGCACCAAGTTTTTAAGAACCATTCAAGTTGTTATTGTGTATCTGGACCAATGGTTCTCAAACTTTTGGTGTTAGCACCCCCTTTATACTCTTAAAAATTATTGAGAACACCAAAAAACAGTTGTTTCTGTGAGTTATATACATCGGTATTTACAGTATTAGAAATTAAAACTGATATTTCAAAAATTAAATTTACAACTAATAATAACTCATTTAAAATAACAATGTAAGCCCATTACATGTTAACATAAGTAACATATTTTATGAGAAATAACTATTTTTGCAAGATAACAGCAAATTTAGTGAGAAGAGTTTCCCTGTTTTACATTTTTACAAACCTGGTGTACGAGTAGGCACCTGGATTCTTCTATGTGCTCCTGCTTCAAGCTGATATGATGTATCGTTGCTGTGGACGTACCTGAAGAACATGTGGCTGCACATAGATGTGTGGTTGGGAAAGGGATGACCTCATGGACACTCTGAAGGAATTTGTGGAGCCCTGGGGGTCCTTGGACCACATGTTGAGGTCCACTGACTGCTGGGTGGTACCCTACACCCTGTTTCACCCACCTGTTGCCCCAAACACTCATTCGTCTACATAGCAATCTCTGCTCCCTTACCCAAGCCAGAAGCTACCAGATATCCTGGTCACGAGGAATTCAACAATGTATGTGTGAGATTTAGCACAGTAATTACTACAGTGTCTACAACATCCAGTGCGTGTGTGTCCACACCATCTACAAATATTTATGAAATGCCCATTTTAATTGGGGAAAGACAGCCGTGAACAAGATGGACAAGGTCCCTATTCTCATGGCGCTTATAGTCTACTGGGAAGACACACACTGTAAAAAAAATTTTAAAAAAACATTAATAAGACCCCTTCAGTTAGTAATCAGTGCTGGGAGGAAACTAAATAGAGTATTGTATTAGCAAGTGAAGGAGGCAGGTCTAATTAAGATAGAGTGGTCAGGGATGGGCTTTCTGAGACTCAGATGATCAGAATAAGCCAATCCCCAAGAGATATGAATGAGAAATATTCTAGGAAGAAGGAACAGCAAGTGCAAAAGCCCTGGGGTTGGAATTGTCCGTGTGTTTGACACATGGAAAAATGAATGAATCATCTACCGTGTTTGCATTTTGCCGCATTTACATGGTGATGGCTTATTCCTAATTTCTTTGGCAAACAGAGCAGTCAGACCAGTTCCTGAAGTTTTAGAAATGCACTTCTGTTTAAGAAATATTGAACAAAGTTTGACTGTTTCATGTCGATCCAAGATGATTACTGAGATGTGGTTAAAGGCAAGCTGGGCTTACTCACTATTAGAGAATATTCTGTTATTCTCACTGCCATTGATGCTGCAGGTGTCATTGGTACTAGATAGGATACTCTTGATTGCATTCAACAGAATCCCAACTCAAACTTTCAAGCAAAAACAAAAGGAAATTGAATGATCCAGCAATTCCACTTCTGGGTTTATGCACAAAAGAATTGGAAGCAGAGATTCAAAGAAATATTTGTACACCAATATTCACAGAAGCATTATTCACAGTAGCCAAAATGTGGAAGCAACCCAAGTGTCCATCAATGGATGAATAAACAGAATATGGTACATACATACAATAGAATATTATTCAGCCTTAAAAAAGAAGGGAGTCCTGACACAGGCTTCAACATGGATGACCTTGAGGACGTTATGCTGAGTCACATAAGGACAAATACTGAAGATTCCTCTTATATGAGGTCCCTAGTGGAGTCAAATCCATAGAGATAGGAAGTAGAATGGTGGGTGCTAGGGGATGGGGGAGGGGCGATGGGGAGTTAGTGTTTAGTGGGGACAGAGTTTCAGTTTGGAATGATGAAAAGGTTCTAGAGATGATGGTGATGATGGTTGCACAACAATGTGAATGTATGTAATGCCACTAAACAGTACACTTAAAAATGGTTACGATGGTAAATATTATGTTATGTGTATTTTACCACAGCTTTTTTTAAAAAAAGGAAATTGATTCACTCTCTCAGCCGAAAAGTCTGGAGGTAATACTAGATTCAAGCAGAGCTGGATCCAGGGGACATCAGCTGGATGATGACATCAAATGATGTCATCAAGTTTCTGTCTCTCTATTTCTCAGGAAATTTCCAAAGTAGACCAGACGCCACCAACAGCTTCAGACTCACAACCTCCCAGCTTAATGATCCTTGAAAGGGGACCTGCTTTCCTGTTACTGTAAAGAAAAATCTGTAAAGAACTCTGATTGGCCAATCTTGAGTCATGACTCATCCCTGAACCAGTCCCGGTGGCTAGGGGATGCGGTAGTTATGGTGGATACAAGCTTAGCTACATTAGAACAACATGGAATGGGTTCCTTGGAGTAAAGTGGAGTTCCATTCTTAGAAAGGAAGAGAAATATTATAGTCAAGGTCAACTTTATCCTTGATGTGAGGAACCTTTTGGAAAAAATTAGGGGATGTGTAGAACACAATTCCAGTCACTGTAGAACTTTATGCCATTGGGAGTGTGTGTTAAACACATTAGCAGTGGTATACACAGTCTCTCCAGGACTTTCGCTCTGCCACGCGGTGTCAATAAGCCACGAGCGCTCTCCCTTATGAACACGTGGCTCTTCTGCAGAGAGCCCTGCTCCTGCTGGCTTTAGCCCTACATAGCTCCTGTGCAGGCTGTCATTTATGGCCCAGGATACTACTTCTTTCTTTTCCTGTTCACCTTTTTCAACCAAGAATATAATTCTAACCCTAGAAGGCAAACCCCAGGGCAGAATTCATCAAAAAGGAAGCTACAAATGGTAATTTGTGAGTTGGGAGAAAACAAGCCCACTCATTAAAATTCTGCAGGAAGAAGCTCTTGGTGAGGTTTCAGGTTGAAGCATCCTTCTAAAGCAGGCTTTGGGGTGGATGGCTTTCTTTGCTCTCGTTTTCCTTTTTTGTTTTTTCCTACAGAAAGGGCACGTGGGGAAACAACAGAATTCCCTATAGTAACATGTCAGTGCTCTATGAATATTTGGGCTTAGGCTGTAAAGGCAAGTGCCCACTCACTCAGACAAGAGATGCTGTTTGCCACACCTCCTAGTGAGAGCCGTCTTCTCCCTCTCTGCCCAGAGGGCCCTATGAATGTGGGAAAGCCCTTCCTTGAGGAGCAGAGTATAAGAATGTCCTTCCCTTCCACATGTCCACTGTAGCAATTCTCGTAGCTCGGTCTGGAAGGAGCCCCCAGGATAATGGGCGAGGCAGATGCTTGAGGGAATTAGTTCAGTGCCCAGAAGCCATTCCT
This sequence comes from Ceratotherium simum simum, assembly GCF_057802395.1. Taxonomy (NCBI): domain Eukaryota; kingdom Metazoa; phylum Chordata; class Mammalia; order Perissodactyla; family Rhinocerotidae; genus Ceratotherium; species Ceratotherium simum. The sequence goes on from NC_141934.1 coordinate 28,560,081, forward strand.
CCTTCTTCATTGCCAATAGAAGTCTGATGTGGTTTAGATTGCAGATGGAGGTGCCCTGATCTCGGGAAGGTAGCCCTCCCAAAATCTCCAAGGATGAATCACCATTAGTCTAATCCCAGTTAGTCCTTTTCCCAATTCCCTCTCCAGCTAGGGTGGCCTTCTGGCCCAGGAGATATAAAGGGACGTTTTCTGGTGTGTTTCAGGGACAAAGTCCTTTGAAGAGAAAGCCTTTTGCCATTCCTCATATTCCTAACTCTTTTTCTTTTCCTGCTTGTGACGGTAGTGAAAGAATCTGATGCTAAGATCTGTGGCAACTACCCTGAAACAATGAGAGAAAATCCAAGAGCATCATGGAGACACCAACCCAGTGGCAGCCAACTTCCATATGTCCTGTTCTTTTTTTTTTTTTTTTTTTTTTTTGTGAGGGGAATAGCCCTGAGCTAACATCAGATGCCAATCCTCCCCTTTTGTCTTGAGGAAGAGTGGCCCTGAGCTAACATCTATGCCCATCTTCCTCTACTTTATATAGGACGCCGCCACAGCATGGCTTACCAAGCAGTGCGTCGGTGCTCGCCCGGGATCTGAACACATGAACCCCGGGCCGCCGAAGTGGAGAACGCACACTTAACCACTTGCGCCACCGGGCCGGCCCTCATATGTCCTGTTCTTTGAGACGATTAATGTCTTTCTTTCTTAAGCATTCCTTAAAATCATTTTTTGCAGCCCAAAGCATTATCAATCAATAACATGAAATGCTCAAATGTGCTTTCTGTCCATGACATCTACTGGCTGACCCAAATTTTTTACATGTCCTCGCAAGAGACACGTGATTTCTTGAAGTGCAAGAATTAAGAATGCAGATCCTGGAGCCCAGCTGCCTGGCCCCTGTCTAGCTGTAAGTGGCTTAACTGCTCAGTACCTCTGGTCCACGTGAGGGGCTTGCATTTGATGAGCTAGCAGTTAGCCCCCGAGATCTGGGAAAGCGTCCTGAAGAACCACTTGGGGCTGCCAGGATGCTGAGGTCCAACAGAGTCATTGGCTGCTGATGGCACAGAAAATGCCACTGGCATAAAAAAGGCCTGTGTTTATCTTCATACCAGGGGAGTCACATGAATATGGCCCTACCTTTTAAGAACTCACAATCCAAGATGGCAGGCTTACTTGCAACAACTCTGTAAGCTATTTCGCTGAGAGCAGAAAATAGACACTCAGCCTAAATGTCAAACGTCACAGAATGAGACCTTTGCATGTATGACGCTGGGTCTCATCTCTGTATTTCAGAAACCAAGTTCAGTGCCAGTCGTAGGGCAGTCACTCGGTGAGTAAATATTTATTGAAATTACTCAGTAGGGCCGGCCCCGTGGCTTAGCGGTTAAGTGCTCGCGCTCTGCTGCTGGCGGCCCGGGTTCGGATCCCGGGCGCGCACCGACACGCCACTTCTCCGGCTATGCTGAGGCCGCGTCCCACATACAGCGACTAGAAGGATGTGCAGCTGTGACATACAACTATCTACTAGGGCTTTGGGGGGAAAAAAATAAATAAATAAAATCTTTAAAAAAAAAAAAAAAGAAATTACTCAGTAAATATTTTTGAGTGCCTGCCATGTACCAGGCACTGTTCTAGACCCTGGAAATACTGTAATGAGCAAAATCCTTGCTCTGGTGAAGTTTACAGTCTGGCGGGGGAGATACATTAGTGAAAAATAGACAGTTGTATATGGCAGGTAGTGATAAAGGCTATGGAGAAAAGTAAAGTGGGATAAAGGGACAGGGAAGATATGGTAGGGCCCATTTTATAAAGACCTGTCTAAGGTGAGAGTTGAGCAAAGAGGGGTGAGGATGCGGCCATGTAGATCCTGAGGGAAGGGCATGCAGGAGGAGGGAACAGTAAGAACGAGTCTCAGAGGCGGGAGCACCAGGAGCCTAGCTTGGCTGGATTGCCACGAGTGAGGGCCGCAAAGTGAGGTCACAGAGGCAGGTAGGCGGGAGAAGGTGGGGAGGCAGACCATGTAGAGCCTTGAATGAAAGGACAAGAGTAGGAAGCATCTAGAAAGGGGAGAGACAGGATTTGAACCCAGGCAGTGAACCTCAAAGCACAGGCCTTTAATCCCCACACCACACCGCCTGACTTTCCGGAAAGCTGGAGAAATGCATCGCAGCCCATGTATCCTTTTGAAGTTTCTCTTGGTCTCTCTCCAGAGAACCTCTGATGCAACTAAGAAAGGCATTTTGGGAAGTTTGTGCAAGAATTGGAAAGCAAGACTGGTCGGTCACTGTGTCCTGAATTGCACTCCCACATAGGAGTAAGGGAAAGATGAGTTTCTGGGGTACTAGGGGTCAAGAAAGCGGCTGCGATGTGCTGCTTCCCCCACCAGGGGGCTTGGTGTTATTTTCCCATCCTTAGCTTGTTATTAGGAAGGAGTCTTCACTTCGCTGCTGGAGAAAGCATTGCTACCGAGCGACTCAGGGCTCCTTCAGGGACCAGTTAGTAGGTCAGCCTCATCAAATATTGATGAGCCAGCTGCACCGAAGCCATCTTCCTCCTGCTGAAGGCCCTCCGTGACTGGCCATCAAGTCTCTCAAGGAGGCCGCAGATACCTGCGAGAAGTTACTTAAGGGGCCATTATGGATTTGATGGATGGACTCTTGCCCTTTTGGGGTTTTATCATTAATACATTCTTTTGCACCAGTGGTTCTTGACTCAAGAGTAGTCCAGTTGCCTATCAGGTTAAAAGCAGAATGCGTGTGTGATGTGTGTTACCCTCAGATGATTTCCCTACCATAGGGGAAAAGTGTGGCAACAGGGGCAGTGTTTCAAGCCAACACTTTGTGATGGATCGCTGTCCCTTTACTGGGGAACAGGATAGGCTGGTTGTTCTAACTCTGGAGTCAGACTACCCGGAGCAAACACTAACTCTGCCGCTTAACCCTGTGTGGTCTTGAGCAAGTTTCTCTGCTGTTCTGTGTCTCTTCTTTCTCACCTGTTTAAAAAAAGAGCGTAGTAATGGAACCTACTCAATGGACTTGTTAAGAGGTTTTTATAGTCTGTTAAGACTTTAATGTTTTAGAGCAGTTTTAGGTTCACAGCAAAATTTAGAGAAAGGTATAGAGATTTCCCATATGTCCCCTGCTCCTACTCATGCACAGCCTCCCCCATCATTACCGTGCCCCACCAGAGTGGGACATTTGTTACCTACAGGGACACGTCATCATCACCCAGAGTTCATAGTTTACACTGGGGCTCGCTTTTGGTGTTGTACGTTCTACTGGTTTGGACAAATGTGTAATGACATGTATCCATCACTGTAGTATCCTACTAAGTATTTCATTACCCTAAAAATCCCCTGTGCTCTGCCTATGCATCTCCCTCCCCTGCAACCCCTGACAACCACTGGTCTTTTCACTGTCTCCATAGTTTTGCCTTTTCCAGAACGTCATATGGTTGGAATTATACGGTATGTAGCCTTTTCTGATTGGCATCTTTCACTTAGTAATGTGCATTTAAGTTTCCTCCATGTCTTTTCATGTCTTGATAGCTCATTTCTTCTTAGCACTGAATAATATTCCATTGTCTGGATGGACCACAGTGTATTCATCCATTATCCTACTGAAGGACATCTTGGTCACTTTCAAGTTTGGGCAATTATAAATAAAGCTGCTATAAACATCTATGTGCAGGTTTTTGTGTGGACATAAATTTTCAACTCCTTTGGGTAAATATCAAGGAGCACAATTGCTGGATCATGTGGTGATAGTATGTTTAGTTTTGTAAGAAACTGCTAAACTCTTCCCAAGTGGCTAGACCATTTTGCATTCCCACCAGCAGTGAAGGAGAGTTCCGGTTACTCCACATCCTCGTCAGCCTTTGGTGTTGTCAGGGTTCTGGATTTTGGCCATTCTGATAGATGTGTAGTAGTATCTCATTGTTGTTTTAGTTTGCATTTCTCTGATGACGTATGGAGGTTTTTTTTTTCTTTTTTTTTTTTTTTTTAAGTAACACATGGAAAACACTTAGCAGAGAGGCTGGCTGATACTAGGAATTGTAATAACAAGTGTTAGCTGTTTGTCGTAGTTTGTTGGACGTTCTCACAAGCGCAGCAGAGCACAGCCTCCATGGCTATTTCCCTACCTCCGCAAGAATCTAATAAATTAAGGTAGCAGAAAATATTTAGCTTGATTTTCTGTTGGCTAGCGTTCAGACACAGCCAGGTGAGCCCCACCTTCGATATTCTGTCTTGTCTCTCACCGTCGTCCCTGCAATGAATCGTGCCTGGACCACAGCATGAACTACCCTCCTGGTGGTTTATTCTGCCATAATTAAATTAGCACTGTGCCAGCATACCCTCTGAAATAGATGAGGTGAGATCATAAAAACTCTTTACTGTCTGCACAGGTAGGATCAGAGCACAGTAATCTCAGAGCAACAGATGCATGGGGAGTGTTGGGGAAAGCACATTCAAGTTATTCTGGTGATTAGACTGCGGCATCTTCCGTATGCCAGACTCACTCAGCTGGGCTGTGTGCTCTGCTTTAGAGCAGTGTTTTTCAACATTCTCCCCATTGAGAGTTGGGACCAGATAATCCTTTGTTGTGGGGGCTGTCCTGTGCGTTGTAGGATGGCTAACACCATCTCAGCCTCTACCCGCTAGATGTCAGCTGTACCCCCGTCTCCTGGTCAGGACAACCAGAAACATCTCTAGACTTTGCCAAGTGTCCCCTGGGGGGCAGCTGTCCTCTGGTCGAGAACCACTGCCTTGGGGCATAGCTCAGAGTGGTGTTTGGGGCAGATAGGGTGGGACTGAGACCCCTCCGTGATATACACCCTCAAAGACCTTTGCATACAGGGCTGGAAGGATAGATTCCATGCCTCAGGAAGAGTTGCATTAAACTGCTGGGACTCTGCAGAGCTTTGGTTGCAAAGCTAAAAGTTGACTTGACATTTTGACCCTTTCCAGAATTGTGTTTCTTCTCATAGCCACCTTCAGCTGGCGCCCAACCTGGCATTTCTAACAGGCATAGACTGTCTCACCCTGCCTTGTATGGCGCTGACTTATTAGAGCACTGTTAATCCCAGAAATATTTATATAAAATATTTTACTATAGGTTGACCCCATCTGGACTCAGCACGTGATGCATTAAGAGACAGAGAACACCGCCCATGGAATGTTCTTGCCCAAAGCATTCAATCTGGACGAAACCACATTTCTACATCTAACAACCAATTTAAAGGAAAAACAGGGGATAGAGGAACACATGAAATGACAAATGCAAAGATAATGTCAGATAAACCCAGAATGTGGATATTATAGGATGAATGACTTCGTATTTCAAAAAAATATCAAGTGTGTGAATAAAGGTTGGGAGGATAACTGTTAATACAATAAAAGAGACTTAAGACTGTCACAGCCAAATCCTATGTGTTGCCTTTATTTGGATTCTGATGGGAGTAAACTAATTTTATAGCACAATATCTCTGAGATCATTAGGGAAATTTTTACATTAGGAAAGTATTAATTTTGTTAGGTATGTTAATGGCAAGGTGATTATGTTTTTAAAAATCTCGAAGTATTCATGCGTGAAATGGCATGATATCTGGGTTTTGGTTCTAAATATTTCAGCATAAAAAGTTGAAGTGGGTAGAAGAAAGAAGGTTAGCTCGGTGTAGACAGTGGTTGAAACTGGCTGATGGCTTCGTATTATACTTTTCTTCTTACATCTGTATATGCTTGAAATTCTCACTACTAAACCACTGAGTTAATGCCTATTTTTCTCAGGGTAGAGTGAGTCCATCACGTCCACCCACACAAAGAAAGTTGGTGCACCAAATTCTGCTTTCTTTAGCCTGAGTGACATTTGCCATGACATTTCCTTCTGCCTTCATTCTGGGGAATTATTTTAATCTGTAATGATTAACTAAACTACTCAAGAGATACCCCTACTGTGTTACCACATGCCAAGAAAGGGTATATTATCTGTTAAATACAGATTGTATAGTGACTCAAGGCAGGTCAGCTCTTTCAAGAAACTGGGCAAACATGGTAAGATCAGCTGTCATTGAGGGATGGATAGATGTTCTCAGTCCTTACAAAGAACTTAGGGAACACCACTGCACACTTGGAGGAAGTGCCCCAAGACTGGATGGGCCACAGATACAAGACACTTAAGGGTACCCATCAGGGTCCCAGCCCCAGTCAAAAGGCACACCCCAAGTTTAATGGGAGGTATTTATTATTGAAGGGGCTGTGTGTAGCAGTGTGGGCAGATTTGAGACATGCAGGGATCAGCTATATCACCTGGCCTGACAGGATGGGGAGGGGACCAGTGTCACTGGAGCCTGATAAGAGCTGGAGCCTTGGAGGTGAGCTGTCCCTGTAGGGGGATACAGCTACCACCCAGACCATGGTGCAGGATGGAGGGCAATAAATACCCACCTCTCTCTCTTGCTCTTTCATCTGGTATTCATGTCCCCCATTGGCCAAACTCATGGGAGCCAGAAGGGACGGGATCCTGAGTGGTGCTAGTTTTAGAAGTCAGCCACCTAGGGCACGGAGTAGAACAAAGAGGGGCAGAAGTGGGTCAGGGGGTGGAGGGCGCATAAACGGAGACTCCTCAGCACGCATAGCAGAGGCTCGTCCAGACTGGCAGTGATTCGATGACAACAAAGCAGTAACTGCCCGTGTGATGCTGGGAACACTTGCTATGGAAACCATCCCCTACAGCACCGGTCCAGTTAGCACGTCACCAGTGGTGCGCTGGTGAATGTTGACAAGCTGGCTCCCTCAGGGGTAAAGTCCCTGGTTTGTAGTGTTTGCCAGTTTCTGTGGTGTAAATATTCTCACCATAGCCAATTTCAAGCTACCAATGTGACATCACCGTGCACAGAGTTGGGAAGAGGTGCACAGCAGCCGTCCAGCACACGGTACGCCCTCCATACACAGAGGCGAGAACCTCAGGAGCACAGATAATGGTACATTTTGGTGAAATAATTAGGGGATGATGAGTTTTGAGTATGCATCATCTTTTTTTTCTAGTAGAGATTATTCAATTGTAAGTTTGTGTGATTCCTATTTGAAAATTGCTGTGTTTAACAACCAGCTTGCAAAATTCCTGAGAATTTCACAGCCAGCACACCACTGGCTTGTGCTGACCAGCCTGAAGTCTCAAAGAAGAGAATGGTAGGCGTGAGGACGTAGAACTGGGGGTTTTTAAGAACAGACCTATGAAAGCAGAACATTGGTGTTTATTTTATGAATAAACGTCCTTTTTGCCAAAGCTTGCGATAGGAGGCACGAGAAGCCCATTGCCTGGGACCAGAACAGGGAAAAAAATAATGGGACTTGAAGTAGCCACATTGCTTGTGAAATCCCAGTGTTCTCTGAGCTCCAGGCGTGGCTTCAAACATTTGATGAGTTTCTCATAAAGATATTTTCATTAGTGCCCAACAGCAAAGGAAAATTTGAAGCAGGGAAGGGTAACAGCCAATAGGGGTCAGTGTTTGATAAGCTAAAGGGAAGATGAACCCTGCGTTCAATTGGAAATACCTTTGACTGCAGCCGTGTTCACAGCAGGCCCGAGAGAAGTGAGGAGCATTTGTTCCAAATGAGCAAGGAGTTAGTTCTACACACAGGGAAGAGAGCTGGGTTTCAGTGGCCACACATACACACACACACACACACACACACACACAACTGCTTTTAGGAAATTGTAGTGGTGAGAATTGGAGCATTTTTCACAGGCATGCATGCCCATGCACGCACATGCACACACCCACACATTCACGCCCACACGTGTGCACACAGGCGTGTGTACACACACATGCACAAACACACGCCATTTTCTAGGAAATTTCAGGAGTGACAATTGGAGCATTTTTTCCAAAGGCACACGTGCTCGTGCAGACACATGAACACACACATGCACACACAGCTTCTTTTAGGAAACCGCAAGGAAACCGTTTAGGAACGTTTTTTGCACCCCTGGAACCAGTCTGTGCTTCCTCACTTCTGGGGCCTCCACTCCTCCAGGCAGGGGCAGAAAGTCTGCCCTGACAGGCAATTTAGGAATGATAAAGTGGGCAGAAAATGGTTCCTGCCTGGAAAAGGCACTGTCCCCCAGGAGCCCCAGGTCCGGACGTGGCTGGTGGGATGGGTTGCCTATGTTCACAGAGTTCCTGGTGGGGGACAGGGAGACGGAAACCAGCTCACGCTATTAAGACCAAAACACGGAGCAAGCGTGCTCACTGTTTTACTACTCAGGACCCTTTTGGTGACTGTTCCTTCCCATGTTTGAAAGATTGTGTATTAAAGCTGCATTGATGAAAGAAAACTCCGCATTTTTTCAATTATATGTATGTCGGTGCTTGCCCGAGCGTGATACGCATGCTGGTAGCAAAGGACGCTGTTTCATGAGATTCATGAACAGACATTTTTTTATTTGTACCATCATGTATTTATTTTAAAGTGCATTTAGAAAAAGTAGTTTGTTTTTCATTTGTGGTAGTCAAAAATAGTTCCTTTTTGAAATAACTTTGCTAAAATAAGAGAAGACAGAGGTAGCTCATTCAAAGAAAAATATTAAATAAGTGCTATTGTGGAGAGAGTGTGAATATGTCAACAATTTGAAGGTGGGATTTGGGGAAACCCAGGTCGATATTTCACACATGTCTAGCTTCTAGGGAGCGGGTAAGCAGCCCGTGATACCCAGAGTAGCCGTACTGACTTGATGAGCTTGTAACAGCAACAACTGAACCTACATCATTTTCGTTATCTGTGGACCCTGATCCTGGACAAATGTTTGTTTTCTCTTGAGTGTTTGGAAATAGGCAAAACCCCCAGCCCCTTTTCTCTGCTGTATTAGCTTCGTAGGACGGATCGGGTTACTGGGTGGATGTGGAATTTACCATTCTTATTATAATGGAAGGACAAACCGTCAGTGTGTTACACCTTCCTGTACAGCATGCACCACTTGCAGAGGGTCATCCGCTCATTTGATTAGCAGCAGAAGCTGGTGTGAATATGCAGCAGGAGGCTTTCCCACCACGGTGCCCAGAGTGATGTTGGTGGAGGGTACTGAATTCACAGGCTAGATGCAGTGGGACATTGATTGTTCTGCTTGTTCAGCGATGGCATTGTTTTGCTTCATAGCAACTCCTTGTAGGGGGCCATGCCAGGGGTGGGCTGTTTTAGTGATTGCTTGCTTCTTAATTTTGTCCTAGCCAGCCCCCTTTAGAAGCACGTAGCAGAGACCAGGAAGTGAGGTGGGACATTGGAGACAGACATTTATCACAATGAGATTTCTCTGACCTTCCTCTCCATCCATTCAATCCTTTTGGGGAGTCCATAGACACTGGGAGCAGGTGAGTCCCTTTGATCTGCATTACCCAGAGATGGGCAAACCTTTCATGCTCTGATGTGGGCAGCCCATTCTTCACTTTCCCCTGCTGCATTCATTATTCACACCACCCAGCCTGTTGGATAAGCATGCTGCTGCTGACTGCTCTGGGGTGCCACCTGTAGATCCAACGGCTACAGGAAATTTAAAACATCCACTCTCTGGCAGAAAACGGCTATCCCTCAAAGTTTGCCTCTTTGTTGAAGATCTCTAAGGAAAGAATGAATGGACGATTCCAGCAGTGAAGCATCTAGTCTAACCTAGAAGACAAAGTGGCTTCCTGGGTAGGTGTTTGGTACCTTGGTCCACATCTTAGGACAAGGATGGTCTGCTCCATGCCAAGAGGGGTCATATAAATCATGCTTTCAGCCAGGGATGGTGTGAAGACATTTGGCCTTGTTTGGAGACATTCTTGGTTGTCACAAATGGGGAAGGATGCTGTTGGCATCTAGTGAGAAGAAGCAGCTAAACATCCTACAAGCAGAGAACATCCCCACACCCCTGCAGCAAAATAGTGTCTGTCCCAAAATATCAGTAGTGCCCAAGTTGAGAAACCCTGATGTGAATGAATGAAGGACACAGAGGGGACTCGGATGAGCTGCTCTGAAGCAAGCTTGCTGACTCTCCGTGGAGCGGCCACTTCTCAGACTCACTCCCTGTTCCATTTGGGAATGCTGCCAGATCTTATATCCCGGACCCTCTGTTCTCACACTTTCCACCCCAGCCTCCCTGGGCTCATTGCTGCTTCTGCAACACTGGGCCTATATTTGTTTTCTAGGCTGTGTAACAATTTCCTACAAATTTAGCAATGTAAAATAGCACCCATTTATTAGCTCACGGTACTGTGGTTGAAAAGTTTCCGTCAGCCCAACTGAATTCTAGGCTAAGGTGTCACAAGGCTGAATTCAAGGTGTCGGCCCAGCTGGGGTCTTGTCTGGAGGCTCTGGGGATGATTCTGCTTCCAACATCATTCAGGTTGTTGGCTGAGTTCAGTTCCGGTGATCACAGGTCTGTGGACCCTCTTTCCTTGCTGGCTGTCAGATGGGGGCCGAATTCAGCTCCTACAGGCCACCCTCCTTCCTCGGCTCATGGGCCCTCCACCTTCAAAGCCAGCAACGGGAGGCAGCATCCTTGTAATACCTGGAATCTCTCTGAAGTTCCCTTCTGCCGCCAGCCAGATAGAACTCTGCTTTTAAAGGGCTGGTGTGATGAGATCCAGCCAACCTAGATATCTCCCTCTTTTAGGATCAGCTGATTTGGGGCTGCAAAGGCCCTTAAGAGCAGTCCCTGGGTTAGTGTTTGAGTAACCAAGATTGGAGTTGGGGGTGGCGTCTTTAGAGTTCCCCCACCACAGAGGCTTCACAGTGGGCTTTCCCTGCTGGAAGTGGGTCCCCGTGGTCCACGTGGGTCTCCCTCACCGTCTCCCAGTCTCTGCCTGACTGCCCCTCTCCAGTGAGGCTCCTCCCATTTAAAATTGCACCTCCTCTACCCCACCCCAGACTCTCCCAGCTTTATTTTCCTCTATAACCTTTGCTAGCATCTGACATGCTATTTATTTTGCCTATGTTTTGGTTTATTGTCTCTCTCCACCTGGGATGTGAGCTCTCCCAGGAAGGGAGTGTGGGCTCACTGGATGCTCCTCATTGGGAACAGCACTTGGCACATGCAACGTACGCAATAAGGGCTTGTTGAGTGACTAAACGTCGCAATGGTTTAAGGAGCAGAAATCCAGATATATATATATATATTTTTTTTTTTTTTTGGAGGAAGATCAGCCCTGAGCTAACATCCATGCCAATCCTCCTCTTTTTGCTGAGGAAGACTGGCCCTGGGCTAACATCTGTGCCCATCTTCCTCCACTTTATATGGGATGCCACCACAGCATGACCTGACAAGCGGTGCCTCAGTGTGTGCCCGGGATCTGAACCCAGGCCGCCAGCAGCGGAGCGCGCGCACTTAACCGCTACGCCACGGGGCCAGCCCCAGAAATCCAGATTTTTATAGGGAAGCTTTTGATTTTATTTCAATGTTGGCAACTGTGTGTATTTGCTAGGGCTGCCATAACACGGTACCACAGACTGGGGGGCTTCAACAACAAATGTGTTATCTCTTGGTTCTGGAGGCTGGAAGTCCAAAACTGAGGTGTGGGAAGGCTTGGTTCCTTCTGAGGCTCTGAGGGAGAATCTGTCCTCTCTCCTTGGCTTGTAGATGGACATCTTCACTTTCATGTGGTGTTCTCCCTGTATAGTGTCTGTTTACAAATTTCCCCTTCTTATAAGGGGCGCTAGTCCTATTGGATTAAGGCCCACCCTCATCACCTCACTTTAACTGGATTACTTCCCCAAGCATCCCATCTCCAAGTAAGGTCACCTTCTGAGGTCCTGGGACTTAGGAGTTCAACATAGGAATTTGGGGGGAAGTACGGTTCAACCCATAATAGCAACTAATTCTATTTTTCCTTTTTTACGTACTCTGAGGATCAGATTGAGCCCCTCAGAAGACTCAGCCTTACAGGCCCAGAGACCCGGTGGTACCTAGCCCCCCACACCACACCCCCTCCTACAACACACGGATGCTCACACATTTCAGCAGCAACCGTCTCAGTGGCTTCTAGAAGCTCAGTGGATTTGAGAATCTTCTAGAGAGAGCATTTCACGTGGAGATTATAGCTGACCTTGAGACAGGTGACTCAGAGGGTGGAAATTAGGCTTCCTGTGTTCAAAATTTGTACTGAATATTGGTTTTCTTTAAGGAACACATAATCATCCCTGTATTACACCTGAGGCAAGCACATTTTGAAAAGAGGGGGAATAGTTTTGGTTTTTAACGATTGAAAACCTGAATAGTAGTGTGAACTATAAATGCGTTGTGTAGGTGGCATGAGCCAGCTCAGGTATGCCCAGACAGGACTAGAAGTGCCACCAGGACAGGCCCTCACCTGAATCCTGAGATGACACATCCCAGCATCCAGCACGGTGGCTGTCAGGAAGAGTCAGTGCCCAGGAAGAGTCGGTACCCGGTATTAAGCCAGTAAATGAAAATGACGCCGTTGACGTTATTCAGCATTATGCCTGAGGACCCAAAATCAATCTCCTCGACCATCAGCAACAGTTTAGTGACACAAGTTGGGGACCGCTGAACTGGGGCCACCCCCTAGTGACAGACGATGAAACAGAGCAGAGGTCCAATGGGTGACTTTCCTGAGGTCATGGAGCTCATCCCCGCAGAGGCGGGACTAGAAGCTGGGTTTCCTGCATCTGGTCCACAGCCTCCCCTCAACCCTGGATGCCGAGAAAGGGCAGCTCTCACATCACCACAGGCCAACTTGCACCAGCTCCTCCCTAGCAGCCAGGCATCCTCCAGGCTTCTCCTGTAATTCCACTGTGTTTTAACACTGACGCTGGCTGCAAAACTCTGGTCCTGGGACCCCAATTCCTGCAACAGCTAGTTCCTTGAAGTAAATGGGAACACCCATTGATCTCATCAAAGAAAACGCCTAATTAACAAAATCGGCCTCTTAAAACCCATGCCTTCCTCCCATCTCAGTGGCTCATTGTCCCACCCCACACAGAGGTGAAACCAGCCACTGCACCAGTCAACGGGAATCCTCCTATTCGTGGGAACTATTAAGTGGAAAGAACAATTTGTAGGTTCAGTAAACCTGGAGATTTGAGCAAAATCCAAATGCAGCAAAACCCAATTTCAAGCAAAGTCACATTTCCAGAGGCACTTATTACAGGCAGTGGAGGTGGAAGGTGTCCATGCTATGAGCTGACTGTGGCGTGGATTTCCTGGGGTTAGGACAAACGGGGGCTTTCACTTGCTAATGCGTCTTTCATCTTTGTCCCCCAAGCGCACCCTGGTCAAGGTGGCACGTGTGTTTAGCAAATCATTTTAAGATAAAACTCAGAAGAAGTTTCTAAAGAAAAAGTGCCTGTTGCCTGCTGATATGCTCTCACTGCTCTGGGGTTGATGCTAATTCAGATACCCTAAATTTGAAAGGTGGGGACATGGTTTATCACTACCTCCCGCCCCCTTGGTTCCCTCACGGTGACCGCCTGGTAGTCACATTTGCTCAGCTCTGTCTAGCCTCTTTACTATTTGCAAGGATTTGTCTCCTCCACTCTGGGAACTCAGCAGGGCAGGGATGTGTGGGTGTGTCTGTGTGTGCGTGTGTGTGTGTGTGTAATTTTTTAAGCTATGACTTTCATAAGATACAACTTTGCATGGAATTTAAGGAGTCAAATAGTTCTGCTGAGTTTTTGGTCAAAACCATGTATAATATCCTCGAAGTGACAGAACAGTAGTGATGGAGAACAGACCCATGTCTGTGGGGTGGGGAGTGGGGAGGGCATGACTATTAAGGGGAGCAGGAGGGAGGGTCTTTGTGGTGGTGGAATTGTTCTGTGTTCTGGTCGTGGTGGAGGTTACTCCAATCTACACATGTGATATAATTTCAATAGAACTACACACCAAAAAAAAAAGGTGCGTGTGAAAACAGTGAAATCTAAATGTAAGGTCTGTACCTGACTTCATGGCACTGTAGCAACGTTGATTTCCCGGTTTTGATGATGTGCTGTGATTACCTAGGATATTATCCCTGGGGAAGCTGGGGGAAGAGTACACAAGAACTCTCTCTACATATTTTTTTTACAACTTCTTAATTTCAAACTATCAAACTATTTCAAAATTAAAAGTTATTTTAAAAAGTACGACAGTATTCTATTCACTTCTATTGCCTTTCTCCCTGTACAGAGGCAAAATTCTTACCTTGTCTGGTGTTTACACCTGTATCACTAAATTGCATAGTAAGGTTGATACTTCTTTTTTTTGAGTTTTAGGTAATATCTATAAGTTTCACACCATGGAGGATAAGGGTATATCTCTCTCCCCGCCCCCACATAAGTGCTCTGCTTTCCATGTCTCCATCCTTCCAATATAATCATCATATTTTGTCTAGATTAATATTCAGTGTTTAAAATATCATAAGTATGTGTGCTAGTCACAGTAAAACCAAGTATTAAATTATGATTACTTTTCCTTTTCTGCATAATGATTTCCAATCTTCAGAATTAAAAACTGATTTGGATTTTTCTTCATTTTTTGTGTATTTAGCTCTTATTTATTCCCTAACTCTTCACTGATTATCTAATTTTTTTCTCAGAACATTCATTCACATCAAATTTATTAGGAAAATTTCAGTTTCCCAGAGACATCATTGCCAGAACCTTCTCCATGTGGTGCTCAGCTGTTGTGCTGGGACCTCTCTTCCCCCTGACCCTCCCCTTCATCTGTGTTATGTGCTGGATCTTCTGTTTCCTGAATCTCATGACTTCTTTCTAAATTTACTTCCTTGTTTGATGGAGCACATCTTCAAGTAGTTTTCTGAGTGAAGGTGTAGGAGGTAAATCTTTGGAGAACATGCATATCTGGAAACATTTTCTTCCTAATGAGGCTGGATATAGAAAGCTAGGCTGGAAATCATTTCCCATTGAGTTTTGACGATATTTTTCATTGTCCTCTGGTTCCCAGAGTGGCTGTTGTGAATTCTGAGTCCATTCTGATCCCTGGTCCTTTCTTTCCTCTGGAGGATTGCAGAATTCACTTCTATGTCTGGAAATGTATCTGTCCTGTGCCTTGGTGTGGCTCTATCCTCATTGACCATGGTCCTCACCCAGGGGCCCTTCCAACCTGGAGACGCACATAAATCCTGTCATCTGGGGACATTTCTTTAATTATTTCATTATGATTCCTACTTTCCCTTTTCTCTGTTCTTTCTGTTGTTCAGATGTTGAACCTCGAAGTGGTCCTCTTAGTTTATCTTTTCTCCTATCTTCCCTTTCGTTGTCTTTTTCTACTTCCTAGGACAAATTTCCTAACTTTATCCATCAACCATTCCACTGACTTTCCATTTCTGCTCTAATATTTTTAATTTGCAAAAGCTTATTTTTTTTTCCTTTCTGGGTGTTTTTTATAGCATTCTGTTCTGTGTCGGGATTGCAGATCTTCTCTGATCTCTCTGTGATTGTGAATGACTGTGTGTTTTTAATTACTGTCTTTCCTGCACGGGCTCTACTTCCTACAGGTTGACTGTTTTGGTCTCTGTATCATGTAGAGAACTTTCTCAGTGTCCAACAATCCTTGTTTGCTCATCTAAAAGAATGAGGGACTAAAAGCCGTTAGAAGCTCTGACCCCATGGAGGAGAGTTGTTGACCACAAGCTTCGCTGAGACGTAGTCTGGCTGCTGGAGAGGCTCCAGTGTCACAATCCAGGATTTCTCTTGGAGGTGAAGGTCCAGCTGTGGGGAGAAAGGCCTAGGAATCTCAGCATAGGGTCACATAGTCACTCTAGCTTCAATATGGTGACTCAAGTCTCAGATCTTCATGGTACCCTGATATGGAGTTCTGGATTCACCCTGTTGCATGGAAAAGGGAAGAACATTTGTGACTTCATAAACAGACTTTTAGCCAATCCTCCTTATTTTAGTCCTGATTCACTCCCACTTTTAGAGCCGTACCACCGATTCCTGAGACGGGGGGGTTCCATGCTGTAAACTGTCGGTTCTTAGCTTTTCTCACTGCCAGCTCACGATGTAGTCTGAAGTTCTGCTGACTCATTTCACCCACTGGTACATCTGCTTTCCGGTTTCCAAAGTCATTTGCTGCTGCTGCATCTCTTGTCCCCAACTCTGTGAGTTGATGCCTTTGAAAACAGTCCCTTCCTCTCCTTTAAGTGGGGTTTGGGAAGACACAACAGTAGTGTTTGTGCTCAATCCACTATTTTTCTCATCAGTTTACTGATGAGGATACTGAGGGTCAGAGAGGCATAAGAGACGTGGCCTGAACAACAGTCGTAAGAGGAGCGCTCTGCCTTTTTATTATTCCTTGACTTTGTGCACTTTGGCTGAGTGTGTGCCCGGAGGAGGCCTGGCAAGTCACATCAAGCAGGTTGGGGACCTCTCTGGAGCAATGTAACAAGAACTAACATTTATGAAGTGCCTGTTGTATGTCTGACACTGTTGCAATCTCTTTATATGCATTAATACGTGTCATCACCACAGCAGTTTTATGCTGGTAGTTACTATTATCATATCCATTTACAGAGGAGGAAAGGGAGGCACAGAGAGGTTATTATTTGCCCAAAGTCACAAAGCTGCAAAATGGTGAAACCAGGGTGTAGACCTAGGCTGGGGTCTCTGAACCTGGGCGCTGTCGACACTTTGGACTGAATGAGACTGTTGTGGGGGCTGTGCTGTGCATCATAGGAGCTTTAGCAGCTTCCCTGGCCTCCACTCACCAGAAGACACCATTCCTCCAAGCTGTGACAACCAAAAATGTCTCCAGACATTGCCACATGTCCCCTGCAGGACACAGTTGCCCCCGATTGAGGACGACTAGCCCCGGCAGGCATACTTTTCTCCTGACGTTTTACTGTGCTCCTTCCGGCTTAGAGAATGTCCACAGGCCCCTTCCCCTCACCTCAGCTGGACAGCAAGTTCCATGGTTCTGAGTCTGTGGGCAGATCCCCCTTCGACCCCCACCTGGCCCGCCCCCAGCATTTCCGCCATCTGGCGCACTTTGTGTCACCAGATATGGAAAGATGTCAACCAGCCATCACAGTTCAGTGGAGCTTGGGCAGGTCTGGAAATGCCAAGTCACTAATCTGTGGCTCTCTCTTGCTATCTTCATGCCCGCAGGGCCAAGGTGAAGAAGGGCGTGAACATCCTGGGCACTCAGACCAGCGAGCCTCGGCAGTGGGACGTCAAGCAGGAGATGGGGGACGGCGGGAAGCACACCACCACCACGGTGGTGTGCCAGCGCCTGGGACCCAGCGCGCGCAACAGGTAGGTGGCACCATCTCCCGCTGCACGTGCCGTGCGTGGTCCCGATGACCTGGTCGCCGCCTAAGAGGCTTGCCTTAGACTCGGGTTAACTGCTGCTTAACCGAGCTATTAAACCCCAGCCTGGAAATCTGGAGGCACTTATACCAACTGCAGGGCCATCTGACCATCTGCTGCAGGGCAGGCAGGGCGCTGATTCCAAAAGTCTGTTATTTGGCCTTTGGAGCAGAGACTGGTTAGCGATGTCCTACTCTGCTTGGCCGAGGCTTCCGTGTTCTCATCACCTACATTTATGTTCTTGGGGCTGTGTCATCTCTCAGTGCCTCCCTAGATTATCAGGGAATGCTTTCCTGCATAGAGCTCATCCTTTGCACAAAGGGTGTGATATTGTGGTTTGTAATAAGAAATATATATTTGGTCTTCATTCCAGTTCCTGACACAAACTCCTAAAACCCTTGGAACTTCCTAAGTGTTGAGAGCCATAGAGTTGTCTTTTGTTCTGTTAATGAAGCGTCTTTTGGAAAGCCCTTAGGTCACTCAGGATGGTGGCTGGTTCCCAGCCCAACCATGTGATTGGGGGTTGGAACTTTCAACCCCACCCCCCGACCTCTGGGGAGGGGTGAGGGACCAGAGATTAAGTTCAATCATCAATGGCCAATGTTTCATCAATCCTGCCTGTGTAATGGAGCCTTCATAGAAACCCAGAAGGACTGGGTTCAGAGAGCTTCTAGGTTGGTGACCACACAGATTTGGGGAGAGAGGGCATGGAGGCTCCACGCCCCTTCCCACACACCTTACCCTATGCATCTCTTCCATCTGGCTGGTCCCGAGTTATAGCCTTTCATAATAAATGGCAATCTAGTAAAGTAAAATGTTTCTCTGAGTTCTGTAAGCCACTCTAGCAAAGTAATTGAACTCAAGGAGGAAGTCGTGGGAACCTTTGATTTATATTCACTTGGTCAGAAGCACAGGTGACAACCTGGACTTCCAATGGGCATCTGAAATGGGGGTTGGGGGACAGTCTATGGGACTGAGCCCTTCACCTGTGGATCTGATGCTATCTCTGGGTAGGTAGTATCAGAACTGAGTTGATTTGTAGGACACTCAGCTGGTGTCAGAGAATTGCTTAGTGATGTGGAAAAAGCACACATATTGAAATTGGTGTCAGAATCTTAAAAGATTAGACTTAGTCTTCAGTGAGGAGGAATTTAAAGACAGGAGGTGACCATCAGTGGCAATAATAAATAAGAACATGCTCTGCGAGATTCTAGATAGACATCTGGATTATTATTTGAAATAATTGTTTTCTGCGTATAAAAGCAACACATACTCATTTTAGAATATTTATGAAACACAGTTATATGAGGAAAAAAAATTTAAATAATATGTAAGTATCCCTACCACCCAAGGATAACCCACAGCTAACATCTCGGTTCATTTCTTTCCCATGTTTATGTATATATAACATCTGTATATAGTAAGTGTGTAGTAGATTTATTTATTTTACAATTTGATAACATAATATCTACACAGATTTTTTAAGTTGCTTTCACTTATATTGATAACATCTTCTTTTGACATTAAATTCCTGAAAAACATTTTAACAGCTTCATAATATTCCATTGTAGCGATTTAACATTGCGTAAATAACCGTATCCATATTTTTCAACATTTAAGTTGTCCCCAAGTTTTATTCTTGTAGATAATGCACCAGTAAACCACCTTCCGCGTAAGTATTTGTCCACTTCTGTTTTTGCTTAAAGTGGCTTCTTAGATTCAAAAACGTTGATCATTTTTCAGGGCTCTTGATACATTTAGTAAGTGTATTTTCTTAAAGGGATTAGCACTAGAGGAAGAAATGTTCCATCACTGAACACACTTTCTTAAGTGAACGCTACAAGTCTGCCAAGAAAAAATCTGCAAATTCTCCACTTTGTTTAAAAACACCCAGTTCTTTTATTTGTAAAATCCTCTCCTCAGTCCTTCCTTTCATGTGCAACCAGCAAAAACATCTGGTGTCCTAACAGCTTCCTGGTTCTGACACCCACCGTCACCACTATTACCCCACGAAGGGTTGTTAGTACGTCTGGGGCGAGGATGTGGGGACTGACGTCCCGGTTTACGTCTTCCTCACTGCGTGGCGCGTGGCACGGGGCGGGGGCGGGATGGGGAGCCCAGTCAAAGGGGGACACCAAACAGATCATCTCGGTGTGTCGGAGTTCATGGGACAAACGCGGGCTTGGAGTCCCGAGGGCCGGGAGAGGCCTGGCAGGGGATGGTTTGACTCATCCACCCTGGGTTACGGGCCCAGCAAGCACAATGTGAAACATTTTTCACAATGTTTCAACTTGTGAAAAAACGGCCAGAAGGAAATGCATGCCTGGGTCCTTGTTGTAAGCAGAGATCAGAGGCCAAATTAAATCTCCTGAGTCAAATGCACATAAAGTCTAATTAACTCACAAGATTAGTGTTGATTATGCAAATAAAAGTGAATGTGTTAATTAACAGACAGTGAGTTTATGTATGTAAATAGTTTTTCATGTCACAATCAGGAGACTGAAGTCAGGGAGACAGGCCTTGCTGTAGCAAGTTCTAGAGGGTCCTGGTGGATGCCCCGTTTGATCCGAGTCTTCTGGGAACCCCGTTTTGGGCCAGTTGTGTTTGCTGAGGGTCCACCTTGTGCGTTATTTTCCACTGTCAGTCATTCTGGATGTTTCAGCAGAGGGAGCTGTGGTTCAATACTAGTGTTCCCTCCCTTTTGTATTCCAGAGTTTTTTACTGCAGTGAGTTAGAATCAGGCTGGCCACAGCCGAGTGGTTGTGGGAGGCCTGGCTATGCTCTGGACACTCTCAGGTTCTTAATGTGGTGTCTTCAGAGGTAATTTTTGCCTTTGCAGAAGAGCTGATATGTCAGAACTGGTGTCAGTGGTCTGCTGAGACTGTTCAATGGCAGCTTGTGAAAGCCGATGGGATTGTGCGCATCTCTTCTCCACTCCTCATTCAGTGACTGTCTGTAGCTTAAAATTGACTACAGTAGTAGTATTTACACCACAGAAATTGGCAAACACCCCAAATCAGGACTTTTTGTCATTGTTGGAAAGCCTTTTTACCGGCACACCTCTGATAAGTGTCCCGTGCTCACTCACTTCCTGACTGAGCTCTTCAGAGGGCACTGGCTTGTTCATCTAAGTGTGAGGAGCTATGCTCCATGCCAGGTGGATCTCCACTGAATCAGATGCAGACCCTGCCTTCAAGGGACCTAAACACTGTGGAGCACCTGGGACCAGACATCGCAACTCAAATGAGAACATTCAGTGACATGGAAGGGGGTGAGGGGCCTACTTCCCTCTGCCTGTAGAGCAAAGGCCAAGTGTATTTGTTATTTACTGCTGTGTAATAAATTACCCCAAAACTTAGAAGTTTAAAACAACACACGTGTATCACCTCATAGCTTCTGTGGGTCAGGGATCCAGGAGCATCTTAACTGAATCCTCTGCTTGAGGGTCTCTGACAGGCTGTAATCAGTGTTGGCCAGAGTCTGTGGTCTCATCTGAAGGCTCAGCTGGGGGAGGGTCCACTTCCAAGCTCATGTGGCTGTGGCATGATGCAGTTCCTCAAGGATGGTGGGACTGAGGGCCTCAGTTTCTTATTCCTTGCCAGATGTCCTTCTCCATCAGGGCAAGCACATGAGAAGATCCAGGGATAAAGGGAATGACAGCAAATGGAAGTCATGGTATTTTATGGCCTAGTCTTCAAGTGACATCCAAACACTCTTGCTATATTCTATACCTTAGGAGCAAGTCTGGGCCCCAGTCAAGGGGAGGAGATTACACAGAGGGGTGGATACCAGGGGCTGGGGACGTTGGGAGCCATTTTTAGCCATTTTACAGTGCCTACCTCACCTTGACAGCTCTTCCAAGTTGCAGAGGGCTTTCTGTAGCTGGTGCCTGTGCACTCTCCTTGAAGGACAGGTGGAAAGAATTGGATGTGCAGAAATAGAGAAGTATGGCATTGCAGGTGAGGAAAGAGGCAGATGACTGGAGCTGTGACATCAGGAGAATTTGTGCCAAGAAGAGGGAGTGATGGGGCCCAGCTGGAGTTGACACAGGAGTTACAAGGATTACTCTGGGAAGGTGGCCAGGCCATATAACGGAGGGACGTGAGTTACAGTCCGGTGGTTTAAACTGGCAATTTCTTAGCTGTTTATCCTCTCTCCTAATTCTTCAAATCTATTTGCTTTTTTTGTTTTAACTTATGCCAGTTGATTGGAAAGGAAATTTTATGTTTCTACCTGTACTCATGAGTATTCTTAGAGGCACTAAAAAGTGATGATCCTGGTTTATTTAAGCATAAGAGGAATGTACCCAAAGGATGTTGCCGGTAAGGCTGTAGAATCAGCTTGGGAAATGGACACCACCAGGGGAATCTCAGCTATAGCCGAGCACTCGCCCCAAATCATCCCTCATTGTGTAACACTCACACCTCTACTCACTGAAGACTTTTCTTTAAATCAACTTTAAATTGCTCTAGTTTTTGAAAATACACCTTCATTTTTTTCAATAGTATCATTGAAATTATACATTGAAGTTACTTTTATTAGTTTCTAATGTACATTACAATAAGTACAAAACTATAAGAGTTATTTTAAATAATTCTCCTTGGTGATTAGAACGGGGACGTAGGGGCCGGCCCGGTGGCTTAGCGGTTAAGTGCACGCGCTCCGCTACTGGCGGCCCGGGTTCGGATCCCGGGCGCGCACCGACGCACCACTTATCCGGCCATGCTGAGGCCGCGTCCCACATACAGCAACTAGAAGGATGTGCAACTATGACATACAACTATCTACTGGGGGCTTTGGGGAAAAAATAAAAAGGAGGAGGATTGATAATAAATGTTAGCTCAGAGCTGGCCTTCCTCGGCAAAAAAGAGGAGGATTGAGCAGAATGTTAGCTCAGGGCTGATCTTCCTCACCAAAAAAAAAAAAAAAAAAACAACAACAACAAAAAAAAGAAGTATGCGATATACACAAACACACACACACAGAGCTTTGGGGTTCATTGTTGGCCGTGTATTTTAAAAAAAAAAAAAGAACAGGGATGTAATTTATGCATGTTTTTGTCATAATAGGAAACACAGCCAATGAATCGCCCAGTGTGGTGGACGCTGCTCTGCCCAGGTTCCCCTTCACATCCCTTATTCTGCTTCTGCGCACCTGGTGGGTGTAATAGTCTGCTTGGGCTGCTGTAACAAATAGCACAGGCTGGGGGGCTTACACAACACACACTTATTTTCTCACAGTTCCAGAGGCTGGAAGTCCAAGATCAAGGTGCCAGCAGGGATGGTTTCTGGTGAGAGCTCTCTTCCTGGTCTTCTCATTGTGTCCTCGCATGGCCTCTCCTCTGTGTGTGCACTTGGAGAGAGAGAGAGCGAGTGCTCTGGTGTCTCTTCCTCTTCTTATGAGGACACCAGTGCTATCAGATTCAGACCCCGCCCTTATGACTTCACTTAACCTTAATTATCTCCTTGAAAGCCCCATCTCCGAATACAGTCACACTGGGGATTAGGGCTTCAACATATGAATTTTGAAGAGCAGGACACAATTCAGTCCACAACAGGGAGCTTTGCTGTAACATCCTGCACCTGCATCCTTCAGAGCACTACCCTGGAGCTCCCCGGTCCCTTTTGCCTGCTCATGAAGACAGCTGGAAAAGCCTGGGACTTTTCCTTTTCCTGGGGCAGTCCTTGCACGTGATGGATGGTGGTGGAGCATGAAAGCCCAGCTCCTTCCCCTCTGAATTGTAATTGACACTCCAGAGCTCCTGCAGGATCAAAATGGTATGGGACCTTTTTTGAACTCACACCTTTCCCTTGTGTGAACTGATTCCCTCTCTCCCTCTCCCTTATCGTTCTCAATCACTTGCAAATGAATCTTCATCTTAGGGTCTGCTTCTAACAAATCCAACCTGAGATTCTCAGAAACACCAGGGCCCCCCCGGCTTCCTTCCCTGGTGAAGTGGCCTCTTATATGTAAAACTGGGAAGGAGAACTTGTTAGGAAGACTGTCAGACAAGACAGCTGTTTCAATGGAGCCCTTTCTCCCCATAGCCCAGAACCTCTGAAAGGCATATGGGCTTACGGTCCTGAAGCCATCTGTCTGTAAACCCTGAGATCCAGGAAGAGCTTGCAACTGGTCCATATGCAAACCAAATTGTGTTGCCTTTGGTTTCCATGCCCTTGGATTAATATTTTAGTAGTCTGAGCATCTTGGCAATCACGCAAAATCACCTAACGACCTCCTAGATGGTACTTCTACTCACAGGGTGTGAGGCCAGTGGAGCAATTAACATCCCATCCACATCCCCCCATATCGTCGATGTTGTAAGAACCTTTCAGTGTGCGTTCCTTAGGGAGCATCTTCTGCTTGCCCTTTCCTCTCCCTCCCTCATTCTGAATCTTTTTTCAAATCCGGGTAGCTGGGCTAGTCTGAGCAGCTGGAGATCCATTAAGCAAGAATTTCATAAAGGCTGTGAGGCCGATCCCAGCATGGAGGAGGCACAGCTGGCCCTGGGCCCCTCTTGATCCCAATGGAGCACGTTTATCTAATACACGCTTTTACCCTAAGCTTTCCCTGAGCCTGACTCTCCGAGGTTCATTCTTCAGGGGAAATGCCAAAAATTAGGTGTTTCTTTAAACTGTGGCCATTCTTTTAAGTTAACAGGAACCTCCGCATTGGGGATGCAACCTCTACAGCTCTGACTGAGACCGGCTCCCCAGTGAGGGTCCTTGTGTGCCACCTGTACACTCCTGACCTAGCCACACACACCCGTGCTAGTATTTACTGAATACCTTTATTTAAATTGGTTCACTTTTTAAAATACCTTTATTTAAATTGGTGCATTTTTAAAGTGTCATATTAGGTTTTATTATTAAAATATTACTGTTACAATCTCTTTGAGGAAACAAACATAGTATCTCAAAAATAGAAATTTAAATAACAGTAATACTCTGTATATTTCATAGTGCCAGGCATTTCACAACATGCTTTGTGTGCATTATTTCAGTAAATCTTTTCCATAGTTGCAGGAACTGGGGAGTCATGCCATTGGGCAGATAAAGAAAAGAAATGAAGATACTCAGAGGGAGGAAGCACCCAATTGAATATTTATGCAAATGATTTTAAAAAAGGTTTTCTTTTAAAATCACTTTCATGTCTATAAATAAACGGAAAAAGTTCATGTCTGTTGCATGAATTAAAGGTGAGCACGAACAAATACAATTAAAACATACAAACCCTACTGAAGTCTCACTCGCTAGTGTTACCAGCAGGAGGCTTTGCATCCGCCCTTGGGGTTAGAAACGGACATTAGCAAATGTCCGAGAGGTGTTGAAGATACACTGGCTCTAAACTGAGACTTTCTCTCTTTTTTGCTTCTTTATCTTTTTATTATTTTCTTCAATGTCCATATTTCACTTTTATAATCCAAAAAAAATGTATTCAAAAACACATTTTTAAAACTCATATTCCACTTCTTATGTAACTATTACCATTATTGTGCAGATAAATATTTTTATATAGTTGGGATATAAAATTTTAGATAGTTGGGTTATGAGTCTGTGATATATCTCCTTCTGTTACTTAACATCGCCAACACCCTTCGCCCATCCCAAACTTCGTTTTTTATAAGTGGATGAACCTTCATTTATTTAGCGAGCCTCATGTTGTAGGTCACCTCGGTTGTTTGCTCCTAACTTTTTTGTGTAAATAAATCAGTGGTGCACATTTCCACACCTATATGGCCCTTCCTCTCCCCCCATTTCTGCTTTACCGGCACAGGTCAGTTGATTTGAGGGGTCCTGGGGATGTCCCATGTCCAAGTTCATGCCCTCCTAAATTTATTGTATCATGCCTTCCCCCAATACCTCTTACAGGGAGCTGACAACCAGGACAAACTAGGAAAGGGGCTGAGGGAAGGGCCTGGGAGCTCGGAACTGCCAGTGGGAGGAGGCAGAGGTATCTCCCGTTCACCCCCACCCTCCACTCCCCACTCAGGGTCTGGGGGAGTCTGCGCCCAGGACTGATTTCAGGCCAGTGGGGAAAATTTCTTTTTACAGAACCTTAAAGCCTATGAAAGAATCTGAAAGGAAAATGCTTTCTGTCTATATAATTCAACCTAACTCAAGGGGAGTGCACTGCCCTTCGGGAAACACTTCCTGGGAGACTGCAGGGGCCTCTAGAGAGTCTGCAGGGGAGACTGGCAAACCTAGGCTACGGATTTGGGCGGTCAGTCCACGGGCTGCAAGCTGAGAGGCTGGCCATGGGGCAGAGCTCAAGCAGAGGCCACCCCACGGAGGTCAGACCCTTTGCCAGAGAGGTCAATGCAGGAGGTGAGCCCTGCGTGCTGGAAGAGATAGACGGAGATGGGACAGACTGCACCCTCTTACAGGGAGCATCCATCCATCCAACTGTTGAGCCTTCACATGTGGGAATGCAGGCTACATTGCCCCATCTCTGGACTTTTCTAGAAAACTCCAGCTGAAAATTTACACTGTCATATGAAATATCCCAGTTTTTAAATATTTGCTCAGATTTTTGAAATCACTGTGCAGATCAAGCAAAAGGGAGATCGTTCAGGAAAATGGTTCATCAGCAACGAATCACGTGCAAAACTGTCCAGTCTCAGCTGATCATACGTTCTGCTCCAGCTAAAATCATGCCTGTTTTCTTTAGGGGGTTGGTAGTCTGTTTCTTCAAGGTATATAGTCTGCAGCAGAATAGCCGACCGGGGCCTAGACTGTGTGTCTCTTTTAGAGGGACTTATAAGAGAGGTCAGCCCCCTCAAAGACTCAGCTCCCCTCCTTCTCACCACACGATCCCTCCTGCACAGATCAGGTGGCACAGACTCTTTCGTGAGTCCACAGGTGTTGTAAACACGCGTCTGTCCTCTGGCCCCTTGTTTGTGTTCACCCTCGGCTTTTGCAGTGTCAGCCCTCCCAGGATACCTGCCTGGGGCTTGGCGTTCCCTCCTCCTGCTGTCCTTGTCGCCTGGCTTCTGGTTTGGCGGGGCGGTAGGTCAGGCAACGTCCTCCAGGTGGTCTAGACGGGAGGCATTCTCTGGTCCACGCACTTTCACGGAACATCAAGTGACAGACACCCATCTCCTTCTTCCCGGAACAGCAGCAGCTGCCGCAGCCCCCTGGCCCCTCAGTCATCATGCCTCAGGGACCCTCTGCTGCAGGGGAGAGAAGTAAATCAGCCAGGTAGTAAAATGAGAAGGGCCTTTCACAAAGCAGAACTCGTTGAAACTGGTGAATAAGATGCCCATTAGTATTCCTTTAAGCAGTCTCGATTACAGACCTTATATTCATAACTATTCTCAGCTGTTTGTTTTCAGACAATTCTGGACTATGAACATGCTCATAGCTGCTTAGCGTAAACAGCTTCAGCAGAGCTTAGGGAAATAGTCCACTGAGATAATCTGCTTCTCCCTGAAGGAAATTGCCCAGACCAAGTCCTCTCTTTAAGAGATATTTGAAGAAAGCATAGAAAATCTGCCAGGCAAACTTCCACGAATGAATGAAAATCTCCCAATCGATGGCAGAGGCATGCATTCCAGGTTCCCAAAGAAGAAGTCAAGAGTGCTCCCACTCAGCCCACCGTGAGCTCACGACGGGCTCACGTCAGCTTCTGTGGCGGGAGAATTTATTGATCTACACGTCGTGTGTGTTCTCTTCCCTCCCACTCGCAACTTGTGGTGAAGGTTAAAGCCCAAGATGGTGGAAGTGATTGGTGTTTCCTGTCATTTATAGAAGCTACACTCTCCCTAGAGAATTTGCTGGAAGTACCTGGGGTAGGAGAGCAGGTAGAGAAGAGGATTTGAAGGACCCTGAGAGAATAAGAGATTTTCCTGGAGATGGAAGGGCGGGCTCTGGCATCAAACCTTGATCTGACGTCTGAAATGGCCATCGGGTTTCTCCATTGCATGGTGCTGCTGCAAAGTATATCACGCATGGTTTGTCATCCCATCAAGGCTGCCTACAGCAGAGGAAATCGATTTCCTTAAAGGAAATCTGCTCCTACAGAGGAGTAATAGATGCCCGGAGTTAGGACCAATGCTTAGGGCATAGCCCCTGTGAGAGCCGACACAATGGTGGTGGCTTTGTACACACCATACCCGTTTCTCCAAACCCTACACAGTGCATATTAATATAATCAGTTTCCAGATGATGACACTGTGCATGAGAGGTCGTGTTTGCCCAAATGTTCACCACGAGCATGTTCTCAACGTCCCCATCCCACGTGCCCTTCTGGATCTCCCCGCTTTCCAAGCAAGAGGTGGAGTCTGCCTCCTCCCCTTGAACCTGGGTAGACTTTTGTGACTGGCTGACGAGTGGCGAACAGCAGAAGTGATGCCATGTGACTTCGAGAATGAGGTGATGAAAGACCCCTGAGTCAACCTGTGAGGAGTCCTGTGGCCCTGAGGCCGCCATGCTGTGAGAAAGCTCAACTATCCGAAGTGGAAGGACCACAAGGAGAACCCCTGAACAAGGGAGAGAATGGTGTCCATCCAGGCACCCAGCCAAGCCCTTCCAGAATCCTTGATCTGCAGAGACAATAAAATGATTGTTTTATGCTGCTAAGTTTCGAGGGCAATTTATGACACAGCAGCATATCAGCAGCACGCTGGCTACCCAGAGAGGTTAAACTGCTTTCCGACCTCACACAGCTACAGCACCAGGGCCAATATTTTAACCCTGTTTGTCTGATTCTAAGTCCTCCTACTTCTCCCACCACAAGAAAGAGATGCAGAAGGGCGTGTCTTCTTACACCAAAGGGCCCTTCCCACTGCCCAGCCCCGCGTCACTTCCTCTACAAGCTCACTTCTTGGCTTCATGCACCCAAACCTCATCGAAAGCCTTTCATGGCCAGAATAGAGAGTTTCTCTTTCCTTCCTTGCATCACATTCTGACATGTGGTCCCCAGTCCAGGCTGAAAATGTGTAAAGTAAATACATTTCTCAGCATCTGTCCTGAAATGACATATTGCATCATGTTAACAAGTCTCTCAGGCTCTGGCCAGAACAGTAATTAACTTTAAGGGAAGGCTGTGGAGCGGATGCTGTGGCCTCTGACAAGAGCAGGTGCATTTCAGAGCCCCTGATCCTGCCACAGAGACCCCATCTTACCCAGAGGCATGGGCAAGTTGTCCTCCTGAAACATCTCTCCATTATTGGTCCTCAGAAAGCAAACATGTACTTGATCAGGGCTGTGGGGACAGTGCTGTAATACCTCAAGGCTCGGTGTGATACGTGAGGACATGCTCTTAATCCTCCCAGCCACCGCTGAGCTGCCACGAGATACTCATTTTATCCACTTTGTCTAACTCTTTTAAATTCAAGGACTTTTGTTCAGATTAAGGATCCTTCTCCTATCTGACTGGTCTTCACAAGAAAATGGCGAACAGCAGTGGAAATGAGCTATGTTCCTTTTGTAAAAATTTAATGTTTATTTTTTTCTACATCAAAAGTAACATCTTTGCTCACATGGTGCCTCCATTCCCAAGTATCGCTTGAAGCCATATGGTGTCATGAAGAATAGTGTGGCCTCTGGAGCCAGCCAGGCAACTTGGATTCAAGTCTCAGCTCTTTTACTTTGAAGATGTTGGTTTTGCGCAAATGAGTCCGTCTCTTTGGGTCTTCTCTGAAAATGAGGTGATAAATAACAGAAGTACCTTCGTCGTGGAGTACTTGTGTGGATCAAAGGAGTCAGTCTGTGTTAAGTGCCCACGTAGAGTGTTGATTCTTGTATTTTCCATGGAGCAAGGCGTCCTTAAGTTCTTCCCAATTTTTTACACAGTAGCCCAGACTTTTTTGCATTAGAATTGTGACAAAGACACAGCGCTCTTTCCTGTTGGTGGCACATGTCAGTCACTGAGTCACACTGCCCTGCTGACTGGACTTCATCCCCAACATTCTAATGGAAGCTCCATCCTGCTCACATTCCTCCTCATCCCCCTGCTGATCCTCTTGGCTCACAATCTTGTTGGAGTTTCAGTAGCTGGTTGGCTCTGAGCTTTGCTCCCACCCTGAGGGCAACCTGAACTTATAAGGGATGATGGAGACATCAGAGGAACAGCAGTAGCCTGTGGGCACCTGTGGGTTGAATATTCCCTGCTTCGACTATTTATAAGCCAACCCCAAAGGTCTAAATCTTGTTGTAATTTGTCACATTACTAAGCCACATTTTCCCCTTCTGCTTTTGTTATTTTTTACTCTTAATTTATTTTAAGGGGTGAGTGGGGGGGATAGGTAATATAGTCACACAGTTCTGAGCTCAAAATGTAGACAAACCAACATGCAAAAGTCTATCCCTGCCCTCAACTTCCCCAGCCACCTTCCCTGGAGCTCATCAAAGTTTGCACTTTATCATAAACCTTTCCGAAGCTATTTTATGCATATGCAAACATACACACACATACACATCTCTTTCCTCCTCCACATCAGCTTTAAACAACGTTGCTTCTTTTTTTTCACCTAACAATCTATCTTGTAATTTTTCCATATCAGTACATAAGTTTCTTCATTCTCCTTTTTTTAAAGCATCTGCATATTATGGCATATAGCATCATTTATCTTAACCAGCCCCCTATTAACTGGCATTTACATTATTCCCAGTTTTTTGCCTGGAAATGCTGCTTTGAATAACATTGTCCAAACACCATGTTGCCCTTTTATGGTTATATCTGTGAAATAAATTCTAGAAGTGGGCTAGCTGAATAAAATGGGATGGGCATTTGTTTTACAGAGATTGATGCGTTACCCTGCACAGAGACTGTGCCGACTTGTACCACTGTCGCCCTCACCCACGTTGCTAACAAGCTATTTGATCTCTTAATGCTCATATTTTGTTTCCTCATGAATGACTTGGCTAGCAAGTAGCCTGAGAGTGACACTCAACATGGGGATCATGAGAGAATCAGTCAACATGGTGTGAGTTTTTAGGATGTTGATCCCAATCCACCCCCGTAATTCCTGGGAAGCTCTAGAGTGGCATTTGTGCCTCCAGGCTCTGACATGTTCCTGGAGCATCTCCCTTGGGTGTGCCGTGGATCTACTGTACTGACAGCTACTATTTATAAACAGGTGCCGTGTGCAGACTCCACGTTAGGTCTCTTCTAAATTCTCACCTAATCTGGGCTCTGATTTCCATTCTTTCCCCAATCTCAGCCTCCATCCCTTCTTCTCAAAATGGCTAAAGTATTCTCTTCAAAACATAAATCAGATCGTGGAATTCCTACTGTCTCAATCTTCCAGGCTCCCATCACACCCAGAATGAAATCCCAGCGCTTGACCGTGACCTCCAAGGTCCTGGGTGATCTGGCCCACTGCCCACCTCCCTGATCTTACTCCTTACATTTCTCCCATCAGTCTCCGCTCATCCTCCACTCTGGCCTCTGTGGGGCTTGTCCCTCACGAGCCAAGCTTGTTCCTGCCAGAGCCACTGCATCTGCTGTCCCCTCTGACTGTGCTCTGCATGGCTGGATCATTCTAATTTTTATGTCTTAGCTCAAATGTCATTCTCAGAGAGGCAATCTGGGACCACTCACACTGATCACCTGTTTCACTTTCTTTCTAGAGCTCACCAGTGTGAAATTACTTTGTTTGTTTACCACATCTCTCCCCACAAGAATGTGGACTTCATGAGGGAAGGCAGGGACTTGCCCATAGTCTTCACCTCGGCATTCTTAGTGCTTAGATCAGTTCCTGACACTGAATAAGGACTAAAATACTTGCTGATTGAATGAACACATGAATGATCTTTGCAACAATATGTTGAGTTGAGTTATCTTGTCTGTAGTTTGCAGATGAAGACTCAGGATCAGAGGGTCTCTATCCTAAGAGTATGAGGAATATTCGCTGAATGGCTAAATAAACGAATGATGCTTGTTAGGATGTATTGAGTTAGAGCGTGTTGTCCCATTGCACAGATGAAGGAATAAGCTCGGAGAGTCTGTATGGGCTGGGACAATGGTGTCCTGGGAGCCAATGATGGGAGGAGCCCCAAGGTTTCTGAAGGGGCATGCAAGTGGAAACCAAGCCCACCATCGTGCTCCATGCTTCCTTCCCCCACCTACGCTCCACTCCAGTTCTCACCCTCTCTGTAGCTGTGATAAAGGAGAGGGGACGTATTGTTTGTCCGGTAAGGGATTTATGAGGCAATTTGTATATGTCACTGTTGAACTAAGGACTGATGGATATACAGACATTTTCTTAAGATGTCATTCTAGTTGGCAGTAACTTCACAGCTTTGCCCAAGCCTGAACTTGCTAGTCATAAGGATATACATCTCTACTTCATCTTGATATTTCCTGTCAGGCTGCCACATGGGACTCAGAGACTTGCAGGAAACAGAAAAGCTGGGCCTCCCCACAACAGCCTGGCAAATGAGGGGTCTTCAGAGGTTGCATCTGAATCCCCAAACACCCTCACATGAAGGACCCTTCTGACTACATCAGCTTGATTAAAGGTTCTCAGAGTGAGAAGCTGAACTTTTGTATTTGTGTTCAATAATCAAATAATTATTGAGTGCCTGCCAGGCTGTGGGCATATTAGGGTTTATAAGACAGGTATGGATCCTGATCTAGTGGAATTCAGGGCTTATTTGAAAAGATGGAAAATAATGAAATAAGCACACCAAGAAATATTCCATGGCAACACTGGCAAATGCTATGAAGAAGAGATGTGTGGTGTTCAAGAACTCACAATCAGGGTGTGTATTATTTAGGATATGGGTCAGTTGCTTGTACAAGAGACCTTGTTTAAAGCAGTGCAAAGAAAACTATTTTTCTGTCGCATAGGAGCCTAAAGTGGTTTGGTGCCTCTGCTCTGCATTGCCAGGTTCCTTCTCTCTCGTTGCTCTGGTATCACTAGGGGCTGCCCTCACTCGCATGATCCAAGATGGCGCACCAGCTCATGGAAGCCCAGCCCATGGGAAGGTGGAGAGCAGGGACGACAGTAGATGCCAGACCATGGAAAAGTGTTTTTGTCTTTATCTGAAGAACAATGAGAAACTTTTAACGTATTTTAAGCAGGATGGTGGCAGAGTCATGTTTATGTAAAAAATATTACTAGTGAATGTGTAGAAAATGGACTGGTGTTGGGGGGAGTCCAAGAAGATACAAGCAACAAGTTAGACTAGTACAATGGTCCAAAATAAGGATTAGAAGTCTGTTCTATCTTCCCACCACCTTCTGTCTTCCTCCACGGGACCAGGGACCTCGTCTACTCTCTCCTCTATCACCTTCCATGTCCACTGGCACCAAGCATTCTGAAATGACAGCCAAACCTCCCGAGTTGGCAAACTACCTGAGTTGGTTTTGTTCAGGAGAAAACACAGCAACACTTATTAGAGAAAAAAAAAAAAAGAATATGGAAAAGAGGCATCATCCACACAGAGAGATCATTCTAACAGCTTTAAATTAGTCCTCCAGACCCCTCACTTATTTCTCTCTCGAAGACATGGTGACAGGTTGTTCTGTAGGCTGTCCTCCACGCCTTCCCCGGGTAACCTAATGACTTTTTTCTTTCCGTTTTCCACATCACATTAATTCTTCATAAATGGTCCTTATTATTCCTCACTTGTTCCACCTCCAGTGCAGTATTTTCTCTCTGGCGGTGTAAACTGGGCCAGTGAAATGGCAAAGACACCTCATCCATCATGCCTTTAATTTTCCACCTTGGGAGGAAGCACTGCAGCTTCAGTGGAGGATAAAAGCAGTCACCTTAACACCTCACTGGCTCTTCCTCAGGATCTCACTCTCCACATTTCTGCCCTGGGCAGACAGAAGCAAGTCACCCTGCAGACCACCATGGCCACCATGTCAGTGTGCATTGGTTCAGATAAAAGGCTCAGCTGCTGTGATAGAGACCCCCCCCCCCCAAATCACAGATTCAGCAAGATAGAAGTTGATTTCTCTTGTGTTTACATGTTTGAGTGTGTGAGGCAGGTCCACTCTGCAAAGGCCTCAGGGGCTCAGATTCCTTCCAACTTGTGGCTCCCTCATCCTAAAGTCTTGCTTTGGTGGATGCAATCCAAGAGGGCTCATCACCACCGTAAATTCCAGCTCGTGGAGAGGGACAAAGAGGAAGCACAGAGTCTGCCTCTGACATTTGAAGGTGGGACCCAGAAGTTGCACATGTCACTTCAACTCCCATCCACGGGCAGAACATACACACATGGCCACGCCTAGAAGAATCATCTTCTATCCTAATTAGTGTGTGCCAAGCTAGAAGGGCATAACGGAAGAAGGAGAGAGCCAGTATTGTCTGACACAGTAGGAATTTGAAAATATTCAGAGTATGAAGATTGAAGGAAAACCAAGGGGGAGCCAGGAGACTGGGAAGAGGGGGCTGTCTGAAGTGGAAGCACATCCAATAATCAGACCTCAGAGCCAGAGTCTTGGTGGTCCCTGGAGCCAGCCTGGTGGGGGCTCACCAGACGGGAAGGAGAGGGTTCAAGTGCAGAGTGCAGAGCCAGGCAGGGTTTTCAAAGGTTTCAAACACATGAGCAGGAACCAGGAGTGCCCAGGAGAGCTGGCCATCACTAGGAGGGGTTGGATATTTAAAGCTACCCATTGCCTCAAGCAAGAACTTTTATTTGCTCCCTGTAACAATGATGATAATGACATAAAAATCAGATATCCCCATTTGCAGAGCAGCCACTGTGTTCCCAGCACCCTGCCACATGCTCTCCAAGCAGCTGCACGTGATGTGCCTGGATCCTGGCTCTGTACGATCTTGGAAAAAATTTACTCTTCAGGTCTCCAATTTCTTGTATGTAAAATGGGGATATCATAGGATTTTTGTGGGGATGAAAAGTGATTTAATATGTAAAAATCTTAGAACCATGCTTGTTATTTAGTAAATGCTCACTAAATATTACCTTTATAATAGCTACTATTTCTAGCAGCTTTGCTAAGGAGTGGGTCGGGGGGGCTTCAGGCATCCCTGCATCTTCTCCAGCAGGCCCCCAAGCCAACGTGACACGCAAGTAAAAACATGGCCGCAGCACCAAAGCGGCTCCGAGGCCAGCCCTCTATCCAGCAGTGCCGGATGCACACCGCAATGGGCGGCTGCCCCCACACTGCTTCTATAGCCACCGACGATCTCTGATTCTTACAAAAACCTGAGATGTGGACGTGATTAGTCCCATCCTACAGGAAAACAGTGTAAGGAAGGCAAAGGGATTGAGGGATAAGGATCCGCAATTTGAACTCAGCTCTGCCGTGTATTCACTGTGCAACGTCGAGGAAGATACTTAACTTCTCTGGGCCTCAGTTTCTTTATCTCTAAAATGGAGGCTGCATTTCCCACCTCATGAGATTTCCCCCAAGAGCAAATGAGCTATCCTCTGTCAAATCCTTGGCCCATAACGATAGCGGTGTTATTAGGGAAGCCAAGTTTGGGGGGTTTTAGTATGCAGCTTCTGACGTAGCCCCCAAAGGTTCTTCCTCCTGGTGTTCAAGCCCTTATATCATCCTGTCGTCTTCAGTGTGAGCTAGATGGGGGACTCGCTTTTAACCAAGATTGTGAGATATCAAACTAACCGATAGCATTGGATGTCACCTCTGTGATTAGGTCACAAAGATGATTGGGACGTAGGAATTGCTAGCAGACTCTCTTCATCATCTTCTTGGCCTGTGTGTTGGCAAAGCCCGTGTGGCAGAGAACTGGGTTGAGTCTACCCAACAACCCACGAGGAAATGAATCTTCTCAACAACCATGTGGGCTTGGAAGCAGGTCCTTTCCAAGCTGAGCCTTCAAACAAGACCCTAGCCTTGCCCAGCACCTTGACTGCTGCTTCGTGATTGCAGAGACCTGAAGGAGAGGCCTGAACTAAGCCTTTCCAGGATTCCTGACCCACAGAATCTTTGGGATAATAAATGTGTCATTTTAAGCCACAAAGTTTGGGGGTTAATTTGTTGCACAGCAATAGATAACTCATACGATGTTCTTACAGACTTTCTAAGATTGCTCATACAAACTCATGGTCTTGAAAATGATGCTGAAGAAGGGTATGTCAGTGTAAGACGTAAAAATCCCTCTTGTCTTTATGGAGCCTTATAATTTGCGAAAGCATTTTGATGGTTATGTTTCACTTGATCATCACAGAAAACTTTTGAAAGTTGGACAGGGTAATGGGTATCATCTTCATGTAACAGGTGAAGAGACTCAGAGTCAAAGGCATTAGAGGTAATCGACTCATAACCCCTAGCAGTTCAGAGAAGCAAATTGTATTCTACCTCAATCCTGTGTTCTTTCCAAGAAACTCACCACCTATTTGAGGATTCTTATTTGCAAAACCCAGAATACATGTCTTTGGCCATAATTTGACTGACCTCTAAGAACTGTGTGAAGGTCAGAGATTAATAGAACCTGGACAGATAACAATTTTTAAAAAATCAATAGCCAGCTCTGATCATCCAGATTCCTTGCATTCTAGGTGTTCA
The DNA here is from genome assembly GCF_057802395.1 of Ceratotherium simum simum. Lineage (NCBI taxonomy): Eukaryota > Metazoa > Chordata > Mammalia > Perissodactyla > Rhinocerotidae > Ceratotherium > Ceratotherium simum. Next base: position 28,595,815 of record NC_141934.1, read on the forward strand.
TATTAAAGAAGGCAACTAGAGAAGATTGTGTAAGAACAGAGGTCTAACGTATATAAAAATGATTGACATTTTTGTACATATTTCTGACAACCTGAATTGTTTGGGGGAGATTTTCCTAAGGAACTTATTGACTTTTTGTACCCACAAACATTGTTTCTTTACTCATTTTCTTTAAATGTATTGGGTTGGTTCACCATTACTTGAAATTCTGGAATGTTTTTAGCCTTGTATTGATTGCAACCATACCATGGGGGGAACGATCTGGAATGTTAGTGGCTTTTTCTTTTCTTGGTCTAGAGTATGTCAGGCTGACATAAAAATCCTATGAAATGATATCTGAGGATGCGTGGAGGAGTGATGCTGTTCATACATGAGGTTAATCTCTATGCACGAATCTTCTGTCAGAAGGGTAATGGGAAATAAATAGCCGTATTCCCAGCTACACTGCCGCCTCACATCAGTCGTATAGCATGAGGGGTCAGAGCCTGGACTCAGAAATAAGGCTGCCAGGGTTCTGATTCTAACACTTCGACTTACCACTGAACTTTAGCAAGGTATGAACTTTTCTATGTCTAGGTTTTCTCACCTGTAAGAAAGGGATGATAAGAATAGCATCTACCTCCTACACTTGTCTTGAGAATAAATGAGAGAGCTTATAAAAGTGCCTGGCAAACATTAAGCATTATAGTTTTATTATTGGTTTTGTTGCTGTTGGTTCTGCAAGGATAACAGCTAGCTACTGGGGGCCGTAGTACCAGATGGATGCATCATTTTGAAGAGCAGACTCAGTTCATTGGCCCTTCAGAAGACGTCCAGACCCAATTCCAAATCTTCCCGGGACCACTCCAGCATGGCAAGTCTTCGAAGACCCCTTTCACAAATAAGAACATTATAATGCCTCTCAGGGAATGTTCCACCCAGACCTGTCTTTATCAAAAATGTTCCTTCAATTCAAAGAAAAAAGAGCCAACCCAAACTGAACTGAGAAAAAAAAAAAAAAAACTAGAGAGCTAGGAGTAAATTTGATTTCCTTACAAGGGGGTTTGGCTTCACTTTATGTCAACAGGAAGTGGCCTTCTCTGCTTTAAGATGTGTGATTTCTCTCTTCTTCCCTCCATTGGAGTCATTCTCACCTTTCTTGCGTGGTGGCCACATCAGCTTCAACCTCACGCCCTCCCAACTTCCAGTACAACATGGCAGGGAGAAGCTCTGTTCCTGAGGCCATGCCAAAGTTCTGAGGTCCGTTCTGCCATGTAGGTCCTAGGCTGATCACCTGTGTTTGAACTAAACACGGAGCTTTAGTGGATGTGCTGCACTTTGATTCTCTAAGCCTGTGTCATGTGCTGCATCATTGGACCCCATCTGGACCCCATGGACCAAGCGGCAGGGATGGCAGGAATCCTAAGTTAAAAGAAATAGGAACCGACATCCATTACACAGCCCTTCCCGAGGCAAGGACCACATGCGAAGATGTTTCCTACCTTCTCCTTCCACTGTGCCTGACTGTTCAGAAGAGTCTGTGATTTAGGGAACAAATGATGCTGGGGATGTATTTACTAAACATTGTTGTTGCTTCATTTCCTTCCAAAACATCCTCTCATGATATCATCTTGTAATCAGAGAGAAGAGCAGCTCCCTTGCAATGACGGACCAAATGTCTTTCATGGAGTGCCTTAGTGATGAAGACCTTTAGTTTAATGGCTCGTGGAAGGCAGGGGGTTCCAGTGAGAAGGAGGTGGCAGAAGTGTATGAAACTGAAAAAAAAATAAGCCATAGATGTGCACGGCAGCAAGGATATGTTCTCCTGGCTTCACCCCAACAGCTGTATTATTTATGCTCATGCCCTGTTCTACAAAGGATTTCAGGTGATTTATAATACTCCGTCCAATATGGGAAGCCAAAACAAATTTCCAATAAATAATAAGAGCAAATACACTGTGCTTGCCATGCACTAGGCATTATTCTCAGTACCTTGTACATACTCATTTAATCCCAGCATCCCTACGAGGGCGGTACTATTATTATCTCTGGTTTACAGATGAGGAAACTGAGGCACAGAGAGATTGAGAGACTGTCCAGGTTACACAGCTGGGAAGCAGCTGAGCTGGGATTTCACCCCAGGAGTCCAGCTCAGAGCTAGGGTTCTTAACCTCTCGTGATACTGACAAGGAGAAACGGAAGGTGGGAAATTGAGGTTGATCCAAGAGTGAGGTTGATACCGAAACAGACGCCATGGGACTCCGGACCGTTGCCAGGGCGGGCCTCACACGCGTCTCTTCGCCTTCTGGGAACCCCAATAGCCAGCACGACTAGTTGTGAGATTCGGAGTGCCCATCTTAGGTGAATAGAAGCAATTTGCCCAGAAAAAATACAGTCAAGTGAAAACAGAAAGGAATTGTTACTGTGGGTTTTGTGCAGTATACTGCAATCTTCGATTTCATTCATTCATTTAACAAATATTTATAAGATGCTTCTCTGTACCAGACACTCACTAGTCTATGTTTGCATGTGCTGAATAGACCAAGACCCTTCTCTCTCATGGCGTACAGTCCAGAGAGGAGAGAGGAGAGAGAAAGGAGAGAACAGATAAACATGTGATGTGTCAGAAGAAGACAGGCATGATGAGGGATATTGAGGCAGGGCGTGGGAGGGCGTGCTGTTAGCCAAGTCCTCTGGGAGGAGCTGACGTCTGATACCTGAATGAAGTCCAAGAGTGGGTTCCCGGCTCTGTGGGGGAAAGGTGTTCCAGGCAGAGGGACAGCTGGCTGGATTTGGGACCATGCTAGGTGTATCCAAGGACCAGCAGTGTGCCAGGGACAGGATGCATGGGGACAATGGTGGGCGCAAAGGTCAGAGAGGAGGGTAGGGGCCATTCAGGATGTTATCAGTCAGGACAAGCATCTCAAGGACTTAGGGGCCTGATTCCTTTGCAGTCCCCTCTCTGCAGCAAAAATCAGGTCCAAATATGGTTTTCACTCTGCCTCCCTTACAAACACAGAAGTTAAAAGCACTAATGAGCTCTTAAATGGGGAAGAAAGAAACAGTGCCTTCACCTACCTCAACAGAGTTGTATATCTGTGTTTCTAAAGGATGCACATAAAAAGAACAGGACAGGGATTTTTCCAACCAAGGAGGGAAGAGTAGAGGAAGGGCAGGTGGGAGGGAAGAAACGAAAGCAGAATTTACATTTTCCATTTATACCATCAGCTTTTTATTAGCCAGGTGACACGGAGACAGAGCCGGCACCCGGCGCCGCTTGTGGAGAGAGCAGTAAAACCTGACAGGTAATTTGGTAAATCAAGACAGTCAGCAAACATCTGTTGAGGATGATAATATTCAAGGGGTTTCATTGTTTCTATGAAAACTTAGTTACCCTGGGCTTGGATTAATTTTTCATTGTCTCAAGTTAAACGAGGGTTGCTTACACAGCTGCCTCAAATAGAACCTTGACTGCATTCCGCCTTTTGCCAAAATCATGAAAGACAAAAAAAAACACAAACGTTAAATAAAATCAAAGACCAACTTCAGATGTATTGAAGTCATTTCTGCCCTCCAAGCCCCTGGATTCTTTCTGTCTTCACCACATTCTCTTTTGATCAATTTCGATGCTCTTTTATTATCATGCTGTTAACATGAGAAGGGAAAGGAGAGATGAAGAATAAACTCTGGCCATATTAGGAAAAAATATGAAAAAGCATATAACCTGGAGTGAATACAGCTGGGGTTTATTTTCTCATCATAAAGCCCCTTCGCACCAAAGAGGAATGGAAAAGTAAGAGAAAATGCAAGGACTGAAAAATACACACACACACACACGCACACACACACACACACACACTATAGTCACACTGAGAAAAGGCACATGGCATGTTCCAACGTTTCGCTGGAGCACAGCCATTTGGGATGGGCTATCTGTTGTCAGTTTCCTTTGCAAATAATTAACAACACTTGAGTGCATTCATGGGCCTTCACAAATCTTGTTTTGACGTGCATGTCAGGAAAAGCTTCTCTGATGAATGAGGCTTCCTTCCAGGATCTGGCCAGTTTTCTCTTCTTTTTCTATGCATGCACTGCCCTAATGGATGCTTTTGCTGATGCCATGAACAGAAACCAGACTACAGTGGCCAAACCAAATATTTTTGTGGGTTTTTTTTTTTTCTGCCTTGACATGGCATGAGGTTCAGAGGCTAGGGCGAAGGCCAGGGCTGGTTTAGTGGCTCCACAAAGCCATCAGGGACCCAGGCCCCTTCTTTCATCCTGCTCTGCCATCTTTGGCATATGGTACCCCTTCTCATGCTCACAAGAAGGCAGCTATACCTCCAAGCATCTTATTTGTGTTCCAGGAAGGACAAATGTGGGAAAGTGTGTGACAAAGACAATAGATGAAGGCCAGCCTCGTCTGTCTCTTTTTTTTTTTTTTTTTTGTGAGGAGATCAGCCCTGTGCTAACATCCGCCAGTCCTCCTCTTTTTTTGCTGAGGAAGACGGCCCTGGGCTAACGTCTGTGCCCATCTTCCTCCACTTTATATGGGACGCCGCCACAGCATGGCTTGCCAAGCAGTGCGTCGGTGCACGCCCGGGATCCGAACCAGCGAACCCCGGGCCGCCGCAGCGGAGCGCGCGCACTTAACCGCTTGCGCCACCAGGCCGGCCCCTCGTCTGTCTCTTTTGATCAGAAAAACAATAACTTTCTTGCGAGCTCAGCCTGTAGACATCTGCTTACATCTTATGGCTAGACCCATATGGCAGCCCCTGGCAGCAAAGACTGGGGAGGTGGAAATTTTTACTTTGAGCACATTGCCACCCCAAACAAATCAGGGTTCTTTTGGTTAGAAGGAAAGAATGGATGTTGGGAATGCAACCAACAGTGGCTGCTCCAGGACAGAAGGAGGGACATCCTTTCTTCAGGCTTCTGGATGTAGCTGTGTGGAGGTGTAATGGCTGGCGTTACTGGAGCAACCTTGAAACTGTGCCAGAGAAGCCGGAAAACAAAAGCCAGTGCTCTGATGGTAGAACAGAAACTTCAAGACTCTCTGTCCTTGATGGTGTTCCTGAGTCCCTGGATTAGCCGTCCCTGATCTTTCCTCCATAGTGAAAGAATACATTTCACAACATTTAATCTAGTCTGAGTTAGAGTTTCTGGAATGTTCAGTCAAAATATTGGAACTGACATCATCTTCCGTCTCCCTCCTATATACAGGAGAGTGAGTTTTTTAATGATTTTTTTTTGTGGTAAAATAGAAATAATATAAAATTTACCATTTTAACGATTTTTAACTGTAGGGTTCTGTGGCATTAGGAGCATTCACATTGCTGTGCAACATCACGACTATTCACCTCCAGAAATTTTTCATCATCCCAAACTGAAACTCTGTCTCCATTAAACAAAAACTCCCCATGCCCCTCCCCCAGTCCCTGGCACCCACCACTCTACTTCCTGTCTCTAACTCTAGTTACCGCATATAAGTGGAATCATGCAGTATTTTTCCTTTAAAAGAGATTGTATTGATCAGAACTTTCATGCTCATAGGTGACAGAAAAATCCAACTGAAATCTGTTTAAGAATTTTTTTTTTGAGGAATATATTGGCTCATGTAATCACAAAGTCCACAGAGGAGCTGGCTTCAGGCATGGGTGGATACAACGACCAGAACTATGCCATCGAGAGGTGACTTCTCTTCCCATAGCAGCTCTCTTTTCTTCTGTGCAGGCTCTATTCACAGGCAGATTCTCTTACCTGGGTGCAGGTCTCTATCCTCAGGTACAAGTTAAGTGAAAAGGAGATTGCCTCTTCTCAACTGTTCCCACACAAATCCCAGAGTAGAGACTTATTGGTGCGGATTTAGTCACGTGTTTAGCCCTGACCCAATCACACGACATCTGATTACCTCTGATTGGCCTAAACCTGGGTCTCATGCCCCCTTGTGACTTCTGCTCACCTGATTGGCCATGCCTGGGTCACATGCTCACTTCTTGAACTGGGTGTTGACTCAGCCCCTCTGGAAACATATGGACTAAGAATGGTGAAGATACAACCCCATGACAAAGCCCCTCAGCACCAAAGAGGAGGGGAGAGGTTTCCCTAAGGAAAATTGGGGCTGTTACTGGAAAAAAATGTGTGCTGGGCAGGCAGACTCAGCAGATGCCACTACAGGGGGCACTGTAACCACAATGTAGGAGGTCCCACCTGTGTCCCAGTGGGGCCAGAGTCTCCCCACACCTGGCATCTTAGGCAGCAGCCCACTTCCTTGCTCCTGGTTTACGTGACTCTGGACAGCTCTGTTTGCCCCGCTCCGTTGTACACCCTGCCTCATTCACCCTTGTATCTCTCCAGACATCTTGCCCATAAGTGGTGCTAACTGATGCTTATTCATTATGACACATTCCAATGCTAATACCTGGCGCACCATTTTCACAATGACAGCTAGTGTGTCTTGAGTGCCCACTTTATGCTGAGGACTGAGTGAAGCACGTTGCCACTGCCAGTTAATCTTTACAACGTCCCTACGTGGAGAAACTGTTATCCCCTGTTTACAGACGAAGAAGTTGAGGCTCAGACAAGTTAAGGAACGTTTGCTCATGGCCCCCTGTTACCTTGGAGCAGAACAATGTCCCTACCCAGATCTGACTGATTCACAGCCCGTGCCCCTCCGTGCGGTGTCATTCTGCTCCTTTTGCCAAGTTTTGGATTGTCCTTCTTGATGGCCCCCTTCCTGAGGGCAGGTGTGGGACTTCCATTCCAGAAAATTGGCAGTGCTTCAATGTAGACCAGATGTTTCCATGAGATCCGGATCCATGGGCTCAGGTGATGCCAAGTGACAAAATCATGCCACCCTGTGGCACGAGGACTGAATCCTCAACCCTCTAAAGGAGAGTCCTTGGTCTGTGAGTTGTATCACTGGGTTTGGCCAGCTGAGGCAGAGAACCCATTCTCCAGCCATCCTTACCACTCATTATTCTAAGCCCAGCCTCTTCAGACATTTTCATTCTGTGACTGGTCCCTGAAGGCGTCTGAATTTGCAGTCCTGTTTCCTAAGGGGTCAGTAAGTGAATAATAGGTCATGGCAGAGGTAAAGGGTGGTGAAATAAAGGAGGACACCTAAGGAAGTTTCTCTCGAGGTATCGTATATGCCTCCCTGTAACACACACTTCCCGTACTTTGCCCTCTTTTGGAGTGTGGAGAGCCCTATGCTTTCTCTAACTTTCTTGTCAGCAGGATTATGGAATAATAACTAACTTTAACCAGATTTTATGTTGTTACACGATAATTAAAAAAAAAAACAGTAAAGTGATGACTCTCTTACAAATATAAAACAAACATGTCCCCCAAATTTTAGTTAACCAGTGATTAATGGGTGAACCTGAAAAATGTTGTAACCATTCCATGGAAGCATTTAGAAAGCAGAGACATAATTAGGCCACAGAATAAATGTATAAGTGGGTGAAAAATGGGCTTTTTCCACCTGAGTGTGGAGAGAACTCAATTGTCCCTCCACTGGACATAATTTACTTGTGTGTCTATTGACGAGAATTATCTACATTGCTATCATTTATCTACAATTTACAGAATTGTGAAATAGATCAAAGATGATGAAAGGCACAAACACCATAGGATTTGATGACAGGAAGGACACGTTCTAAACAAAGCATAATTTTCCATTGATGATACTCAATGGTCTTTTGGTCCATTTCACTCTTTGGCAATATTTCCTTATGTATGTGGCCACCAAATTATCCGTGGTTGAAATCTACCTTTCTGATATCACATGTCCTTGGGGTACAATTCATGGTCGGGACCGACTCTGCATAATCAGCTGCGTCCCCATGTCTGTGAGGGCAGTCAAAGCCCTGTCTCCCGAAGCCTTAGAAATTATTTGGGTCAAAGAAGAGCGCCGTTGCATAAGCAGAGGTGGTCCCATCTGTAGCGTGCAGTTTTGTGCACTCAGTTCGTTAAAACAGCCCATCAGTGGGCGTGTTCTCTGTGTCCAGTGGCTCCTACTGCCAGTCCTTCCTCCTTGACCTGAGACTTGCTTTTGCATCAGTAAGTTGGGTGGACCAACAAGTGGCTCTCCAGCAGCTGCTCTCTATCAGTAATAATAGCTGACGTGTTTGTATGCTTTCTATCTGCAGGAAATTTTGCTAAGCACTTTGCATCTCTTAATTGTCACGCCGATCCTCTACAATTGTACTTGTTTTACACATGAGGATATTGAGACTTAAAGAGGCTGAGCAACTTGCCCACGTCCACACAGAGCACGGGAGGCAGGTCATGTGATTCCTGTATGCATGCCGTTGTCGATGATGATGATGATGGTGAAGTAGATTCTTTTATTGTGCTGGGAGAATGCTGTTCTGAACACTTTCACCTCACACCCATCAGAGAGGCTATTATCAAAAAGACAATAAACAACAAGTGTTGGAGAGGATGTGGAGAAAAAGGAACCCTTGCACACTGCTGGTGGGAATGTAAATTGGTGCAGCCCCTATGGAAAACAGTATAGAGAGTTCTCAAAAAATTAAAAATGGGAATACCATATGGTCCAGCTGTTCCACTTCTGGATATTTATTCAAAGAACATGGAAACACTAATTTGAAAAGATATATGCACCCCTGTATTCATTGCAGCATTATTCACAATAGCCAAGACTTGGAAGCAAACTAAGTGCTCATCAGTGGATTAATGGATAAAGAAGATATGGTATATACATACAATGGAATACTAAGCCATAAAAAGATGAAATCTTGCCATTTGCAACAATATGGATGGACCTTTAGGTTATTATGCTGAGCAAAGTAAGTTAGACAGAGAGAAAGACGAATACTGTATGATTTCACTCATATATGGAAGATAAACAAACACATAGATACAGAGAACAGATTGATGGTTCTCGGAGGAGAAGAGGGTAGGAGGAGGGCAAAAGGGGTGAAGAGGCACACATGTATGATGACAGACAGCAACTAGATTTTTGATGGTGAACATGATACAGTCTATATGGAAGTTGAAATGTAATGATGCACACTGAAAAGTTATATACTGTTAGAAACTAATGTAACTTCAATTTAAAAAAAAACACTTTAAAGATGCTTTAAAAGTAACCTCTCTCCTGCCTTTTGTTTCTCATACATTTTTTAATTGAGGTACAATTCACATACCATAAAATATACCCTTTTAAAGTATATAATCTCGGGTTTTAGTATATTCACAGACTTACACAACCGTAAACACTGTCTAATTCTAGAACATTTTCATCACCCCAAAAGGAAACCCTAAACCTGTGATCAGTCACTCAACCATCTCTCCTCCCTGCATTCCCTTTTAACCACTAATCAACTTTCTGTCTCTATGGATTGCCTATTCTGGGCATTTCCTATAAATGAAATCATACAATATGTGGTCTTTTGTGACTGGCTTCTTTCACTCAGCGTAATGTTTTCAAGGTTCATCCGTGTTGTGGCATAAATCAGTACTTCCTATCTGTGGCTGAATAAGGTTCCATTGTATGGATAAACCACATGGACCTGTGCGCCCCCCACCAGCTTTATTGAAGTATAATTGACAAAATTGTATTAAGTATACAATGTGTTGATTTGATATACGAATACATTGTGAAATGATTACCACCATCAAGTTAATTAACACATCCGTAACCTCCTCATTGTTATTATTATTTTTTTTTTTTTTGGTGAGAATGCTTAAGATCTACTCTCTCAGCAAATTTCGAGTATACCACATAGTATTATTAACTATAGTCACCAGGCTGTACATTAGATCTTCAGAACTTCTTCTCATAACTGAAAGTGTGTGCCTTCTGACCAACATCTTCCTTGCCCCCTCCCTCATCCTCTGGCAACCACCGTTCTACTCTCTGTTACTATGAGTTCAACTTTTCTTTTACTTTTTAGATTTCACATATAAATGATACCATACAGTATTTGACTTTCTCTGTCTGGCTTATTTCACTTAGCAAAACACCCTCCAGTTCATCCATGTTATCACAAATGGTAGGGTTTCTTTCTTTTTATGGCTGAATAATATTCCATCTTGTGTGTGGAATATCACACTTCTTCTTTATCCATTCGTCTGCATGGACCTGTGTTCTTAATCCCATTCTGTACTGCTTCTTTTCACTGTTGGGAGAAAAACTGGCAAATTAAGAGGGAGGATACACCGCCATTTATACCCAGAGGTTGTGGCCCTGGCTCGGTGTGGAATGCGAGAGACCGGGAGACAGGAAGACACGCGGTCCCTGAGCCAATGGCACTTCTCTCTCAGGCATCATTGGAACGAAAGCTGTGCTTCTATGAAATAACACAGTGAGACTTCAGATGAGCATCTGTTCCCAAGTCTTGGAAACATTCCTCTTGTAAACGAATTGGCCCGTGAAGGAATTGAGCCGTGCCTCTGGGCACTGGCTGGCTCTGCTCTTATTAACTCGGCTCTCCCTTCTGGCCTTGCCCTCCTGAAGTGGCTATTGATCTTTTTAAAGTTTTATGATCCCATCTTGGGGTCACAAAGAGAGCAGTTGCCTTAAAGTCCCCCAGGGTGTGGGATGAGTCCTCCTCCTGCCAGCTAACCAGGTGTCTGTGCTTTTGGTCCTGCCCTCACTGCCGTGTTAGAAGCCTTGAAATTCCACTTTCCTCGTGGCTGACCTCAGATGACTGTGCAGTGACTTCGCCTACCTGTGGCAGAGTTTCTTAAATGCCATTCACGATTTTTGCCACATCCACAGTTCATAAGTACTATTATTATTTAGTATTTTATATTAAAGTCAACTCATCTTTTTTTCTACTTACATAAATGTATACCAAGAAGAAACTTTATGTCATTATTGCATATGAAAAACCCAGTACCATTGGCCATAAATAGCAGGGAAACATAAAAATAAATGCAATTAAATGCTTGGTCTGGGGCCCACTTCTCTCCACTCCAGTGGAGCCTTGTGATCCTAAAAGGCTCCCCTCCTCCTCTCTGAATGCCCCAAGAGAGGTTTCATCTTAATCCCCTTCTGTAGGAACAGAAGGATGCATTTGAAATTAGAATGTAGGTCATGCCTTGAAGCTAAGCAAGCTGTGTGCCTCCCACCTCCCAACCCTAGATGGTCCCACTTAAAATCGTCTTGAGTGCTACCTGCCGAATGCACACCTCACTATGGGAAACGCTGGTCTGTCAGATGGCCGCGTCTCGCCCAGGCATTCCAGGCCCTCGTCAAAAGGTCACGACCAACATGTGAACATGAATTCTTATCTTCTTCCTTAACCAGCACTCCCCTCACCTCTGTCTGAGCTCCTTGGGTGTCCACTCACGACTTTGCTCTTTCTGGTTCCCCATCAATAATACCCTTTCGCTTCCTTGCCCATCCAAAGTCACCCCCACCTTCAAAGCCTACCTCTTATCTGATTATGAATTATCACATGCAAATTATTTCCCCAGTAGCTCCTTTCCTCCTATTCTGCTTACCTGTGGATGGGAAATTTTAAGTTTTTTAAAAAGTAATAAAGACAGCTATAATTAGGAAAGAAAAGAAAAGACCATAAAAAGCATTACTCCAAATAGAAGTGCCTGGGGGTTTTTATTTTTAGGGGATTATCCATCCCACCCCACCTTCCAACAATTAAATCAATTTCCCAAAGTCTCCTCAGTAGTCTCTTCAGTTGTGCTACAAACAAAGAAACACACAAACACTGCCAAAGAAAAATGCATTCCGCACGTGGAAGTGGTGGGTGGCGCCATCTTGTAAAACCGGGAACAAGCGCGGTGAGGGAGCGCCCTCGGCCCCCGGGCGTGGCCTCTGTACCAGCGGTGGGCTGGAGAATGGGTGCACGTGAAGGAACCCCTTTGCCTGCCTTCCCTGAATATCTCTTCACCTAGTGGTCCAGCCTCATTCACATGTCGAACAGACTGGCCCTTATTGATAAATCATTTCCACTCTGATGTCTTCCATTAAGGGTGTGTCAATCATCATATCAACATATTACTCTAAAAATGCTGGGGCAGCCAGAGCAGGAACAATCCTCTTGCATTACTCGTTCCTCCTCCAAACAAACACTTTGATCCCTGGTTCTCCAGTCAAATAAGTTTGGAAAATCGTGCAATTTATATCCCCTTTCTTGGAGCATCCGAGTGCACATTCCATAGGAAGACTCTGGTAAGTTCTTGCTTCCTAAATGTATTGGGTGGCAGAATCTCTCTCCCAAACAGTGTGCGCAAAGAGCCCACTTAGACAAATGATGCGTTCGCTGTTTCCATGCCCTTCTCTATGCTTGGCAGGCGGGATGGAGAGGAGGAGAAGGGTGATAAGCCAGAGGGTCTGCCTTCAAAGGGCTTTTAGTCCAGCTGCTGAGATGAGGCTGTGTGATACTGACCCAGAATTAACCAAGAGGACTGTCCTGATCCACTGGGCTGTACCACTCCAGGGGGAGGGAAGGCTTCATGGAGGAATTTGAACTACTCCAGGCCTGGGCAGGCAGCTTAGATTTAGGTAAAGGGGAAGGCGAAGGTGAGAGAAACGTGACAACTCAGGAAAGAGGGCACCAGCAGGGCATTCCCAAGCAGGGAGGAAAGATTCAGGCAGACGAGGTGCAGAACCTGCCATGAGCACTGGCTCTGGGACTCGGTCAGATGAGTTCATCTCGCCAAGTCTCCGTTCTCTCCTCTATACGCTGGGAATAATACTGTGGAGAGTTGTCGTAATGACAAAAAATAGATAAGTAACCCATGTAAAGATCCTGGCACAAATAAATCTTACTTCACTGTAGCCTGGTTAGAAGGAGTCCCAGGTCTCAGTCCAAATTGGCATATTCGACCACCAAGGTGCATTTTGTTTTATTCCATGTAGAGGTTTTAAAATCAACACATTTTACCTAAAACTCTAGATTTCTGAAGTCTCTTGCAAAGGATAGAGGCACGTTCCCCATGGTACTGATGGCCTGGGATGGAGAGGTGGCTGGGCATGATTGTTCTAATAGTGACAGACACACCACCCCCTATCCAGGAACTTACACCTCCACTCACCCCGCTGTGTTCCACTTGGTGACGTGACTTACCCGGCCCTAAAAGGCATTTATATTTTCACTTTGGCTCTACTGACACTTTGAGCCAGATAATTCTTCATCGTGGGGGCTGTCCTGTGCCTTGTAGGATGTTTTGCAGCATCCCTGACCTCTACCCACTAGATGCCCCTCTTCTCCACCCCAGTGTGACAACCAAAAATGTCTCTAGACAGTGCCAAATGTCTCCTGGGGGGCAAAATGACCCCTGGTCGGGAACCACTGGATTACCCCAACCACCCTCCTACCCTGTGGAAGGTGAGGATGCTATGGAGAAGCAAAGGGACGTCAAATGAGTGGGAGAAATCATCGGGGCACTTGAGTGTCAGAAGAAGTTTGCGCTGGATCGGGGCAGATATGAAACCATCACAAAGGATCAGTGTGGACACGGGCCAGCACGGATGGAGCGCTCAGAGTCTATCACTGCGCTGTTGGCGTCCCCATTCCGGGATTTTTTTTCTTTCCTTTTAAGCTGCAAACTAACAAAAGAAATGTTTAATTTGCAAATCGCAGTGAGCTCCGAAACACAGCCAGTCCTTGAACAAATGTAGAGCATATGTCGGCGACGAGGCCGCTCACAGACTTGTGCTTCCATCGGCGAGAGAGGAAACACTCTTTATTGCATTTGCAGAGGGCACATTGCATCAGTGGGTTTAGCAATATTTCATAGCTCCCCTTGACTTTCTTTTGAAGAGGATCGATGCTCATCACAGCAGTTAGAAAAAATCCCAGGCTCCTTGAATCTGAACCTCTTTCCCAGTCTTTAAAATGCAAAGTTCGCCATTATAATGACCGGCCAGGATATTAGACACATTTGAGGCCCAGCTGGAGAGGATTTCAGAGCCAGGCAGCTGATGTCGATTTTCCCGACTTCTCATCTTCTCTTTTACTGCATTTGCTCGAGGGGACTCCGGTTCAGGGCGAACCGAGTGGTGCCAAGTCATAAAGGAACAAAGTTATGAGAAAATGGAGAAAGCAGATGTTTTATTCACATTCCCTGAAGAGATGAATTGGGGGTGATGTATAGCTGATGGTTTCATGCCATTGAGAAAAGTGGAGCTGTGAGCAAAGGGGGCGCACGATGCTGCTACATTCCAGCGCGGCAGACCCCAACACGGGGCTTCGGCTCCACGACTCCCTTCTGCATTCTCTCGGCAAACACCGCACCCCGACCATGTGGCAGACGGGGAGCTAGACAATCGAGGGACAAGGGTTAAGGCAACATGATCCCAGGTTTCAGTGACCACAGGGCTTTGCTGGGGAGACAAGCATATCCAGAGGAGGTTGAGAATATTTGCAGCCCATGTACCAGACAAGGAGTAGTATTGAGGATAAGAAAAAGAGAAATAACCCGTTGGCACATAGGCAAAAAATGTGAACAGGATCTTTGCCGGAAAGGAAATAAAAGTTGCCAATAAACTTAAGGAAAAATGCTCAGCTTCGCTGGGAATTAGGGAAACGTACATTAAAACAACAATAAGATTTCATTTCTCAGCTATTGGATTAGTGTCAATTCAAGCCTTTGATGATCTCCCATGTTGTTGGGGGTGTAGGAGAAACAGAGACTTGCACACACCCCATGTGGGACTGTAAGTTGGTACAGATTTTTTGGAAAACAATTTGGAATTTGCTATTCAGTGTGTAAGTGTTCAACTCTTATGTGTGACATTTCCACTTCCCAGTTATTAGACTAGAAAACTCACAAAGAAGCATCAAGACTTTATTCTTGGTGGCATTATTTATAAGAGCAAAACATTGAAAGCAACCTAAAAGTTCATCAATAGGAAAACAGCCAATTAGATCAATATATACCATTGGCCTCCAAACATCTTTGATTTTGCCCCCCTAATTATAAATCATTTTTGAGCATGAATTCAATATATGTATAGTTTTGTCAGGTTATATAGATGTACTTCTATGCTGCTATACACTATGAACCATATACATAAATAGGAAATTTTTGAAAATGAAAAAGACAAGGAAACACTGGGGAAAATATTTCACTGATGAGAGGCGAGGTCTCTCTTAGGCAGGAAATTGAAGACAGGAAGTATTCGTTTAAAAGAGCTTCCCAAAAAAGGAGAATTTTGAGCTGAGCACTGAAGGATGAACAGTTGCCCCCCAGGTGTGAAAGCATTCTCTGTCTAAGGAACAGCCGATGGACGGTCTTGCCACTCGTCAGGCTGTTGATCCCATCCCACCCGTCCCACGTGGTGCAGGGCTCAGGGACAATGTGGGACCACCGAGCTCTGTCAGCAGCTGGAGTGGCTGGAGCTCAGAGCAGCGAGAGAGCCTCGCCTCTCGGTTCCCCACTCATGTTACCCAGCACACCCGGAACCCAGCCTGGGGCCCAGCAGCCCTGCTCCCAGCAAGCCCCCTACACTACACCCAGTGAGGGCTAAATGAGCTTCACCTAGACTTGGCAGCCCCACCAGAAAGAACAGCATGAAAATGTCACCTGTCTATCGTTCTGCCCCCCACAAAGAAAAGCTGAATGGAGGAGGCTCCCGGGGGTGTCTGCTCTGAATGGCTCAGCAGCGTCTGGAAGCTCTGGGAGATGACAAGAGGAAGACCTAACTGTGCGTTTTCCACGCTAAGAGAAGTAAAAGGAAAGCCCCCTGCTCCTTGCTGGCTGTGCATTCCGGGTATTCTATAGTGGGGTGAACGCTGGTCCTGCTCAGACATACTTCTTAATTCCAAGCTCAAAGCGGCAGCTGAACTGCTGTGGAAGTCAACCAGAAACGTTGGTGTTGGCAATAATGCTGACATCACTCTCAGCCCGCTGCCCTGCCTCCACCTCCAAAGCGCTTCAGAGAAAGCCTCCTGACCTTGGTTTGACTCTGTAGGAAGGAGTTCCCCCAAAGCGCAAACCGTCATGAACGAATGAAGAACTTTTTGGAGCTTCATGCTTGAAAGTTGCAATATCCTTGAAAGCCCAGAACGAATGTCACCTCCTCCGTGAAGCCCTCCTTGAATCCTACCAAGACTGGTAAAGGTAGTTGTTCCCTCCCTTCTTGAGCCATAACACTTTCTACACACTGTTTTTGCCCTTAGCACAGTCCAGCATAAGTATTGTTTTCAGGATCTCTCCCCACCCAAACAATGACATTATTGGGGGTTGGGTTGTTCTTGTATCTTTTATACATATTCCACGGTGTTTTGAATGATCTGTGAAGTAACTGTTGCTGGTAACAGGCAACCCCAAAAGGTAGTTTTTGACAACTGTTTTTCTACTGCTCGTGACATGTCTGTCATCTTGGGAAGCCTCACGAGGGACGGCTCATACTGCTCCCTGTGGCGTCAGCGGGCGGCAGCTCCACTGGGTCTGGAATGTCTGAGACGCCTCATGTACGTGGCTGGCAAATTAGTGCTGGCTGTTGTCAACTAGGAGCTCAGCCAGGGCGAGGGCCGGGGGCTCGGTTCTTCTGACCTGGCTCTCCCACAGCTAGAGTGCTCTTCCCCCCGTGGTGGTCTCAGGAGTAAGAGGCTGGCTTTCCCCAGAGCAGAAAGCAGAGGCTGCTTCATCTTCTTTTTGTAAAAATCCCTTTATTGAGGTACGGATGACAGGGAAAAATCTGTACATATTTAATGTATACAACTTGGTGAGTTTGGGGATCGCCCCTGAAACTGTTACCACCATTGAGGCTGTAGACATCTCCATCACCTCCCAAAGTGTCCTCCCCACCCTTTATTACTATTGTTATTATTATTGCTGGTGGGTGCATGTGTGCCATGTCTTCTTAAGGCTTAGGTCTCGGTCCAGCACAGCATCTCTTCTGCCACATTCTTTTTGGCAAAACCCATCACAGGCCAGCTTAGATTCAAGGGGAGCTGGCTAACCGAGGCTTGAATCCAGCAGGCATGGTTCATTGAGGGCTAAAATGAATGCGTGAACAACAAATCAGTGTCTTCGTGCTGGTAGCCAGGAGATAGACTGTGGTCACTTTTTTGAACCCTCCGTTCTTGAAGCCAAATTAGCACAGATGTGGGAAATGCATGTTCTAGGATATTGCGATGAGATTGTAATTTGATACAATCACTCTGGAGAGCAGTTCTGTGATAAGAAATTGTAAATGCCCCAAACCTATGGCCCAGCAGTTCCCTTGTAGGAAGGCACCCTGCAGTACATTTGCACGTGTGCACAAAGACATTTATCATGCCGTTGTCTGTAATAGACTGGAAACAACTGGTCAAATAAATTCTGACACTTCCATTAAATGGAATATTATATAGCCATTTAAAGTGAGTTATATCTGTATCCACTGATCTGGAAAGTTCTCCAAGAAATATTGCTAAGTGAAAAAAGCCAGGCACCCAGCAGCATGTGTGGCATGTGAATATTGGATGTAAAAAAAACAAAAGAAGGCTACAACGTGGATAAACCTTGAGAACATTATGCCAAGTGAAATAAACAAGTCCCAATAAGACAAATACTGCGTGAATCCACTTATATGAGGTCTCTAGAGCAGTCAAATTAATAGAGACAGAAAGTAGAATGGTGATTTCCAGGGGCTGGGGTTGGGGGGGTAGAGTTAGTGTTTAATGGGGACTGGGTTTCAGTTTGGGAAGGTGAGCAGAGTTCTGGAGATGGATGGTGGTGATGGCTGCACGACAATGTGAATGTACTTAATGCCCCTGAACTGTATGCTTAAAAATGGCTAAGATGGTAAATTTTATGTATGTGCATTTGACATAATTAAAAATGAATAAACAAAGGAATATATGTGTAAATGGATAGCAGATCTCTGGACAGCTATTCAGTGAGACTGGGTTTGAGAAATTAAGGATCAGAGATGGGAAGAAAGGTTCCTTTTCACCATACTCTTTTTTGTAGCATTTGAATTTTGGTTACTGTGTGCATGTGTTGCATTTGAAAGTATCTTTTTTGTGTCAAAAAAGGGTAAACAATTACAATAGTCAAATATACTTTCACAGCATATGTTACAAATATATAATGTATGTTTATATGTAATTTGTTATATATTTATATTAATACATTACATTTATATAAATATATACTGTATATTATAAAGATATACTTAGCAGTATATATTTAGCAATCTGT
Source organism: Ceratotherium simum simum (assembly GCF_057802395.1). NCBI lineage: Eukaryota > Metazoa > Chordata > Mammalia > Perissodactyla > Rhinocerotidae > Ceratotherium > Ceratotherium simum. The sequence goes on from NC_141934.1 coordinate 28,613,926, forward strand.
GACCTACTTTGCAAGACCAGAATTCCGCTCTGTTGTGGTTAAATGGATTATTAGCTACAGGGTGAACTGGGATTTCGACTTGTTTTTTTCCACTGTTACATAAGCAAATAAAACCGCCAAATGGCCATCTTTCCTTAAAGATTCCTTCATGATGTGGGAGACTTTTCCTCCGCGTCTTCCACTTGTTTTTCTTTCTCTTTCTTTTAAGAGAAACAATCTTGCCTTTTGTGGAAAGAAAATTGTGGCAAATGTTAAACAGATCCTAACCTGGAGCAGGGAGGAAGATGTCTCTCTCACATGAAGCCGACGTGAACACACGTGACACGAAATGGAAAAGAAAGACCCCACAGCAAGCACGCTGTGTTGATGGCTTTGTTCAGTTCTCCCTCACTTCTCTGCCTCCTGAAAGCATCTCTGCGGCTACATTTGGTCCACGTCCTGGCGGCCTTTCTGCAGCGCCAGCAAGCTTGGCTTCCGGGAGAGAGTGTCCTGGACGGCTGCTTGTCACCTCTGTGGGTGCAGAGACCACAGGGAGTGGAGAGACAGTGCCATGCTGGGGACCTGGAGCCCCTGAGTCCAAATCACCGCCCTCCATTTTTTCTTAGGACAATCCTCAAGTATGCTTTAGGCCCTGAAGGAGGAAGGAGAATGGAGGCAAAATTTCTCAGTGCAGCTGCATTGAGAGGATGTTTCCTCTTGGTGGTGGCATTTCCAGTGAGTGTTGACAACAGTGACCATCTGTAGCCAGATAAGCCACAAAAGCATCATTCCCAAGGTATCACGTTCAATGACTTTATTTATATCGTGCACAAGGTGACGTTGCATCAATCAAATCACAAAGAGAGAAAGTGACCTCAAGTCCCTGTTCTTTTCGAATCTTCTGATGAGTCGGGTTGGGGAGCAGCCGGGGCTCAGAGCTTTCTCCTGCAACAAGATCGAATGAGTGTATTCACCTCGTTTGTGTCATATTGGCAAGTGTATTTCGTTTCCAACTTGATGTATTGATATAAAATCCTCTGTTAAATAGAGTCATGTAAGTTTAAGAAAAAATGGGACCGTTTACAGAGAAAACACAAAGTAAATAATAGAACAAATGGTACCTGGATTTGGCCAAAAGTCCTGCGGGTGGTGTGTGTGCCAACTCTGAAGTTAGAGGCCTGCACTCGAGGATGATCGTGACAGAAACAGCATCAGCGCCTAACACAGAGGGACAGCTCCCTCCGGGGCAGAGCCTGCTCAAAGCACCGCATATACGTTACCTCATTTCATCCTTGTAAAGACCCTATGAGGTGGGTACTTTAATGTATCCCATTTTGAAGATGAGGCAATGATCCAAGAGTCCAGGGTATCGAAAAATAGAGCTCAAAAGAGGAGCAGGCTGAACAGAGGTGCTGTCACACGTGCTTCTTCTTAGTTCTTATCCACCCAGGCCACTTCACTCATCTTTGTTCCCCCCTCACTGGCCCCCTGAGGCATCCAATTATGGGACCCCTGACCCCCAGAGGAAGGGAAGCTCTGCTATTTCTACCTTTCTCACTCACCACACACCTCTAGCACAGTTCCTTGTATATGGCAAGTGCTCAAAATATGTGTTCAGTGGATGAACCAACCAATGATTGATTGACTGAATGGATGAACAGATGAATGAACTGGGGCCATGGCAGGGCGTTACCCAGCAGATGTCCGCTCAATATAAAGAAGAACTTTCTAGCAATGAGGCTGCCGACAGATGAAATTGGCTGCCTCAAGGAGGTCCGAGCTTTCTGTCATTGCTGGAAATGGGGCTCTGAAACTGAGGGATCTCATGTTAGGACAGCCATGGAAGGAAAACGTGCCAGAGGGATGGGGACAGCACATGGCTGACCTCCAGGGGCCCCCATAGCAAGGGCTCTGAGATGCACCGAGTCCCTTTCCTTACGGACCACTTAACATTAGGGCCCTGGCCGTGCCACTTGTCATGGTCAAGGACTGAGAGGTCTAGGCCCCTTGGGAGCTCTGAGGACCAACTTTATTTGGTTGCCAGCCTGGCTCTGCAGTGGGGTACACTGGAATGACTGTCACAGACATCTCTGAAATCCTCGTGTCTCCCTTCTTCTCTTCTCTTCTCCCCTCTCTGTCCTCCTCCTCCTCCTCTCCTTCTTCTTCCTCCTCTTCTCCTTCTTCTCTCTCTCTCTCTCCTCTCCCCTCTCCCTCCCCTCTCTCCTGTCCTTTCTCTTCTGTCTCTTCAAATTAAAGTAAGAGGAAGATTTCTGTCCTCCACTGAAGTGGAAGCCTGGTGCTTTTAATTTTCAAGCCGGTTCTGTGAGGGCTGTGATGTCACTTGCATCTTGCAGACCTCAGCATAGACACACTCTCCCAACACCACACAGTCAGCAAGTGGAGTTCAGGGATTCACCTGGATGCGTGTGACACCTGTGTGGGAGTTGCCGTCGAGCAGGTCTGGGTTGAAGTCCCAGTTTACGAGCTGTGTCCTTACTTATTCTGTGTGAGCCTGAATAGGGTTACATTGTGGGATTGTTCTGAGGACGGTGTGAGCCAATGCACAGTAAACACCCAGCACAGTGCATTCGCACCACAAATACTGTCTCTTTCCCCATGTCGTCCACCAGTTTCCAATTCCCTGGACACTTTTGAAGACAGGAGACATGTGCAGGCGGTTAATGCAAACCATTTTCCACTCTCCTGTATTCCTCCCAGTGCATTTTCACCTTCCTCTCTCACTAGTCGAGTGTTCGTGTTTGCCTACAGAATCATGGAAGGAGTGCTGGCTGGTGTGTTAGGAGCCTGGCTTCCAAACCCTGGCTCTCCTGAGGGCCGGAGAAGGATATGGGGCTCCTGTTGTCCCCTCAATATGAAACTTATTCTGAGCCCCCAGTTCAAGAAACCAGAGGACAAAGAAATCAGGCCAAGTGAGGACCCTTCTTCCCAGTAATGGCTTTGGTGGCCTCTCTGGGATCTGAGCATCGACACTGGCTAGAATTAGCACCTGGTCACCTGCACAGTTTTGCACAGACATCCCGCCGGGTCCCTACAATTTGGGAGGCCCAGTGTAAGGAGATGGATTGATGAGATAATATTTCAGCGCCCGTCTCTGGGGCGTTTATTCAGTGCTAGGCCACACGCTCCATGCCCACTATGAGCAGTCATTGTCACTACCCTTGCTGGTCTGTTTACGCCAGTCTCCTCACCTCCTTCCTGCCCCCCAACATGCTCAGGCTAGCATGAATGCTCATGAGAAACAGGGGCTTTGTCTGTCCTGCTGCTGCTATGTCCCCAGTTCCTCAAAACTCGCCTTGCCTATTGTGAACCTCAGTAGCTATTTCTGGAAAGAGTGCACATTGCACAGTACAAACAGAGGTAGCCAGAGACCTCCCCATCCTTTGCCTGGAGGACTCAGAGCCACCATCCCTCCCACACAGGGCTGGGAACTGGAGAAAGTGAAAAAGCAGTTGTCATGGCTGCTCTGTGCCACTTCAGCACAGGAGGGCTCTGGGATTGAAACTATTCTTCAACAAGGATGATGTTTCCATTTCCAGTGTGAACACAGTATTATTCAGTCCCCACAGCCCTCTGTCTGGGGAGTTTACCTAAACGGAGTTTGCTCTGAGATGAAATTGCAGCCTTTAAACTGATTTCTCAAAGGATGCGGTTCATGTCTGCATCTTTACTCTCTCTTCAAGCAGCTTCTGAGACACCTAAGAATGGCTTTTTCTAAATGGAGGTCCCCTCAGATTGCCTCTGCTAAATAGTTATGGCTTCAGTGCCTTAGATTTGAAAATCCCCCTGGCTGTCCGTTGTGGCTGCTCCAGGGAAACCAGACTTGGGGGTGGCGGCGTCCTTCACATCTGAGGAGGGAGTGTGCTGCCTTGCCAGCAAGCATTCCTTTCTTATGATGGGTCAAAATGGTCAGCGAAGCTGGAAGGAAAACACAGCTCCCCAGAGAACGGAGTGGGGAAATATTGTTTTGATCCTCCATTTATTTTTCCATCCACTACATTTTTTCCTGATATCTGACTCTCTTGCTGTGTCTGGTGATGGCTCACAGGGGAGACATTTGTTCACGGCATCTGCCTGCCTTTCAAGCCAGATCGCCTTGGTCTTAGAACACAAGGAACCGTTTAGAGATGAAGGAGTTTGATGTGGCTTCCAGGCAACTTGAGGAAGGTGGGAACGTCTTCTGAGGCTGCATTTCTCTAGGCTCTGGCTTCCCAAAGTGCTGATGTCTGATGTGGGATAAACACCGCCGTGTCCAGTGTTAAAGCATAGCACAGAGATTATCTGGTCATTTTACCATATCTGCCTTTTACAAAAGGGGAAACTGAGGCCAAGGGAGGGGCAAGGGTAAAGCAGGTGTATTCATCACGGTTGTTGGTTGCAAAGCATGAGAAACCGAATCTTGGGTCACTTAACCCAAAGGGAATACGTGAACCAGAATAGAAGGTCACAGGGTCTTAAGAGGCAGAAAGACAGACTTGGGAGTGGTGAAGAAGCAGTGACAAGCAGAGGACAGGGCAGTAGTGACTGTAGCAGGTGCCTTGAGGCAGAAAGGTCAGCCACATTGGCCAGAATAATGACCTACCTCGGCTGTTCCTTCCTTTCTCCCTTCTTTGCCGCCTTGTCGTCAAGGTCCCAGAAGGGTGCACCCACCTGGTTAAGCCACGTTGGCCATGCAAAACTGGAAAAATGGAGGATTCAGCCATTTCATCTTTAAAGTGGAAGTAGCCACCAGAAATTAACTTCCCATCACAGCTCTGTGTAAGGATAGTTCTCCAGAAGGAAACTGCCGTGCTATTAAATCGGATTAAATTGGATGGGTCCTGGGAAGCTCTGAAATGACAAATGTCCACCACGTCAGGGCCATAGCCACAGTGTTCTGTCACACTGGGCTGCCTTTCCTGTGGGTCCTGAGGCGATCGGAAGCACGGCTTGAAGAATCTGCCTTCCCCCTACACATAGCATGACAGCCCCATCAGGATGGAATTTCACCACTTGTGAGCTCTTCCTCCTGAAATCCACTTGTTAACACTGATATAGTCAAACGCTTTGCCATCTCGTAGTACCAGCCACTTGTAGAACTTTACTCTCTGATGGAGGTAGTTCTTTTCAGCTCATCTAGTTTCTATTAGGGACAATTTCAAGGCACTTAATAAAGGCTTGTCCTAAACTGGTGCAAATACACATAGTCGAGTGGAGAGGGGATGGTTTGGCAAGGAGGCTTGGCCCCATGCCTGCCTTTGGGACACTGAAGGGCCTCTGGAAACTAAAAGGAAGGTTTGTAAGGGCAAGCTGGCTACCCCTTGATTCCTAAGCAGTATTTGATTTTCCTGTTGTGAAATGACAAATTGCAGATGCTTGAAGAATTACTGTAGCTCTGCATTTCAACAATTCACCTCCAGAAGTGAGTTTTATTCTCCCCACCTTTTCTTCGGCTTAATTTTGCTTCCCCAAATCAGCTTAACCCATTGGATGTGCCCTTTGGGATGCTGCCAATAAGTGTTGCTGGGAAAGGATGGCAGGTGAGTTTACAGGATGGCTGGCTGATGCAAAGAGCAATGCTATCTAAGGATAATGAAGCTGGAGGCTACAATGAAGGAACATAGATTCATTCCTTTAACTAATAAAGATTTATTCATCTCCTCCTATATTACCAGGCGCCATTCTAGGCATTTGGGTATGTTAGAGACCAAGACAGACAAAGTCTCTTGTCTTAAGAAGCTTACATCTTGGTAGGGAAGGCGGAAAATGAACAAAGGAAAACCCAACAGTGTCTCCAACAGTGACAAGTGCAATGATGGAAATCTAGCAATGTGACTGTTTCTGGAATGTGGGTATTTGGGGTGTCTCCTTGAGTTGGGTGTTCAAATGTTTGAAGGTATTGGTTTCTATGCTAAGTGACAAGAGGGAGCCAGCCATGGAAAGAGCAACCAGAGGGAACAGCAAATGGAAAGGTGAAAATGACCTTGGCATGTTCATGGAGCAGACAAGAGCCCCATAGTGGTCACGGGAAAGAGGCAGACAGTGAGGTCAGAAGGAGAGGATATGTCCAAGGAAGGGACTTGAACTTGTAGTCTAACTGTGGTGGAAAGCCAGGGAGATTTTTAAGGATGGACATGGCCTTATGAGCTGTACATTATAGAAAGACGCCTCTGACTCATGGGCAGAGAATAGACTGTAGAGACAAGAGTAGAAGCCAGGAGAACAGACGGACACAATGCTCCAAGAGAAAGAGGAAGAGGGCGTGGGTTACAGAGGTCACAGTGTAGATAGAGAGAAGTGAACAGATTCAAGATCCATTTGGAGGCAGAGCCAACAGGACTGGCTAGAGGAGGGGGTATGGGGAAGGAATGTGGGGAAAGGAGAAATCAATCATTATTTTTAGTTTTGGGGCTGGAACAGCTGGGAGGATGATGGTACCGGTTACCCCAAATGACCCAAGGGGTAGGCAAGATGGGAAGACAAATGACCCAAGGATGAGAATTTAAGCAATAAAGCCTGTTTTAGGAACTAGCAGCCCTTGATATCAAGCAGAGCACTCTTCCTTTTAACGTATGCACTAGGCAGCCAAAGAAGAAAGTAAAAAAAGGAGCCACTTATGCTGAGTCACGTTGACTCTTCTCTCCCTTATCGCCCACATCCCCTCCATCGTGAGTACTAATGGATTTCTCTCTAACTGCCAGCCTCGTCTCCGTGCTACCTCCTCTCCCAGCCGCCATTATTCTCCTCTGAGGTGATCCATTTGCCTCCTCACTGCTGCTCTCAAGCCACTCTGCCCACTGAGGCCAGAGGGATGGTTCTCATATGCAAATCTGATCAATTCGTGCTGTTACTCTCCTGTTTAATCCCATAGTACCCAGATCCTTCACTAAGAGCCTGGCGTCCTGCTGGGTCTTGCCCTGGCTGCTCTGCAGTCTCAGTTCCCAGCACTTTCTCAGACTGTCTTGGAAACCCAGCCATGAGAACAGCTGCTCCCCCGAGCACTTCCACCCAACATGTTGCCTTCTTAGTTTTGTTTCTTTTTTAAGATAAAGCGTTGACCTGACAGTTATTAAGACGATGTTTTAAACAATGTTAGAGGAATGAGTGTGAAAGACCCACCACCTCCTCCACCACCAAGAGGTGCCTGGGTGCTGGCCCCGCCCTGCCCTCCCCCTCGAGCTGGCTGCCCCAGATGTTAGAATGTGTGTCTAAAACTGTGTTCATTGCATTCCAGCCCACACATCTCCTTCCAGTTCCTCAAAGGACTTCCACCCACGATGTCTCCTCTTCCTAAAACACCACTTGCCCCCTTTCCCCTGGCTTACCCCCACTCATTGCTCAGGCCTCAGCTCACAGCCCCTGTTTCAGGGAAGCCTTCTCTAACTCTCTCATTTAGTTGTCCCCATCTCAGGAATTGTCTTCATGTGGCAGCCCGCATCACATCTTGCTGTCAGTGCCCACCTCTCCGATCCTGCAGTAAAACCGCTCTCCAGGGAAAGGCCTCGTCTTTCTCGCCCAGCGTCACGCAGCACAGTGCCCAGCTTACAATAGGTGCTCGTTAAGTTCTGCTGATGATCATTTACACTGTGTTCTCGTTGGCAGGGCCGACCAGGCTGGAGGTTCCCCAGTGGATGTGGTGATACGTTCTGCAGAGCTGGTGGTGTTGGTGTGGGAGTGGTGGTGGGAGTGTGTGCCAGCTGTTTGCCTGTTTGGTCTCTAATCCCGTTCCCTGCCCTCCCTCGCTCTGTGACCCCTCCAAGCTATACTATCCAGAATCCCTCACCAACTGGATTATGGCTGTGTTTAGCCAGTGGGAGGCCCTGGTGAGAGATAGAAGAAAGAAGCGAGGGGGCTGGCCCCATGGCATAGTGGTTAAGTTCGGCACGTTCCGCTTTGGCGGCCTGGGTTCGCAGGTTCAGATCCCAGGGGTGGACCTACACCACTCGTCAGCCATGTTGTGGCAGTGACCCACAAAGTAGAGGAAGGTTGGTGACAGATGTTACCTCAAGGCTAATCTTCCTCAGCAAAAAATTCAGGGTATTTGTCACCCTCTCTGCTTCCAATGGTGTCTCAGGCAGTGGGTCCTCCTTCTCTGTGGCTCCAGCTCCTACCGGGCACCTCTTAACACGGCTGCAGCCCTCACCAATGACCTAGCCCTTGGGGTCACTGTTCCCACCCTCTGTCCCTTGGCCCTGGACAAAGAGCATCTTCCTCTCATTGATAATCTCTGGCTACCTCATCATCCTCAGTTTGTCCTTTCTGCCCCTCCACTGCCTTTATAACTAGAATTAAATCCCCTCTACAGAACCACCTGCCATGGGTTCGGTTTCCTGACTGATGACCACAGTGTCAGCAGCATCTAGTAAACCAAGTCCTTTTAGGGTCTGGCGGGTGGGGCTTTCCACAGTGCTGCAAAACAGGGGTCAGAGACACTGCACCGGGACACCTGGGGCTGCCTCTGCATTTGTGCTTTGGAAGAGACTGTCTTCTTGCTGCTGCTGAGTTTAGTACAAGAATAAGGTCTCCATATTTGAAACTGTTCTCTTAGAAAAACAAGAAACAAGAAACAATTCTTCTGAACCGTGGCTGCACATGGGGATTCGCTAGGAAGCTTTATCTCACACACACACACACACACACACACACACACACACACACAAATCATATCCAGGCCCACAACAGACCAGTTGAATCTGAAGGGAAGAGAGGAAGATGTTTTTTAAAAAGCATTGGTGTTTTTTAAAAGCTCACCAAGTTATCCTATCATGCAGCTGGGGTTGAGGACGTTGAAGAGAAGAGCAGAGATTGTTAGTATAAATTCTTCCAGAATGAGGATGCTATGGACCCCCCAATGCAAAGAGAAGTGATGAAGCAAGAACCGGACTGCCTTCTCAACTCATGTGGAACCCCACCTGCTTGGAAAATGCCACTGCGGCAGGATGCTACGGAGGGGACCAGGGACAGGAGCAAACAGCCCCTGGATGGGCTGCATCTGCACTCACTCTGTCACTCTTCTCTCTGTGTCTTTAGCCAAGTAAATGGGGAACCGATAGCAGGTTTGTGGGCACTGCTCGTGGCGGCCTGTGACCGTCTGTGGACTGCGGTGCATTCATTTCTGTATCTCTAGTATCGGACCACAGTGCCCGGCACCAATCGGGTGCTTGGTCAGTGCTTGATGGATGCATGAACGGACAAACGGGTTGATGCTGAGCAGAGCATGCCTTCTATTTCAAAAGTAAAACTTCCCTTTATCCCCTCTGGTCCTTTTAGTCTTAGCAGTTCATGCTGCCACAGAGACCCTCGACTCATCAATTACAAACATTAACTGTAAATTATACTTTTGCATCGTTAATTCAGCCTCTTCATTATGTATTTAGTGGAGCTCAGCAGGCATAAAATTCAATAGCAAGCCTTGGACCAGATCCAGTTTCTGTCTTCTGTGATATTTGGAAAACGCAAAGTTTTAGGAGTGGACCTCGGAGCATGTCTTTCCTGGAAGGCCTCCAACGGCTCTGCTTCTCGCTTTTCTCTTGGAACAAGTTCAACCTTTCTGGAAAGCCTGATAGCTTCAAAGGATGCTTCTGCCTTCCTCTCCAACTAAGCAGAGACTCCAGCTCCCTCCTGGAGTGGAAATTAATATTAACCTGACGAGTGGAGGGAAAGGAAACTGTGACTATCAGGGAACTCCTGGAGCCATCACTCACTCATTATTCATTCAACAAATATTTATTGAGCATCTCCTATGGGTCAGTGGTCAGCGCTGTGATGGGAACAATACAATGTGCTTGCTCTCATGGTGTTCACGGCTGAGAAAGGGGCGGCAGATGGTGAACGAGCAAATGCATATAAATGTATAATGTGTTGCATGGTGATATAGATAAAGGGGCCAAGTGAGCCGTGGATAACGTTGACTCCAGTGATGGGTGAGCTGTGGGGGTGTCTGGGGAAAAGCAAGGGCAATGGGCCTAAGGTAGAGGGAAGCTTGGTGTCTGATGATACTAAGGAGCCCAGGGTGGAATAAAGTGTGGAAAAAACAGTAGAGGAGTGCGGTAGTGGGGGAGGCACCTCATATTATTGGGAATTGCGAGATGAAAGCATTGCTAATCCCAGGCCAGGCGCAGAAGAGTCACTCAACATTTGTTATGCCACATTCTACGTCCACTAACAAATGTCCTGGCTGTATTTCCAATCTGCAGACTCCAGTGTGCAAACAATACACACCACTCTGTTCCTTTGTCTGTCATTGCTCTTGATGTCTACCTGGTAGCAGAAAAGTTAATCTGGTTGATTCCAGGTTTTCTAAGGCGTTTCAGGTTTAAACGTGGCCAATCAGTCTATGGAATTCTGCCTGATTATTCTCAAGACTGACCCAGGTGGGAAGAGTCACGATGGCATTGGACTGTGGGGGAAACCGTAGGTCTTCAGATCTTCTCTCTTGCGGCGTCATCCACAGGTATCCGTCTTATGCTTGGGTGTGGCCATTGTTCAGTGCTGACATTCATGGGTTTCCATGTTTCCACCTGGTCTCCGAGTGCACTGTCCGTGACATCATTGCTGCTCTAGCCATGCCCGTGTGCAGGAGACTGGGGCCAGGTCAGGCTCTGCCTCAGTTCTCTCTCTTGGCCAACTTCAGTAACCTTCCCTGAAACTAGGTGAAAATTCCACTGCTCTCCTCTACCACTCAGGGCCTTAGGAGGCTGTGGGGTGGACTCCTTCTCAGGCCCTCCCTGCCCCTGACATCCCAAGCTAATTCTATTCTACCTCTGTCATATCCTGCTGGCAAAGTGCAGAGGAGACTTTAGGGTAATTAGGAATCAAGTGAAAGAACTGTATCAGTCAGAGTCTTCATCAGTTATCTGTTGCAGTGCAACACACTGTCCCAAGCTTACTGTCCAACAACTATTATTTCTCACAATAAATAGGAATTTTCTGGGCAATTCCTCTGTTGGTTTTTCCCGAACTCTCTTATGGAGCTATATTTATCTGGCACAATGGCTTGAGGCCAGAATGGCCAGGCCCCTCTCTCTCCACGTGGTCTTGCATCTGGGCTCACCAATTGGATCTGAAGGGATGGACTCAGTGCCTACCCCCTGGTGTAGAGACCACCATGGTCTGGGAAGCCCACACAGTGGCTGCAGAGCCCCAAGAGCCTGCTGGGTGTTGTATGGGGCCATGCCTCTTCTACCCAGGCCTTGGAGGCCCTCTTGGCAGCTGCACTTCCTAAGGTATGACCTGATTTAGCTAAAATTTCAGCTGCTTGAGAATTAATGTATCCTACACTCCTGGTATGTTAGGTCCATGTAAGCCACAGGCTCCACTTCAGGAAATTGCAGCCTGCATGGAAAATAAAAGCCAGCAGGAATGCATGACCACCACTGAGTCCTCAACTGTGTGGCCAAGGGATCCCCGGAGCCATTGTGGGGGGTTTTCACACAGGAGGGGTCTAGGAGAACTGGAAGCTTCTTGCTCTTTCTCTCCACCTATCAGGAGCTCCATGTGGCCCATGGTTTTGTTCAGCCTACCTGTGTCCCCCTCACCAGCCCCAGTCTCTTTTATTAATTGGATTAGCTGTCAACATGTTCACAGCTATGCACTAGGCCCCTAGGGTGTGTTAAACATGTACATTTATCTCCCTAAATATGCACAACACCCTGTAAGACCAGAATGTATATCCCCATTTCAGAGATGAAGAAACTGAGGTTTTGAGAGCTTGAGTAACACGAGTAATGTCCCAAGGCTAAGTGTGGGATTTATATCCAGGGCTTTGACTCCAAAATGTGTGCTCACACTCACCCACCACGCTGCAGCAAGAAAAATAAACAACAGGACATGGTCTAGCCAGATTCAGGGGCAGAGCTGGTGCAAACTCGATTGCACTAGGAGGGACACTTAGGTCAGGACCTGGTGAGCTTGCGTAAGATCTTGTTTTTCCTCACCTGCTGTGTTCAGCAAGTCTCAGGACACGTGGTCTTAGGAGGGCAAAGGTGTGAGAGTCCTGCCAGGTTACTGAACAGGAGAAATAATTGTAGCAATAATAAGAGGTACGGGGCCGGCCCCATGGCTTAGCGGTTAAGTGCGTCCGCTCTGCTACTGGCGGCCCAGGTTCGGATCCTGGGCGCGCACTGACACACTGTTTGTCCGGCCATGCTGAGGCAGCATCCCACATATAGCAACTAGAAGGATGTGCAACTATGACATACAACTATCTACTGGGGCTTTGGGGAGAAAAAAGGAAAAGAAAAAAAGAAGGAGGATTGGCAACAGATGTTAGCTCAGGGCCAGTCTTCCTCAGCAAAAAAAAAAAAAAAAAAGAGGAGGATTGGCATGGATGTTAGCTCAGGGCTGATCTTCCTCACAGAAAAAAAAAAAAAGAGGTACCATCTGATGGATAGTTGCTATGGTATGCACCAAGCTCTACATATGCATTATACCATTTATCTTTGCAACAGCCCCATGAGGTTAGCTTATCATAGGTCAAGAAACGGATTCTTATACAGGTGAAGTTAGTGCTTCTTAAACTTTGCTGCATATTAGGATCACCTGGGGAATCCTTAAGACTCCCGATGTCCAGGTCCCCCTCCAGACCAATGAAAGTAAGATCCCTGGGATGGGACCCAGACATCAGAATTTCTTTAAAGCTCTTCTGCCAAATAATTCCAGATTGTCACCAAGGTTGAGAACTAATGGGTTAAGTAACTTGCCCAAGGTGACCTCCCCAACTAGATAGTAAAGTCAGAATTCAAACCCAAGTGTATCTGATTTCAGAGCCCGTAGTTGTAACACCTAGCCAATACAATCGCTTCATAGACAACAGGGAGCAAAAAATAATAATAATTTAGAAGTGAAATGCTTGGTGACCACAGAGAGAACCCTTTTGTGTCTAGCAGTAATTCTCAACCTTGGCCACACATTAAACTCACCTGAGCTTCAAAAATACTAAGGTCTGACTGCCACCTCTTGAGATTCTGATTCTGTTGGTCCGGGGTAGACCCAAGTATCGATAGTTTTTCTTTTACTGTCTCCAGGTGACTATAACATTCAGCCAAGGTTGAGAGCCCCTACATTATAGGAGGGGAAGGCTCAGGTTACTTCCATAGGGTTGCAGTTCTCCTTTGAAGCAATGTCATTGGCATCAATATGATTTGTAGTAAAGTACTGTCTTTCCTCATCCTTCCACATTTACCTGCTCCTATAAATTTTTAGGCTTTGGGGACTGGGATAGAGAGAAGAAAAAAAAATTATATTAAGTCCAAACTCATAATATAATCGAAGTGTGCCTGGAAACAGGGCAACCCTCAGAGGCTTTTCTCTTCCCTCTGCCCTTCACCATGATCCTGCATCCTGAATTCTGTCCTGTATGCTAATTGCAGAAAGCAGAGATGAAAGAGGTCACTCCCTCAAATGACAGACCAGATCCTTGCTCGCTGCCCTGACGTATTGGATTAGGGTGTGTTATCTCAGCTCAGCCAATCAGATATCCCCACTCAGCACTTTGACCATAGGATTAATGATCTAAAGGATCAAGGACAGGAGAAAATCAGTTTTGGCATCAGCGGTGGTGTCCAGTCTAGAACTAGTTTTGTCCCTGGCTCTCATCTTGTAACTTTCCTTTGCTCCCACCTACTCTCCATGTCTTTTCCTCCAGGCTTCCTAGTAGTTTTGAGGCATTTGTAAAATTCCCTTTTCTTTATCAATCAGCACAAGCTGTTTTCTGTTGCTTGCAACCTGCAGCTCAAACTGATATGCTACAGCACCATGGAGAGCTCTCAGGGATCACCAGGCCATTAGTGTTGGACGTTGGGGTCAACGGGACTATCTAAAAAAGCCTTCCCAGAGGAGAAGTATGTATCCTTTGCCTTCATGAAATACGCATGAGGTAGAATGAATAAAACAAAGCCTGGGCCAAATGATTCTGTCCTCCTGGAGCAACTTCCCTATTATGAGGTTGATTTCTTCATTTTGTTAGTCTCATTTCTTTCTGTGGGCATTAAGCTGTCAACAGTGGCTGATGACTTTGGAGCTGAAATCCCTTACACCCATGGTGGGGAGGTAAAGCCCTTTTGGCTTCTTAACACACTCTCAGACTCCATTTTCTTACGAGATAGAGTTCAATAGCTAAGAGGTTTGGTAAATGGGGTTTCCAGTGGTCCAAAATTTATTGTGACTATTGGGGGAATTTATTTGCTTTTGAGTAAGAGCTTTTTTAAAGCCAATTTTGAAAATTTCTTTCGAGAGTTACTTCAGTAAATCTACACTATTGATTTAGCAACTGGTGTTTATTGGGCACTCTCTAGAGTCACTTAAGTGTTTAAATTCCTCTTTTTATTACTCCAACAATATCACAAGCCCCATATAGGCTGGCATGGAGGGGCCTTGGCCCCTTCAAGGCAAAGGCTTAGCAAAGATTTCATCTTGTTCAAAGGCAGTAGAAGGGCACTGACCACAGACAGAATTGCAGACAGATTTCTTCATTTGTTGGTCCCCATCTACCAGCATGATGTATTATACCATTGTGTCATGTCTGATGGGGGCAGCTATCAAGTAAATGCACTATATACAAATCGGAATGAATCCCAGTTGCCATGAATGGCAGAGAATCAGCATCTCTACTGTGGCTCATTCTCAGAGGCTCCTGGACCAGCCCTAAAGGGGCATGCTTTAACAGTGGCTTTAGGCAGCTAAACCTAAAGTCACTGAGAATGAACGTAGTGTCAAGTCCTCCTAGAAACAAGAACAGCTAACATTTATCCACATTTGCTAGTGCCAAGCTCTAAGTGCATGAGACTTATGCGCTCATTTATTTAATCCTCATATCAACTCTATGAAAGGGGAAGGGTTAACATTCTCACTTTGCAAATAGGGAAAAGGAGGCAGAGATACCCAGAGTTACCCAGCCAGTACCTGGTGAAGCCAGGATTTGAACTCAGGAAATCTGTTTGGGAGCCCACAGCATGAATCATAACACTCGCTGTGTTCACTTTAAAGAGCTATGGCTTATAGTCTTGGTTCTAACTCCTGAGTTCCCTCCTCCCTCCTTCCCTCTCTCACTTCCTTCCCAGCTTCTCTCATTTCATTCTTTCCTTCATTCTTTCCCTTTCCTTTCATTCTTTGAGTAAAGTACTTCGTGGAGGCCCGATCTTTACCACATAGAAGGCTGGGGCTGGTTTTGTTGCAACAGGAGTAATATGGGGACAAGGGGTGGTATTAAGGACCAACTCCAGCCCCATAGCCACTGCTGTCACACCCCTTGGTATGCTAAGGGTCCTGGGAACCACAGTTTGAAATCACCACACTGTGTCGTCTTTAGGGCCGGCGTCTTCCACCTCAAATCACAGCACTTCTATGAAATGCTGCCTTCAGAATATGGAAATACCCTTTCCCTAAGCCAGAGACAGCAAACAGACAGCCAGCAGAGAGGTTGTCTGAGCCACATCATGGCTAAAAGGTTCAAGTTCTTGTGTTTAAAAATCCAGGGATTTTATAGAAAATCTCCAGATTCCCAGCTTCTCTAGAAAAATCTTTCACCATCCAGCACACTGGCATGGCTTCCCATATGGCAGCCATTGACAGGAGCGAAGTGATTTTCCCATCTAGACGAACAAAGAGGGACCCCAGGCACCATAAGGCTTTCGCCCCTCATCTCCACAAAACTCTGAGGTTTCAAAATATAGTTTAATTTACTTTAATTTGGATATATCACATTACGCAGTTTTTAGAGACAAAAAAGATAAAGGCCGTGTGGGAATGAGACAGAGCAGGAAGTGGCATGGTCGCCCAGAAGTAAACAAATAGGAAAGTCGATTCTGCGTCTTCCCAGAGGAATTCCTTCTCTTAAGTCAGGATGTTTAATCCTGGGGCCTTCCCGGGGTTCATCTCTCTGTTGGGTTACACTTGTCTAGCTTTTTCTCTCACACACATTCCCGGGGTCCCTGTGGACACAGAACAGCTTCCTCTCCTCGTCTGAGGTCTCCAGCTCCCTGCAAGACTGAGGTCAAGATTCTAAACGGGCATGTGCCCCCAGTGCACCCCGCACTCGTCCTGATGTCACTCTCACCCAGAATTCTGCAAGCTCTGTGAAAAACTAGAATTTTCCACAAATGGTGAAATTTTTATTCTTTTCTATCCTGAAACCAAGATTAAGTTTTGTTGGTTCACAAGTGGTGGGAGTCTGGGTGGGGGCTGTGCCATGTTTCGAATGGCCGCCTGCCCAGTCACTGCCTTCTACCCACTGGTGAAGGCCGAGTAGATGCAAACACACTCCCTGGATGCAGAAATATGAAAAAGTCTCTGTTCTGGCACTTGTGTAAAATAGGAACCATAATTACCACCATAAAGGTTTTTATTGAGATTTGCAATAATATATGCGTGGAACCTGGTCCACTGCCTGGTACATAGGGGACATTTCATACACAATAGCTTGTTGTCTTTATTCTTCTGTAAACTTGAGCAGAATACCCTAGAAGGTAACCCCATTGCTCACAAAAATCAGATAACATAATTATATCTTTCAAAGCCAGAAAGAAAAACTCCACTTCTCTTTTCTCTTGTCTGGCATTCCACCATTCTTAACGCCCTTCTTCAGCATAATTGCAATGGTGGAGGACGCAGCTCAAGGATGAGAAGTTGCACTGGCCCCTTCTGCACATCAGCTCCTCCCTGGACAATGGGAATGCATTGTTTCAATTTTCTAGATGATAAAACTGAGTCTCAGAGAGGTGATGTGAGCTGTTGTGATGCTCAAGAAAGAATTTTAGGGGAGAATGAAGATGGGGTAGGTTGAAGGCACACTGCAAACTCTTGAGTGTTGTACCAGTGTAGGCATCTCTTTGGGGCGATGATAGGTCTTGGGACAACTGGATCCAGGACTAAGGAAAGTGAATTGTTTGCTGAAGAGAGTCCATCAGATAGCCAAGCAGCTACTGGACATCTCCTGCATGCTCAGCCAGTACCCAGCTCTGTATAGATAAGGAGATGCCAAGGCCGGGTGTTCTTGCTAAGAGGACAAGATTAAACCCCCTGAAATGAAAGAGTGTCTGTCACCCAGTGAAGAGAGAGGCTGGGCCGGAGCATGCAGGAAGGATTTCCAGAAGTCGAATTGAGCAGGCTTACATCCCTGCGGGTCTTAGCTGCTGGACCAAGGACACGTCTCTTAGTTTGGAAACACTCCAGACCCCAGACACTTCTCCCTCATTTTCCAAGGCAAATAATTCACTCTTGAGATTGCACAGACCATGGCTTGATGTTCCAGATGCTGGATTTATTTTCCCTACCAGAGGGATAGCCAGCTTCTTATAAAACGTAATTCTCTGGACCCCTCTTCCAGCCCAGAGAACGTAAGGGAGATTCACGGTTCCCAGAACTTTGGTTGGTACAGCAACCTTCCCGTTACCTCCTGCCCCAGCCTCTGAGCAGGGCTGAGGGTGATGGGATGGGGAATTAGTGTTCTGGCTTTTGAGCTAACCCCAAAGACTGAGTGGGTGCATCTTTAACTGATTATCCCCCCAGCAAAGGGCAGTGTTTCTCCACCACTCTTCGCAGTGGTGCCAGCACATGCTTGGTTGCAGTTTTTAAGCGTATTTGGTGTTTCTTTCTTGCTGTCCTATGGAAAATCCCCCTCAATTCACCTGTAGCTTTCCCGGCGGGTGCCAGCTGAGATATCGCTAACAGTTGACCCACCACTTACAGCAATACTTAGCATATAGCCAAGTATTAGAGGCACCTCATCCTGGCTTCAACATATCACCAGAATCCTGGCCTACCCTACAAGCCCAGCGGTGTGCCTGGAAAGCCCTTTCTTCCTATTTCCACCAATATCAATTCTTTTGATTCAACGGCTCCAGAAAGCTTCTCAAGCTTTCCCTCCCTGACCTCCTAATACAAGTGCTGGCAGACTTTTTCTGAAAAGGTCCAGATAATAAATCCTTTAGGCTCTGCAGGCTACACCTTACCTGACAGAATTACTCAACCATGTTCTTGTAACACGAAACACAAACAAGTGGCCAGGGCCGTGCGTTCCAATGAAACTATTTACCAAAACAGGCAGCAGGCCAGACTTGGCTCCCGGCCTAGTTGCCGACCCCTGTCCTAGAGAAACTCGCCTGGTGTCTTGTGATTTCTTACTTGACCACCAACTATCTAGAGGAGAATGCCGTCCAGAGCACAGGACTGGAAATCAGGAGATGCTGCCTTCCGTTTGACTCTGCCCCTAACTAGCTGTGTGGTTGTGAGCAAGCCATTTCCCTTTCCAGGCCTTAATTTCATCATCTAAAAAATGAGGAGTATGTACTGCCAGTGGTTCCCAAAGAAACAGAATTGCTGGGGCAATCTTGCTAAATATACATACATCTGAGCCACTTCAGATTTAGGGTGTTGGTCAGAATTCTTAGTTGCAGACAACAGAGTCCCTTTAGCTAACTAGTCCCTCTGAGCAGAAGACGTTTCATTAAAGGACAGGAGGCAATTCAGAGAATCTCTGGAGAGCCGTTGAATTGAATTTATTTACTACACAGCTAGGGATAAGGCAGCCAGGGATAAAACACAGACGAGAAAAATGACCAACCCTGCAGGGGACTTTTGCAGTGGCAGCATTACTGGTAGCCACTTGGCATGATGACCTGAGGGCCTGGATGCATGAAAGGCCAGCACAGCCGCCCCGGAAGAACCAGGAACACGATGCTTGCCAGAAAATCCAAACTCCCTTCCCAGATGCTGCTTCATAACCCACCTCTCCATCTAAGTCCCAAATGAGTGAGCCTGACTGGTGCAAGTTCTGCTTTGAGTCTCCATCTAGCTGCAGGGGAGTCTGGAAATGCTGTTTTATGCTTCTCAGCCTCCCTAGGGCAGGAGGATAAGCTAGGAGGGGATTGAAAGATGGCGAGTGAGTTGCCTAAAGCATCTGCCACATCTGTGAAATGGAACTTAAAGGGGGTCCATTTAGTTCAAAGCTCATCCAGGTTCATACTGCGAGGACGAAGCCAGGTGGGTTAACTCATCGTCTGAAGAGCTGGTAAACACCAATCCCAGAGACTCATCAGTGCGTACACTGGTTAATGCTCAAAGCTGAAGACTCTGCCCAGATCCTTAACTTGTGGGTGCTGCTCCGTGCCAGCTGCCCAGGCCCCTATCTTGTAGTTGGTGCCATGTCCCAGGTGCATTCCCTGAAAGATGTTTTCTTTGTCCTTATGGTCTAGTCACAGTTGTGAGGAGGAGGGCCAAAGGGAGAGAAGGGTCCTTCTACCGAACAGAGTCAGCTTAAACCATTTTCTTTTGCTCCCCTCCAGAAGCAGCGGTTTATTCAACGAGGTTGTGCAGATGAACTTTGAAATAGCCAGCTTCAGCAGCCTCTCGGGGACCCAGCCCATCACCTGGCAGGTTGAATACCCACGGAAGGGAACCACAGACATCGCCGTGTCTGAGATCTTCATCAGCCAGAAGGACCTGGTTGGCATCGTTCCCTTAGCCATGGTAAGCTCGTGTGGTCACGGGTGCGCCTGTATTCAACTGTCTGGTTGCATCCTTGTGTCCTTCCTATCTGTCTCAGGATGTTTGCCCCAATTGTTTTATGGGATGTTGACATTAAAAGTGTCCCATCTTCCTCCTCCCTGGAATTTGCTACATTTCATTAATCCAGCCTTTGTCAATTTGTTATTTTCGTACCAGCTTCATGATATTTGCCATATCCCTATACCAAGTGTTTATTATTTACTTACTTTTTATGCTCTAAGTCTATTCCAGTTCTTTTTTTTCAGTTCCTTTTTTATAAGGAAACTTTAGGCCACCATGTGTATTAGTCAGGATAAGTATGTTATGCTGCTGCAACAAATAACCCCAAAATCTCAGGTGCCTAATGCAATGTAAGTTATTCTTGCTTACACTACATGGCTTAAACGGTGGGGGCTCTGTTCCATGCGGTCCCTCAGGGACCTAGACTGATGGACCCCTCATCATCTTGTAGCTGTAGCATCAGGAACACGTGGTCGTCTTGGTCACCATGACAGAGGAACAGACAGTTGGAGAGTTACATGCAGGCTCTTCTAAGAAATGGCCTAGAAGTGACACATGACACTTCCACATACATCTTCTTGGTCAGAAGGAGTCTCGTGGCCTCGTCAGATTTCAAGAGGGCTGGGAAAGCTGGATGCAGAGGAGGAGTTGGATGAACACCATGGTCTCTGCCTCACAACACTGTTAAGTCAGCATATCGTTGACACAAATAGAACACAGCACAAATACAGTATATCAATCCTGTGTTACTAACTTCTAGCTAGACCCTGTGGAGCTGGATATGAGCAGGGAACAGAGAGAATGGTAAGAAGCTAGTCTGTAACTTTACCCTCTGGTCACTCACTCACATAGGCCATGCCCTGGGTCTGTTCTCCAGGCCATTCCTATGCTTGTGCACAAGTGTAAAGACCCCCTACTGGGAGATGCACAGAGCATGGAGTGTCAGAGGCACGTGAAAAGTGTTTTGAAGTGTCTTTGCCAGAATTCTCCCCCACAGGATGGAGCCTGGCGTGGATATTCTACACTTAATTTCTGTTCAGCTTTGGAATAAGCAGGCTTCATTGCCACTGGGTTGAGAAATATATAAATTAGGATTCTTGGGGCTGCATGTGACAGAAAACCCAACCCAAACTGGCTTAAGGGCAAACAAGAATTCACTGGCTTGTGTAACTGAAAGTCCAGGACGCGTCCTGGCTTCATGTCCACCTGGTGGGGACCCATTTCCCTCTGTCTCCTGGCTTCACTCTCAGTCTACTCAAGATGGCAAGGTGGCAACCGATGCTCCTGCCAGATGGCTCAAGCTTCAAGCCCAGGGGGAGCACTTGGCTCATTTCCAGAACCCTGACAGAGGTGTGATTGCCACGCACTGTTCTTATGGGTCATGTCGCCTACCCACAGCAATCACGGGGGCAGGAAGGGCAAACCCCTGGGGCTTGGGATGGATGGGGACAGACGCTGTCAGTGCCCTACCCGTATCCTCTCACCTTCCACTTCAGCGCACACCTGCCATCTTCCACTGAAGCACCAGCACATTTTTGCCTGAGAATTTTATCTCCCTTTCAAAGCCCTCTTTCCCACCTGCAAAGCAGGACAGAAGCACCAAGGAATCAGCACACCCCATCCAAGAAGCGTCCCCAGCCAGTCGCTCGCTGGAGTCAGCATATAATCCTTCCAGCTCCCTCGGCCCTGCCCTGGGTTGACTGGGAGGCATGAGTTCCACACAGCACCTGAATCTCCCCAGCGGGGTTAAGCTCCAGTCACACAGTGGTTACTCGCTGAATCACGCACACTCTGCTGCTCTGTCCCCCACCCTGTCTCACTTCCCCACTCCCTTGCTGGAGTTGCCTGCACCTCCCAATACACCACTTGCCATGGAGTCCTTGTCTCGTAGTACGCCTCTGGGAAAACCCAAACTGAGACATCCATCGACCCCACAAACCACAGGAGCTTGTGAGGAGAGGAGGGAGGTTTCCCAAAGGATAGTTCAGGGTGGCTTCACTGGAAAAGGTGTGAATGGACCCCGGGCAGCAGACACAGCAGATGGACCCTCCTTCACCTGACGTGCAAGGAGCTGGAAATGTCCCATTCAAATAAGGAAGCCACTCGATACAGCAGGGATCTGCAGACTCTGACCCTGGGGTCAGACCAGCCTGTGCTTGTTTCTGTAAGTAGTTTTATTGGAACACAGCCACGCCCAATCATTTATGAATTGGCCTCTTTTCGCTCCACAGAGGGAGAGCTGAGTAGTTGCCATAGGTACTGTATGGTCCACAACGCCTAAAATATTTACTCTCAGCCCTTTGCAGAAAAAGCTTACCAACTTCTGCTATAGAAGAACTAAAAGAGTATTTCTCGACCCTGGCTGTACGTTGAATCATCTAGGAGGGTTTTAGAAATTACTGTTGTTTGGGCCCCACTCTTGACAAATTAAATGAGGGTGGGCGGAGGCGGACACTGAGCACCAGTGATTTTCAGAAGCTCCTTGGCTGGTTCCACTGGGCGGCCAGGGTTGGAAACTGAGTAGCACCAATGCACTCGCTCTGACTTACGCTGTTGTTACTCTTGCATTTCTGTTATTAGCCTGCACTGATGAGAACTTGTCAGCAAACACGCTGCTTGACTGAATTGCATTATGGATTACGGGAAATAGATCAATCAGATCTCATTGGGTTATAAAGGCTACAAACCCAACCCAATCCAACTTAAACTTGGCTCATGTAACTTAAAAAGTCTAGAAAAGTGTTTGTCAGACTTTAATGTGCTTACAGATCACCTGAAGATTTTTCTTAGGTGTAGATTCTCATTTAGGAGGTCTGGGTTGGGTATTTTTAAAAGATCCTGAGTTATGCCAATGCTGCTGGTCTGTAGACCGTAAGCTAAGTACCAAGGATCCAGGTGTGCAAATGACATCATCACGGAAGGTGGCTTCTCTTCTTCTCTCATCTCTGTGTTCCTCGTGGTTAGAGTCACTATCCAGGAGACTCTGTCCCCAAGGTGGCCCCTGGCAGTGCCGTGCTGATATTCTCACAGCCCATGTCTGGCAGGCAGAGGGAAAGCCTCATTGCCAATCACTCAAGCAAATCTCCTGGGACTGCTCTGATTAGAACTGATTGGCTTGGCCTGGGTCATGCGCCCAAACAGAGGCCAATCACTGAAGCCAAATGGATAAGATGCTCTGATTGGCCAGGGCTGGGGACCATGTCCCCCCAGAGAAGGTGTGGAGTCAGACTGAGAGCTGCTGGGCATGGTGCATGATGGGAAAATCTGGCTTCCACTGAAAGAGTGGGGGATGGATGCTGGTCAGACACAAGCAACAGATGTCCACCACAGAAGCTAGTATCTACCACAAGGATGTGTTGTTACTTTGAGGTTGGAGAATGTTTCCTCTTGCCTTTTCCTGTCCTAGAATAGGTGTCAACAATCTATAGCCCACAGGCTGAATCCATTCTGCAGCTGTTTTTGTACACCATGCAAGCTGAGAATGTTTTTTGCATTTTCAAATAGCTACAATTTAAATGGTTATATAAGTAGCTTCTTAATATCCTCAGTTTTGCCTCTTGACTGGCAAACCCTAAAACACTTTCTATTTGGCCTTTTAGAGAGAATGTTTGCTGGCCCATGTCATAAAACATCAGCATCAGTTCTAGGGCATCAGTTCCTAGTTCCTGTCCTACCTATTTCAAAAGGATAAGACATTTGGATTCTGTGAAAAGTAAAATCATTATAAGGATATGAGATATTTTGGCCACACTTTTCAAGGGACCACAAGAGAGCCCTCTTTGAAGCAAGGTATTATTATTGTGGTTATTGTGTTTTTGTAACGCCTAGGGTAAAATGAAATGGCTACTTATGTCCTACCAGAATCCTTTTGTTTGTAAGTAACTGTAAGTGGATTCAAACTGGCTTCATCCAAAAGGTCATTGATTAGCTCCCATCTCTGCATGGGGCCGAGATCGCGAGTCTGAGCGCTGGATTTAGGTGCTCACGTGATATCATCATTTTGCATCCCCTGGAACGGACAATTTGACCTCAACTCTGCAAAGCAAGGTGGAAAATTAGGAACTACACTAAAAGGTAGACAATAATTGAGGTGGTTTAAAGGAACTTCTATTCTCTTATTTTCTGTATTTTCAAAGTTTTTTCTAGAATGAGCTTCCATACATTTATAAGCAGCCAAAACGTAAACTTTTATTGGAAGTAAGTAGCAAATAACAGTGCAGTTTGACTAGGAGGTGAGAAAATGAAAGAAAAAAACTGAGCAAGAAGGAAATCCTTATGTTACCTGTTAGCAGCCCTTGCTTCAAATGGTTACATCCTTGAAGAAATTAAGTCCCCCAGTTGTTGCTCATTCTAAAGAAAAGCAAACTTCAGAGACATAAGACAGAGGATTATCAGATTGGGGAAGTTCTCACCTTAAAATCAGGGCTTCTCGAACCCCTTCCTAAGTCCAGGGAGAAAGCCGTGAATCCAGCGATTCCTCAGCAGTGCTACCTGTCTCTCAGCCGCAGCTTCTATCTCCCACGGAGTAAGTGAGATGGACCGAGCAGAGGGAAGTGGCCTAACTCTCCCATAAAGTGACCCGTCGAGGCAGGAGCCACCTGAATCACACTGCCCCCTCGGCACCATTCTATGCGGAGAATATCAACCCACAAAGCCGCCATCGCTCATCCCCTTCCAGGCTGGTGCGGAGGCAGGCAAGCTCCCGGTTTCAGCTCTCGGACTTTCATGCATCTCCCTCCCTCCCGTCCCTGCCCCCTGCCCGGTGCCCTCACTGCCCCCACTTTAGGCTGGGTGGGGAGAGGAAAGGGTCTGGCTGAGAGGACCAAGGGCTGTCCAGGGCAGCTGGTGAGCAGAACAGACTACGAGATGAAGGAGCATCTTCAGTTCTTGGCGTTCAGTTCTTCTTTGACCTAAGAAAAAAGTATTCACATCACAGGCTGAAACCCCACGATCAGCGGCCGGCACAGACCTCCCCCTGGCAGTTTCTCCTTGTTGGCAGCGGGGGTGCAGGGGTGCTGATGTCTTTTCAAGAATAAAGGGGCCGCAGAATCCATTCAACCTTAAACTGAGCTAATGATGTGCAGGCTCTGCGGATATTCACTGTGGTCAATCCTGAGAAATCAGCAATAAACAAACAAGACTGGCCCTCATGGGGTCTACACTCTGGGGGCCGACAGACAGCAGCCAGGTAGATATTTCATAAGATAAGACCAGGTAATGGTAAGATGCAGCTGTGAAGACGAATAAGGCAGGGCCAGGGAACCCAGTGTAACTGGTTTCTCGTTCTGTTAGCATCTCAAGAGTTTTTCCCTAGAGTTAATTTAAAAATAAAGAACTCAATTGTATGCCTAGTCTAAGAAGGCAAGAACCCCTAATTTCGGCAGGTGTAGGAAGAGGCCCTTTGCTCCAGGACTGAATGACTTAGTCCTGGATTGAATTTCCTGGGAGGCAACAAGATTTACCTGGAATTTTGAAGAGTTTCAAAAGATTATCATTTGTTACTTTTGCAAACTTAAGATGAAATCATTTTCCCGACCCCTGTAACATGGTGGGAACTTGGGTTGTTTTCTTATATAAAACTTTCAAGTTTCTTAGAATGTCTCCCTATCTCTCTGCATAAAATCAGACTTAAAATAAAGTGGCTATCGCTGGGGCTGGTTAAAGGAGAGATTGCTCCTTGTTCTCAAGAGTGCGAAATGATTGGCTTAATGCTCACCTCTCTGGGGTGTCATGGAGATTCGTTAAGGTCTGAGAGATCCCTGAGGTCTCCAGGCAAAGTGTGCAGCAAGAGAGGGTTATTGGAAAAGAGATGGCAGCCTTTTCCTCCTTCTCTTCTGTGCTCTGCACAGCTCTGGGCCTGGGGGCTGACCTATGTGGACTGCAGCCCCCAGCCTTCCTTGCCCTCTGGATTCTGGTGGGGTTTAGCCAGGTGACGCACCAAAGGTGACTGGACAGAGCAGAAAGAGACAGAGTCTCCTGTAGTGGGTTCAGTTATGTCCTCCCCAAAGATATGGTAATGTCCTAACCCCCATCCCCCAATTCTGTGCCCGTGAATGTGATCTTATTTGGAAATAGGGTCTTTGCAAATGTGATTAAGATCAGATGAGATCCTAAATCCAATGTCCTTATAAGGAGAGAGAGATTTGGACGTGGAGGAGACGCAGGGCAGAAGGCCGTGTGAGGAAGGTGGCAGAGATGGG
The DNA here is from genome assembly GCF_057802395.1 of Ceratotherium simum simum. Classification (NCBI taxonomy): domain Eukaryota; kingdom Metazoa; phylum Chordata; class Mammalia; order Perissodactyla; family Rhinocerotidae; genus Ceratotherium; species Ceratotherium simum. The sequence goes on from NC_141934.1 coordinate 28,639,605, forward strand.
ACTGATGCCTCTATAAGCCAAGGAATGCCAAAGATTTTCAACCACCTGCAGAATCTAGGAGAGAGGCAAGAAGGATCCTCCCTTAGAGTTTCAGAGGGAGCGTGGCCCCGCTGACACCTTGATTTTGGACTTCCAGCCTGCAGAGTCACCAGAGAATACACGTCTGTTGTTTTAAGCCACCCAGGTGTGGCACTTGGTTACAGAGGCCCCAGAACACGAATGCATTCCCATCTTGCTTCCTGTCTGCCAGGGGCCCTGTCCTCTGCCTACAGCTCCTGTCCTGCCAGGGAATCTGTTTTCCGTGGTTCTGCTCTCTCTGGTTCCAGTAACTGGGCTGCCTTCCCTTGCCCCCAGGCCTAGGACTCATAGCAGCTCCCAGCTGGGACCAGTGTTGGGGTGCTGCACCCACCCTGGCTATTTCCTCTGATCCTGCCTGCAGCTCTGTCATTACACTCTCTCCAAGCCAACCCCTTTGAGTGGGCCACCATTTGAGTGGGCCATCTGTTTCCAGCCAGGTTCCTGAGAGATACCTGAGGGGTACATGCTGTACGCTCCCTCGAGGTTCTGCTTCTGGGAGAACCCACCACGATTGTCCTCAGGAACAGACATGGTCAGGGAGCAATCCTGATCACGAAAGGGTCATCTTTCTTCCATGATTTATAGACTCTCAACACTGAAGGGCGAGGTTAAGGAATCTCACTGGGGTACCTGAACCCCATGGTCGGATTTTTCTACCCAGCAGCCTCCTGTGGATACTTGTCTGCATTCCTTGCCATTGCTAAATTCAGAGAGCCAGGTGTGGGGAACAGACTGTGCATGAGCAGGCCTGTGGCATTGCAGAGATGCTGTTGGATCCGCTTGTCAATCTACAAGTGATTGATGACTTAACTCTGCTTTGGGGTCTGTAGGGAAGCATGTTGGCAATATCGTTTGGGTTCGAGAAGGTGAAGACAGGCATTTCAAAGAGCTGAGGGACATCTCCTTTGACGCAGATTGGAGAATATTGTTTTCAAAAAGACAATGGAAAAATAAGGTTTTATTGTTTTCCAGAAACATCCTACCTCACTCTCCATGCTCCTTCTCCAACTTGAAAATTTTACATTTGTAATTCTCTAAGAGTATTTTAAGGGTGGCTTTGACGCTCTAGGGCAATTGAAAAATGTTTGCTTGGTTGAAAAATGACTATATGTGCAGAATAAGTGTTTCCCTGTCACAGCTGGAGGTTTACGTTGGAATAAAATTTTAAAATATCCCTCCCTCCAACTAACCGGCACAGATTTCTGTCTAAAAAGCAAATCTCTGACTCGTATGAAGCTGTTTTGACTTGGTAGTAATGTTTTCAGGGTTACCAATTAATTACCCAATAAACGATACCTCACCCACCGCCTGCCACAGGCAAATGCTCAAACGCTGTGAGTGATTCTTGCCGTGGTTCAGACCATGATCTTCGTCATCTAAACTCGGGTCTCCCCATCGGTAAAAGGAGGGGGCGGGAGTGAGGGATGGCTCGGGTCTTCTCTAAGTTTACACTTTCCGTTATTTTACTTACATTACTTAGAAAGTAAAAACTGTGTTCTAATTGTAAAGATTGTATAACTTCATTGGAGGTGGGAGATGGAGATGGAGGACATATAGATCAAAAAAATCATCTCGTCCCAGCATTGAAGAGTGATGCTGAAACAGGAGAATCAGCAGGACTCCCAGGTCCACAGTGTCTTCTTCATCACCCTACGGGTCAGCAGGGTCCCATGTGATAGAGGAGGGGAGCCCAGGAGAGGAACCCCATCCTGCAGCTTCGACCAACTGCCAGCCCTTTGCACCAGTCTCACTTTTCAGCATGTCCACACATCACTGAGTCCATAGTTTCCTTCATATTTCCTCCAAGTAGAGACCAGTATAGGAATTGGGAGCTGAGCCTTGGGAACCAACTGTGTTGGTGTGAATCCTAGCTCTTCCTTCGAATGGCTGTGTGACCTTAGACAAGTGGCTTGACCTCTCTGTGCCTCAGTTTCCTCATCTGTAAAATGAGAATAAAAATAACACCAGACTCATAGGACTGTTTTGAGAACTAAATGTCCCCAGAACCCCTTGCCTGGCGCTAAGTAAGCCTTCAGGAAATCCTAGCTATTTTATCTTAAATAAACTCCACATTCAACTTCTATTTATTGTATAAAAGGAAATGCTACTTCACTAGGAAGTGACACAACATTTGTGCAAACAGAAGACCAGGAAATAAAAGTGTCACAGTGTCCCTGCAGGGGCCCTCAGTCCCTTAGAGAACCACAGGGAGATCCAGGCAGGTCCAGGAACTGGAACGGGAAGACTTACACCTTCATTTTCGCTAACCTTGAATGAAACTCGGCGTTTCCTCCCATCTTGAACTCAGATCCCAGGCCCCGAAAGGATGAGCAGACCCCACCGAGCTGTATCACAGAGTTCCATATGGTTACAGTCGACGCGGATGCCCCGAGATGCTGTTTCCACTCGTCACTAACGTGAAATGATGGTATTTGCACACCCGGGGCCGGATCTCGTCACTCAGTGCAGTAACACGGAAGACACGTATCACTCTACCTGAAACTGGGATTTTTTAGGTATTGATAACTGTATGTCAGTGTGGTTGGTTTCCTTTGTAAGCGTACATGTTTTATTTTATGCACTTAAAACCTATATGCTGAGAGGGATTCTTGGACCTCACCAGCCAGCGGGAGGGGCCGTGACAGAAACGCAGGTGAAGAGAGGAAAGCAAATCCTCAGCCTCTCACACCCCAGCCTATGAAGAGAAAGGAGGTACCACCAAGAACCTCTCCTTATTAAGCGCCTATTGTGTGCCAGGCATTGTTTAGCTGCTGCCGAGCCCTGCCCCGCTCAGCGTCCTTGTCCCCACCGTGTCCTCCTCCTGAGATGCTCCTCCTCGTGACCTGCACACCTGGCTCGCTCTCAGCACCCCGGACTCTGCTCCAGCTTCATCGCATGGGGGTCTCCTCTGACCCTCCTCCCCCGGAGCACCGACAGCGGCCTCCAGCGCCCCCAGCCTCTCTGCTACCATACCTTAGTTTCATCATGTCTGACCAGATTACTGTTTTAGCATTACCTGACATTCTCTTTCTTATGTGTTTATGTTTTTCTGTATTTCTTACCCGCCACCCCAGCCCTCCTCCCATCTGGCATGCTGGCTCGGTGGCAGCTGGGATTTCGTCTCTATTTCATTTTAGCCCAGAGTCTCTTGCCTTCCACTCATTCCATCTTCCATCAAATACTTGCCACGGGCCGGCTGTGTGCCAGGCTGGGGAAACAGCAGAGAACAGACGGGAAACCCCTGGCCCTGCCTGCCGGAACCCTAGAGATTACCCTGCGACTTTGACTCTGACACTCTCTGCACACCCGGATCCCTTGATCCCGCCGCCCTAAGAGGCAGGTCTGTGGGAGGACGCACTCTGGCCGCACGGCGGCTCTGCTGGTCCCGGCTCCCACCAGCCGAGCAGTCAGGCCCACATGTCCAGGGACGCTGCGGCCTGCTCAGTGCCACGGGAAGGAGCCGAGAATGGCCTGGAAACTACTGGGCAGGACTAACTGCCAGCCTCTAGAAGACTCCAAGGGGCCGATGAAATGCTGCCAAAGGAATACTCCATTGTGGGCGGAGAATTCTGCCACCACCCGGCTCTCCTCCTGCTGCCTCACACTCTGCTATGGAACCCACTCGTCCGTGTTGTCTTGTCTCTCAGCTCTCAGATGCAGCCGCGTCTCCCGCCTACACAGTGCCAGCCTCATCCAAACCACCATCAGCTCTTGGCTGGTCTCCCTGCTTCTGTGCTGACCCCTGACAGCCCGTTCCCCACGCGGAGAACCTGACCAGATCTCTCTCCTCGGGGCTCTCACCCTTCTGACAACTCCCCATTGCACTTTAAAGAGAAAAAAAAGCACAGGGGGCCTCACCACCTCCTAGGTGGCCCTCAACGTCTGGCCCACGGCTACTCTCGGATCCAGAGACCTCCTGCCTTCCCTTCAAGTGCCCTCCAGCCCAAGGGCCTTTGCACATGCTGCTTCTTGTGTCTGGAGCCTCCCCCCAGATCCATACTGTGTTTTCCTCACATTATGCAGGGCCCTGCTTAAATCTTCTCAGGTGACCTCAGCCACCTGTCTAGAATCATGGCCGGGTCCCTCTCTATGCCCTGAAGACCTTGATTCTCTTTCAGACCATGATAGAAAATCACGTATTTACTTATTGGTTCATTGTCTGAATTTCCCCACTGGGATGTTAGCTCCATGAGGACCGGGACCACTATGTCAGCAGCATCTAGAACCATGCCCGGCACACAGTAGCTGCTGATGAGGAGCTGTTGAAAGAATGAATGAATGATCACCCAAGTGTAAGCTCTTCGAGGTGAGGAACTGTTGTCTCTCCCATCATTCGTTCAGCAGTGCCCAGCACGGCTCCTGCCGAACGGAAGTCGCTCCGCAAACACTTGTTCCCTCAGCGTATCCAGCCCGAAGGAAGCTGCATTATTCTTATTGTTGGATGTGTGACCAGTGGTGCCAAGGCCAACATTAAATAATTGTCAGCCTTTCTTCCACAGCCCCATAATTATGTCAGCATTTGAAACATTTTAGAGCATTGATCTATGAATGAATTTATAATTCGTTTTAAGTAATTGTCACGCAGGAGAGAAAAGGAAATATTTTGGAGGAAAAAAGAGACTCTCTGTCCGTGTGGACATAATGGATTCTCTGGAGCCATTTCAATCACTCTCACAAATATCGTGTGTATTCAGACCTGTGTTACAGCATTGTCCATTCATTTTTCAAATGAGAATAGAATTAAAGTGCTACGCAGGGTTCCTGGTTCAGCTTTTGTTAATAAATCTTGAGAGTTGAGAACTAAGAGAGGAACACACATAGTGCTGTTTCAGTGGTTCTTAGGCTTGGATGTGGTCCACATCCCCTGGAGGGCTTGTAGAGACATGGATTACCAGCCCCACCCAGAGTTTCCGGTTCAGGGGGTTGGTGGTGGGGCCCAAGAATTTGCATCTCTGACCAGTTCCAGTTGACGCCGATGCTGCTGGTTGGGGGACCACACTTTGAGGACCACTGCCCTGGGTCAAGGGCTTCCCCTTTCTCTGCTTGACTTCCCTTCACAGCCCCATCTCTATGAAACGTGATGTTTTGTGTGTCTTTGTTGACTTATTGGCTGTCCATCTCCCCTCTGGCTGGTCATCTCCGTGTTGGCAGATTCTCTGGCTTATTCAGTGCCGTGTCCTCCACTTCCAGAATGGTGCTCCGTGGACCACTGGATGATCCAATGGACCTCGCGGATGGTCAACAAATACTCACGTTGAATTAATGAGTTACAATAATGTGTGTGCCTTCTACATATCCCTAAACATTATAGAATTTCAGTTATAGTCTGGGAAGGAAAGATTCATATTGAGAAACTTACAAAGCAGTGTTATCCAATGGAACTTTCTGTAACAGTGTTCCATATCTACACTGTCCAATATGGGAATTGTCCAATATGGGAACCACCAGCTACATGGGGTCACTGAGCGCTTAAAATTGGCTAGAGCAACAGAGGAATTGAGTTTTTAACTTTACCTAATTTTAATTAATTTTAACATCAATAGCCACATGTGGTTAGTGGCTCCTTTATTGGACAGAGCAGTGATATAGAGTGATGGTAATGAGGGTGACTGAATGGGAAATACAGGCCCAGATTCTGCCCCAGCCCTGCTGTGAGACACAGTCTCTCTCTGCGTCATTCTTCATCTGTTCAGCCCCCAGTGTGGTTCTTATGGGACCCACCAATGATAGGGCTACATTTTTTTTTCATATTGTATATGATCTGGTATGTTAAACTCAAAAAAAAAAAAAAAGCGTAATGGAAGATCTTTGAATTCCTTGAGTTTTATCAGCACAATTTTGGAGCAGGTGTCAAGAGCCAAACTCAACTGGATTAATCCAAAGGGAGAATTAACTAGATTGCCCACATGGCTTCAGGCACAGCTGGATCCAGGTGCTCAAATAACATTTCCAGGCATTTGTCTCTTTTTCTCAGCTCTGCTTTTCTGTCTGCAGGCTTCCCTCTCAGGCAGGGTTTCCCAAAGGCTTTTCTGTCTGCAGGCTTCCATCCAGGTCATTTAGCATCCCTAGGAGGAAGTCTGCCTTTTCCCCAAGAGTTCCAGCAAAAGTCTCAGACCTCGCCCTGGGTCTAGCTTGTGTTAACTCCCATTTTTGAGGCAACCACACTGGTTGTGATTGGCCAAGCATGGTGTGTGTACCCAGAAGAAGGCCAGGTCCAAAAGGAACCACAAAGAATTGGACCATTGGGGGCTTGGCAAACAAAACCCAACAGATGTCCACTGGCCCAGCTTTACAGACACCCTAGCTCCGCTTCCACAGCCTTGGTCTGTGGTTCACTACTCTCCATGGAGTAAGAACCCACAGGCGGGGTGAGCCCCAACCTGAGCTAAGCATCTGGCTTTCACGGCCACCAACCTTCATCCTCTTGGCCTAAATTCTTCCCTGGCCACCTCTTGTGGGATGTTGTGAAGACAGAATAAGGGATAAGTCAGAGGCTAACAGCATGGACCGTAGCAAATGCCTGGCTCCTAATCCCAAATCCACTACTTTTTGAGCTATGCAATCACAGGCAAGTCACATACCCTCTCTGTGCCTCAGTTTCCTCATCTGCAAAATGGAGATAGTAAGAGTCCCTACTCATAGGGTTGTGGTGACAATTAAATCAGTTAATATAAATGAAGCCCTTAGAACAGTGCCTGGCACATATTAAATGCTGTACAAATACTGGCCATTATTTTTTGTGAGTAGCAATAGTAACAGTAGTATTAATTAATTACCTCCTCCACATTCATAATAAAATGCCTTATTTACTAGGAAGGAGCAAATTCTTGTTATTTGTTGATCCATACAGACTTTATTGATGTTCTTTTTCTCTTCAAGTACATACTCCAGGTTCATTAATATTATGCAAATTTCTGCCCCAACACATCTGGTAGAAGTAGGCCCTCAATTACTGGTAAGTAGAAGAACAGGAGGTTTTTTTCCCCCAAGACTACGAAAATGAGCAGATAACAGAGCAGAAGAGCACTGTGGGCTCTAAAGAGCCAGAGGGAGGTGACGAGCTCTTTTCCTTGGGAGGTGGCGAGCGCTTTCCCTTGCTCCTCAGGCGTGCACAGCATCGAGGAGCTGGTAGATTGTGGACAGTCCCTTCAGCGTTTAGCCGTGTTGCACTTCATTCACTTTTCTGGTCAGATGCTTTTCCTGCCCTTGGACCTTTGTGGAATCCATCTCCTTCAGTTCTGCATGCCCTCGTTCAGCAGTTATCAGAGTGCAGTACAGAAATCCTTGGGGGTCCCCGAGACCCTTTCAGGGAGCCTGTGAGAAGGAAACCATTTTCACAATAATACTGTAGTGGTTATCCAATGATGTGTAACAATTTACCCCAAGATGTAGTGGCTGAAAATACCAATAAAGGGCCAGGAACTCAGGACCATCGGCCGAGGGGTTCTGTCTCAGAGTCTTTCACAAGTTTGCAGTCAAGGTGTTGGCCGGGGCTGCATTGTCCGAAGGAGTGACTCAGGCTGGAGGGTCACCTCCGAGTGGCTCACTCCCATGGCTGGCAGGTTAGTTCCTGTCACAGGGCTGCTTGAGCAGTCTCACAGCATGGTGGCCGGCTCCCCGAGACCAAGGCGGAAGATGCAGAGCCTTTTATGGGTCTCACACCATAGACTCCGCCATATTCTCTTGGTTCCATCAACCATCTCTGATTCAGCCTGGGACAGGCTCACACAGGGCGTGACTTCCGGGGCAAGGATTACAGGGGCCATTTGGAGGTGCTGACTCTCGGAGATGCTACAACGCGATTTGCCTTCTTCGCTTTCTGTCACACGTGCACAGAGGCATAAGAGGAGTCCTCACTCTAACAGCCAGGGGAAGCTGTGCCTCTGTAATCTTAAGTTTCCAGGACTTCTGGTTCTAGTTTCTAACACAATAAACATCGGTAGGTGTAACCCACATAGGCAAAGGCTCTTTAGGGTCCTCAATCCTTTCTAAGACTGTAAGGGGATCCCGAGGCCAAATCTTTGGGAATCCCTGGCTGGGGGAGGAGGGCTGGAAGGACTGAATACCATCATAAGAAGAGATGTTTAGGGAGAGACTAATCCCAAATTCTCGCCCAGAAATCTCGTCTTCCTGACCAAACAGGTCTTTGCAAATGTGTGAGTTTTCTGTGAGTGAGGAGTTTAATTCGTTTATTTACCTTTCCATCTAGACTCCTCCTGATGGTAGAGATTATTATCACTCCTTCATATGACCTTTCTCCCCCAAAAATTCATGAATAATGATTAATATTCCCAAGGCAACAGGAAAACAGCTAAGGGCAGGTGTCCAGCTAACTGTAGTCATAGCCTCATGTACAGAATGACCCATTAGTTCATTCGCAGAACAAATATTTATTGGATGTCAACAGTGTGCCAGGTGAACGTTCTAGACTTTGAGTTTAAGGCGTGAACAAAACAGTCAATGTTCCTGCTTACACACTACATGAATCGACACACCCTTCATTAATGAAATCAGAAAGTAAAGAGGCTGGACTGGCTTTAGACACCAGTGCTTTTCTGTCTTAGGAGAGACAGCTGTGAAAATATCTGTGTGCTTCCTCTCCGTCATTCATAATGTCCTGAAGGAAGGTTGGAACCACTGGCCCAGGCAGTGTCTTCATGCAAATTAGAAAGAGGTGCCCTTCCATAAGACACTTGACTTCCTTCTGTCAGAAAATCTGTGATGTCTGCCATGTGAATGTGGAGCCCTTGAGCAGTGCAAAGCCTGCCCAACCATACGTGGCAGACCTGCCTGAACTTAACTGCAAACCAAGTAAAACCCTCTTTCCTTAGTTACAGGGGAAGAGATGCCATCTACCTAATGTTCATTTCTTGGTTAGTTTTCCTTTCATCCTCTTTTTAGGTTTCAGCACCAAACCAAGGACTTTGCTTTCTGCCTTGACCGTCTCAGAGTCTAAAGTGACTGTCATTAGTGGCTTGAGATTCGTGGTGTGCCTTCTACTTCCTTTCCTTCTGGAGAGGCCTTAAAAGACTGGATTTATTAGACAACAAGGATATGAGCAGGATAGAATTCCTTCCCCAGCACTCTTGTCAAGAAGCCATAGTAGCAGAGCAGGACTCACTGTTGCTGAGAAATGCGGGGCTGGTGCAGGCATGCACATCGCCCACGAACACGATAAAGGATGGAGTCCCTCCGAACAAGTATTTTAAATCACTCACTGTAATCAGACCTAAAATTCACTTACAAACGTGACTGTTATCTCAGATACGTGCTTACATAATATTAAGAGACTGTAAATAACAAACTCTCTAAGATACCGCACTGTATCCTGCAACGGGAGAGAAAGAAAAAGTTTCCCGAATGCTTACAGCATCCCCACTGCGCTCAAGTGCAGAAATCGCCCCGGCCCAAGTCCCTGCGTACAAAAAATTCGTGAAAGTAGAAACGAAAGGGAATCGTTAATGGAATTTCATTTTCAAGAACCTTAGGTGGGTGCAGACGTGAATGAGAATTAATCTTGGTATTTTGCTTTATAAATTAATATAAGAACAGCTAGATGAAATGAGATATTTTTTTTTTTTTGCCTCCATCTGGATTTTGTCACGGAGTTTAAAAAGGTCAAAATCAGCACATTCATTTATTTTACTGAAAAGTGTTTCTTTTGCCTTCCAAACATGCATGGGGGGGAGGTCCAGTTTTCCCTCTGAGGGGCCACCTGCTACCAGGTGACACACGGACCCTGAAACTGATCTCCATTAACTAAAGGCAGCCTGCAGTGAGTTACAGCCTCGCAGGGCTGCAGCGGGACATTACGAGAGCCCTTGGCAACTTGGGATTCTGTTTCTGAGTCTAAAGAGGACTTCTGGGCAGCCGTGGCTGGCGGGTGGGTGCCGTGTACACAGGGCACAGTGCTGCCGTGCCGCCTCTCTGCCCCACATCCTGCCCCGTGCAAGTCTCCCTCTGCCATGCATCGTGGCCAGGTCCAAAACTGAGGACACGGAACTCAGGGCTGGTCACTGTGATTCAGGGATCCCCAGAGGAGGGTCCAGCTACCTCCCAATGCCCCCCTGAACCCCACTCCCCTCAATGACCTCCCCGTCTCGGCTCCTTTCTTCTATTCGCCCAGGGGGAGGGGAAGCGTCAAGCTCTGTCACTTCTACCAAGCCCTTGGGATGCTCAGGATTCTTCTCATCCTCCCGTTTTTTTGTTTCTTTTAATTTTAAACAAGAAGTTTATTTAAACAACAAGACGCTTGACTTTAAGGGAAAACTATCTAGGATTCATTTCTTTTAGAGTAACTTATCCCTACTTAAAGACAGGTTGCCCTAGATGTAACAGCTATGTACAAAAAAGTTATAAGATTTCCCTTGGTTTTACAATGATAAATGAAAAACATTAAAATTCTCCAATTGAAGAAGGTATGCAGACTTTTATGTTGTTCTTTTTCTTTTAAACCGTGAGAGCAAAATAACTTACTGGAATATAAAGATAAGAGCTGAATGAGCATGCCACTAATGGAGAAAGTGGGTATTTTCACAGAACCGGTCTTTTTCCCTATCCCATCTCCATTTGATGTTGAGGAAAACATACCATTGGCCATTTAGTTTTAAAACAATGCAATATGCTTGTGCACATATACTGTGACTTTATGTACAATAAAGGAATGGGGAAGGGGAGATGAAAGAATGGAGAAAACTATACCGTAGTCGTCAGGATGTGGTGGAACCAAATTGCGGTTTTCTAATTGAGAAGGTCTTCTTGTCTGGAGGAGCAGTTCTGGAGTAAAGCACAGGTTCCCTTTTTAATAGACACCTGTCTGCTGCTGGAACACATCAATTGTATCTTCATCCTCCATGTCCAACTGTGCAGGTGTATCTGTTTCAGTGATTGGCTGCCCGTCAAACTGGAATGTGATCTGCCTCATGGACAAGCCCTGTCATTCACGACAGGCTTTCATTAGCTTACTAAGTGGTGTACGCCTCTTCATCTTAAACTGCAGCGCAGAACCATCCTGCCCCACCACCTTGAAATTAATACGGTCGTTCTTGTCAGTCTTGACTCCTTCCTTGGGCTTTTAGTCGGCCATGGCGAACACCGGAGTCCCTTCAGCTGCCACTTCACAAAGGAGGTACCAGGTCCACACGGAACGAGCACACAGGCAGCAGCAAGGAGGCAGCCGCGGTGGAGGAGGGAGGGGGTGTGCACACGTCATGCCTCATCCTCCTTTTTTCAAAAAGAACCAAAAAACAGCTTTATCGAGGCCTAATAGATGTACAAAGAAAAAAGTTGCACGTATTTAATGTCTACAATGCCATGAGTTTGGACACACGGATACACCCTGGAAACCATCACCACGATCAAGGTCACACACATGCCCATCACTTCTCAAAGTTTCCCGTGTCCTTTGTGTCTTTGGTTTTGGTTTTCTTTGGGTGAGGATATTTACCATGAGGTCTACCCTCCTACAAAGTTTGAGCGTCTTGTTCACTCCAGGGACGATGACACACAGCAGATCTCCAGAACTGACTCGTCTGTGTAACGGAAGCTTTAGACCAACTGAACAACATCTCCCCGTTCCTCCTCCCCCCGCCCCTGGCACCACCATTCCAGTCTCTTTTTCTGTGAGTTTGACTATTTTCGAGACCTCACGTAAGGGAATCACACGGTATTTGTCCTTCTGTGACTGGCTTCCTTCACTGAGCATAATGTCCTCCATGTTCATCCATGGTGTTGCAAGTGGTAGGATTTCCTTCTTTTTTAAGGCTGAACACTATTCCATTGTATGTATGTGCCACGTTTTCTTTACCCATTCATCCGTCGACGGATGTTTGCGTTGTCTCCACATCTTGCCTGTTGTGAATGATGCTGCTGTGAACACAAGGTGCCGATATCTCTTCAAGATCCTGATTTCAATTCTTTTGGGTATATATGCAGAATTGGGATTGCTGGATCCTCTGGTAGCTTGATTTTAATTTTTTGAGGTCCCTTCACCCTCCTGTTGTTGATTTTCCCAAAACGTTATTAGAAACTTCCCCACACTCTGCAACACCCTACACCAACAGTTGCTAACATTTTGGAGTGCTTCCCACCTGCTCAGCATTTCACGTACAGTGTCTCCTTAAGTCATTTCAAAAGCTCCACAGGGCAGGAATTATTACTCCCACTTTACAGGTGAGGAAGTTGAGACTCAGAGAGGTGAAGTCACTCATCCAAGATCACACAGCTTGTAAGTCACAGCTGTGGGATTTGAACCTCTGTCTGTATGACTTCATTATTCTTCCCTGTCACCACTCTGGAAGCTGAGAGACCAGCTAGGAGGCTGTAGGTATAGTCTAAGGCATTTTTGTTTTTACTGCAACATTTTCTAAATCATTCTTGCTGTCTCATTTTTAAGGTGTCTTTAAGGTGCCCCTCTCCCTACCATACAATCCTGCTTCTGGGGAACACAGCAAATAAAATGAGGCCTCATCCAATACAAACATCCCAGTTGGATCCCACAGTTGGCAGAGTGGAAATTCCTGGAACAGAACTTTGGCAAGTTCACTGTGAATATCTGCCTCTCCATGACCTGATTTCTCTTCAGGCTTCTGTGTATGGGTAGGGACTCTGGGACTTTCAGAGTCAGCAAATGAAAATGTCACCAGTCATTTGATGGCTAATTTTAATTGAGATTACTTATAAAATGAGTTTCCTATAGAGGGACACCAGAGGAAACATGAGTGCCTTCATTTTCTGCAAAACCTCCAGAAGCTTCCAGTTCTGCGTGGGAGGCCTGACTTTGGGTGTTTTGTCCTCAGTTCTGAGAAGAGGTTGGGTAAAGAACTGGACTGGCTGGCCTTCTTGGTTCTATGAGTGGCCAAAGGCTAGATAATAAGTCATAACCCCCTTCCCTGACATGTGCTCAGCACTCTACAGTTTGTAAAAATACTCTCCCATATTTGGTCTTGTTTCTCATTTGTCAGTGTCAGTCACGGAGAGTCCTCCCTAGAGGCAAACACCACCAGTAACCCCTGAAAATGTGGTTGTGTAGTCCTAGGGAACCTAACCAGAGACAGTCAGAGGAAAAACTAGCAGGAATTTCCAGAAATTAGAGCCACCCTGGTTTGGTAAATCTATGAAATCAAAATTTGCTGAATCACATTGAGATTCATTTCCATGATAATAATAATTAACATCTACAGGGTGCTGGCACTGTGCTGAGTGCTTCATAGTCATTATTTCATTTAGTCCCCATAACAGTTGCTTCAACAGTGTCTGAGCCTGTATTATCTTCATTTTATGGTGAGGGCACTGAGGCCTGAGGGCATAGTTAATATGCCCGCGATTACACGGCTTGGAAATGGTACAAATTGGGTTTGAACTCAAATCTAACTCCAGCGTCTACCTTCTTCACTCTCACACCTTATACTGGAAAATATCTGTAGTAAAAGGATGAAGAGGAAGAGGTGAATGATGATGAAAATGTTGATGATGGTCATGCTGGTGATGATGGTGATGATGGTGATGATGATGATGGTGGTGCTGATGGTGGTGATGATGATGGTGGTGGTGGTGGTGGTGATGATGATGATAATGGTGGTGATGGTCTTTGTAATAGTGATGATATCATCTTTGAGAACAGCCAAAAGTCAGATCTGATGAATGAAGAAGTTAGAGAGAAAGAGAATGGTGTCTTTGATCCAAAAGGATATGTGAATAAATTGAAGAGATTGACTTCTTTCCTTCCTTGTGTTATAAACTCACTCAGAGTAGTTCCCAAGGGTGAGCAGCTACAATATCTCAGACATGGGCACCCCACTGGAATAGACTGTGGCGTCCTGGTAGGGTGACCAACTGTCCCAATTTGCCTGGGACTGAGGAGGTCCCCAGGATATAGGACTTTCAGTTTGTGTATTTTTTTTTTTTTTGGTGAGGAAGATCAGTCCTGAGCTAACATCCATGCCAATCCTCCTCTTTTTGCTGAGGAAGTCCGGCTCTGAGCTAACATCTATTGCCAATCCTCCTCCTTTTTCTCCGCAAAGCCCCAGTAGATAGTTGTATGTCATAGTTGCACATCCTTCTAGTTGCTGTATGTGGGACGCGGCCTCAGCATGGCCAGAGAAGCGGTGCGTCGGTGCGCGCCCGGGATCCAAACCCATGCCGCCAGTATCAGAGCACGCGTACTTAACCGCTAAGCCACGGGGCCGGCCCCCAGGACTTTCAGTTTTAAAACTGGGACAGTTTGGGCAAACTAGGATGAATTGGTCACTCTTTCTCGCAAATTGACGTTGGGGTTACAAGAGGGGGGTGTATGATCTGCTGTGGTTAAGACTGTCTTTTTGCTTTACAAGCGTAGATCGTTAACTAGAAGTAGTCCTTTGTCTGAATCTGGCCTGAAGATGAATTTGGGGTTTTTGTCCATATATAGCAGTTGAGAGATCTCTCACCAATAAATCCAGATTCCTGACTTCTCTTGAAAGAATCAGAAGATCTGGAACCCACGTTCTTGTAAGGCAGCACGGAGTGGAGTCCTTTGGACCAGTGTGAACTAGGGTTCACTAAAGTTTCTACCAGGCCTGTTTCGCCCATTCATCTTGCCTTCCCGACCTCTGTAGGCATTTCAGCTGAAATAATGCATGTTCTTCCACAGGGCCTGGCTCTTAGAAAGCACTTAGCCATTGTAGTTCATGGTTCCTCCTTAGCAGTGGTACCCCTCACCTTGAGTGCTGCGGTCATTCAGCAATGAAAAAACATGGAGCACTGACACCTGCTGTGACGTGGCTGAACTGTGACGGCACGATGCTGAGTGAGAGAGGCCGGTCACAAAAGACCACATCCTGTGTCATTCCATTTACACTAAATGCCAGGACAGGTAAATCCACGGAGACAGAAAGCAACTCCATGGCTGCCCAAGGCTGGGAGGGATTGGGGGTGACAGCTGGGGGACCCAGGGCTTCTTTTTGGGGTGATGGAAATGTTCTAAAATTGATTGTGGAGATGGGTGCACCACTCTGTGAATCTACTAAACACCACTGAATTATACACTTTATATGGGTGAATTGTATGGCGTGGGAATTGTGTCTGAAAAAGCTGTTCTAGGGGCCGGCCCCGTGGCGTAGCAGTTACGTGTGCGCGCTCTGCTGCTGGCGGCCTGGGTTCGGATCCTGGGTGTGCACTGACGCACCGCTTCTCCGGCCATGCTGTGGCGGTGTCCCATATACAATGGAGGAAGGTGGGCACAGATGTTAGCCCAAGGCCAGTCTTCCTCAGCAAAAAAGAGGAGGATTGGCATGGATGTTAGCTCAGGGCTGATCTTCCTCACACACACACAAAAAAAAAGCTGTTCTAAAAAAAAGGGCTGCAGCCTATCTCAGTTCCCAGTGCAAATACCACGCCCTCCAGGAGACAAGGCTGGGGGGAAGAAGGGGAACACACAAGGCTCTGGGGGAGACTTGAAACAGCCCCTGGTAGGAGTGCAGACTAGAGACAACTGAGACCTGACGCCGGGACCTCCCGCCCCCTTTGCGCCAGGGTCCTCCTCATTCCCACATTCAGCTCCAGCCCAGGCGGTGTGATGGGTACCCTTCACACGATCAGTTCCAGCCTCCAGGCCTTTGCCCGCGCCATCGTCCCCACATGGACACGTCTTCCATCATCTTCCATATCCGTTTCCAGCATCTCCTCCAATAATAACAACAACAACAACGATCATTGCAGACATATCCTCCCAGTATCCGTATGAGATTTGTACTGGGTTGGATTATATCCCACAAAGAGATACGTCCAGTCCTAACCCCTGGTAACTGTGAACGTGACCTTATTTGGAAATAGGGTCTTTGCAGGTGTGAATAAGGTAAGGATCAAGATGAGATCATGGTGGATCAGGGTGGGCCCTACATCCAACAAGGGTGTCCTTATGAGAGAGGGAAAAGAAGACGACACAGAGACACAGAGAGTGCCACCTGAAGAGGGAGGAAGAGATTGAGTGATGCAGCCGCAAACCAGGAAATGCCAGGGATCTGGCCACCACCAGAAGCTGGAAAGGGCGTGGAAGGATGCTCCCCAAGAGCCTTCGAAGGGAGTGTGGCCCTGCCCGCACCTTGATTTTGGACTTCTGGCCTCTAGAACTGGGAGCGAATACACTCATATTGTTTCAAGCCAGCAAGTCTATGATTCCAGCGGCTGCAGGCAACCAAGACGAGATGGAACTATTGTTTTCCCCTCTCTAAAGAGGCAGAAGCTGAGGCACAGCAAAGTTAAATAATTTGCTGAGGACACACAGCTGATGAGCGGCGGGCTGTGGGCTTGAATCGGGGGTCTGTGCTGTCAACCTCCCCCACTACCCGGGGCAGCCGGCAGAGACCCGGAAGGGGTTTCAGTGAGCATTCGACAAGCGGGAGCAGCAGACGCTCCATTTCCCGAAGCTGCTCCCGTCCTTCTTACCACAATCATCCCTCACGGCCCCTCAGAGAACACTTCTTCCTTGAATTTGCCAGAAAAATCATGGAGGCAACAAACCAGCTCTCTTTCCCTAATCATTTGAAAGAAAGAGGCGAGATCCTCTTTTCTCCCCGGGCTCTTATTTGTCCAATATGTCAGGGACTCCGCGTGGGACAAGAGATTTTTTACGGCTGGATTACTGCTCATGCTTCTCAAAATTAAATCTCCAAAGTGGGGCCGAGGCAGAGGAAACTGGAAATTTCTCCACTAATTTGCAAAAGGTTTGCCTTAATCTGAGGGATCAGCCTTTCCAGAGGAAGGGAGCCTTTTGGCTGCTGCTGTCTGGCTGTGCCCTTTTGATGTGGACCTCACGTTCTGGTGGATTCTCCCAGACTCCTCAGCAGACACACTTGTTAACAATTGAGGAGGAGGTAATGAAACCTCGGCTGAGGAGCTCTGCGAACCGGGTGGAGCGAGACACCACCCAGCCGGCAGCATGCAGAGCCTGCATTCCGTGCCCTGAAATCTCATGATTCAGACACTGTGCTTGCTGGTGTAGACAAGACGCAGATATGTTTTTTAAATCTCAATTTTACAAGGAAATGTGAGATGGTGAAATGTGAAATACTTCTAATAATTCATTGAAATGGTTGGCAGCATGAAACATGTTATTGTTGTGTTTGCTACATCAGGCTGCTTACAACGACCCTTCTCATTTTCTTAAGACTTTGTTTTTTTGGCGATGGGCCAAAATGCCTCCTCACCATCCTATTATCTGGTTCTTTTCAAATTCTCTTAACATAAAGGTTAAATCCGATGGATGTTAATGGTTCAAGGAATTTGAGCCAGAGACTTACCATAGTAATTCACTTAAATCTGAAACGTTAGGGGAATTAAAATACTCCATATCACTAGTCATTGAGAAATGCAAATTAAAGCATAATGAAATTCTGCCTCACGCTCACTAGAGTGGCCCAAACAGAGAAAACCAACAATCCCAAGTGTTGGCATGGATGGGGGGAAGTGGGACCTGCGTGTATTGGTGGTGGGAATGTAAAACGATAAACAGTTGTTGGAAAACAGTTTGGCAGTTTATTAATACCTTAAACGTCCACTTGCCATATAACCCAGCGATTCTACTCCTTGGTATCTAGAGAAATGAAAACCCCTGTCCACACGGAGACAGGGAGGCAAACGTTATTACACAACATTATTCATAATTCCAAAAACCGGAATCCACCCAAATATCCCTCAACTGGTGAACGAGTAAACAGACTGAGGGGCAGACAGACAAGAGAGTACTACTAGACAGTAAAAAGGAAAAAGCCACCAAGCCACCAAACAACTGGGAGGAAAGAAGCTAGGCATGAAGATTTACACATTGTAGGTGTCTGTTTCTATGAAATTTCTAGAACAGGCAAACTATAGAGACAGAAAGCAGATCGGTGTTTGCCTGGGCCCCTATGTAGGAGCAGAGATCAACCACAAATGGCGAAGGGGACCTTACGGTGATGGAAATCTTCTGAAACTGGATGGTGGTAAAGGTTCCATAACTACATAAAGTCACTCACATTCATCCAACTGTACAGTTGAAAGGGTTAAATTTTACAGAATGTGTACTTTACCTCAAAAGGGAACAGTCAATAGTATAAGGGAGTTCACCCCATTCTGTTCTGATCAGGGGTGTGGGCTGTGGCTTGTGTTTGC
The DNA here is from genome assembly GCF_057802395.1 of Ceratotherium simum simum. Lineage (NCBI taxonomy): Eukaryota > Metazoa > Chordata > Mammalia > Perissodactyla > Rhinocerotidae > Ceratotherium > Ceratotherium simum. The sequence continues at coordinate 28,657,809 of NC_141934.1, forward strand.
TCAGAAATATCAGTAACGGATGTCTACATTTGCGGGGACGCTGTGTGTGGCCGACCTCTGTCACTAGGGGGAAGTATCATCCATTACTTGTGTGGCAGATGCTCAGAGTTCAGTCTACAACTATGGCCAAGTAGGCTTCAGGAGGGTCTTGATAGACTTGAGCAGGCAGTGCTGAGGGGGAAAATGAGTCCTCTGTGCCAACAATCGGGCACTGAGATATAGGAACTTCCTGGCCGTTGCTGAACTACATTGGAGGCAGCCCACAGATTCAGAGTGGATTCCTGGTCCTGCCGGTGCCTCTGACCCCACTGGAGAAAGCCTGGGAAATAGGTGTGGTTGTGCCCAAGCCACTGTCCGTGGAGTCTGGGTCGACCATGGAGCTGAGAATTCTCCCAGCCCAGTAAAGGGCCCCTCCACCAGATCCCTCCCTCTCACCACCTGGCCACTACCAGGGGGGTCACACCGCCTCCATTGGGCTGCCTGGATTCCTCTCATCCCCGACTGGCATGATATAAGGGCACAACACAACTGTTGGCATTCATTCACTGGCATCTCCCTGACGAGATGCAGAGCACCTGCTGCCCAGATCCAGCCATGGTGCCCGCCCTGTTCTTGAACCTGACCCCCAAGTCTGAGACACCCAAGATCCTTTGGGCAAATTCCCCTGTTGCTTGAGTTATCCAGACTTCCTTTCTGTGCTGACAACCCCAAATCCCCGCGTGATAAAAGCTCTCTATGATTTGATGGGCACCAAGAAAGCCCACTTCCAAAATCGTCTCCCCTTTCAGCCCACAGCTGTCGTCTCAAGAGCTCACCATCGGTAACTCATGCCTCTGAGTTACATATTCCTTCTCCCCCTGGTTCCCTCTGAAAACCCAGTGCCCTGGCAGGGCTCACCCCTGTAGTTCAGTCCGTCATGCTTGAATATGAGTGTGTTTACCGGAGAGCTCTCTTGTGTCCAGATGGACGCCATGCCTGGCTTCCACAAGCACAGGAATTTCAGTGATTCAACACAGCCGAAGTTTATCTGTCACGCTCACGCGAAGCTTGGTGCAGGTCGCCCTGGGCTCACCTCCATCCGGTGACCCGGGGATTTGACTCACAGTGTCCTGCTGCTCTAGGTTGCCGCCCTCCCCCACCCAAGGAGAGAGGAAGCAGAGAGCCGGCACACTGGCTCAACCCAGAAAGGACACATCATTTGCGCTCACGTTTTGTTGGCTGCAAGGGATCTAAGACACATGTTCTTCCCAGGGCCTCAGGAAAGAGAGGAGGTCCAGGCATGGATGCACCCCTGAAATGCCTCACACTGGGTGTGTGCTGTTGGTGAGCGAGAGTATCATAAGCAGCAGAAATGACGCAGAACCCTGGCCACCTCTGCCCCTTCATCATACTGCCAGAGCAGGCTCTGCCTCAGGACCAGCCTGTGAAACAGCCTTGATTCATAGCAATAGCATTTGTATATGCTTAAGTGATGCAAACGTATTGCAAACAGAAAGAGACTACAACTTTGGAGAAATAAAGTACGTACTTCTCAACTGCCTCCTTTCTGGCGAGGTTGCAAAAATGTGACATTTCACATATCCCACGTGCCATCCCCTAGGGCCATCCCGTTTAATACCTCAGTTGCAGTGCTGCACCTTCTGGAGACGGATGCCTTCTGAAACCGAATTGTTTTCTTGTTTTAAATGAACATTTTGGAACAGCATCTCCATCTTGTATTAGAGGTAAATTGACGGATAAGTAAAGTTCGGCTCCGGCACCCCAGTTGGCGCCGTGAACGAATTGGAAGTAAATGAGGTGGGAGCTGTGCTTCCCCAAAGTGACAGAGCCCAGAATTATTGGTCTGTCACCGCGAGCCCGCAGAGCTGCGAGCGTCGGTCCTCGGGGAGGGAGGGGAATTGCTCGGCTACCGTTGGAGACGAGTTGCGACTTCCCAGGAGTGATCTGTTAAAAGGTTTCCGTCGTGAGGCTGTGTTTCTCCACCAGTCAGGGCTGGCAGGCACTCGGAGCTGCTATAGTGAAGAGGAATGAGGCTTGTTTGTAACTTAACGTGACTAATGCGGTTAGCACGGTTCTCCACAATCGAAAACCCGCGTGCCTGGGCCCTTGTAGGTAATTTCTGCAAGACCAGCTACCTTTTGTGTTCTGACCCTCCGGGTACCCCCCAAGAAGACCCCTGTGAGAGCCTCATGAAAAGGTAATGGCTGGACCACTTCCAACAGGAGATTAGGGTGTCATCATCGCCAGCACGGGGGGCCCCAGAAAGTGCAGAATATCATTTATCTTCCACTTCCCATTCGCAGTGGGGGCAAACGGGTGATGCGCAGCTAAGCGTTTTACCTGTTGGAATGGCGCGGACTCCAGCCAATCAGGACGGACCAGAGGCGTAGCACTGACCAATCAGAAAGCACGCTGGCTGCACCTGGCGTGTGTCCAGCTGCCCGATCAGGTGTGCAGAAACAGACCGGCCCGTGCTTCCCTATAAGTCGCCCTGATTTCTGGATCTCCCCTCCCATTCCGTCAGGCCAGTAATAAAACAAGTTCATGCCAGTCCTGCTTGGAGTTTCTACCCCCTCAGGTTTTTGTGACAGCTCCTGGCTCTCCTGCTGCCCAATGCAGCCACAGTGAGGGCGATTTGGCTCCGTGATCCTGAGCCACGCAGGTCGCCCTGAGCCAGCCATCGTTCCAGGATTGTGGTCTCTTTGCACCTGCAGGAGTTTCTATGCCAAATCCAAGGCCCCGGCCTCATTTGCACGGCTGTCAGGCCACAGCTCCTTCCAGGATCTTGATTACATCCCCGGGGGAAGCAGGCCAAGACTTCCCTTCCTCCACCTAATTCAAGGCCATCTTCAAAAAGGCCTCAAATTCCGTTCTGCCAAATGCTTTTAGAACCTCCAACTAGAAACACTTGCAGACAATTTCTCTTTTTCAACTATTCCCGTAGGTTTGTGGAGCACCTCCCATTCCAGGCACTGGGGAGGGAGCAGTGAACAAGACAGACACGATGTCTTCCCTCGTGGAGCTTCCGTCCCAGAATGAAATGAAATATTTAACGTCCTGGGTGATCAGAGCTCTGGAGAGCACAGCAGGGAATATGGATGGGGAGCAATGGGGGTGCGGAGATAACGTTTGAACAAAGACTCCAGGGACGTGAGGATGGAGCCGTGTGGGGGAACAGCATTCCAGGCAGCAGGAACAGCATATGCAAACACTCGGTCATTTCAAGGTGCAGCTAAGAGGCAGCAGTGGCTGGAAGGGATGTGGAGGGGGGAAAAGCAGAAGAGGAAAGCAAAGAGGCCCGGCGTCCGGATCCCACAGGACTTGGCTTTCACTCAGAGTGAGCTGGGAGCCAGGAGAAGGTTCCACTGGAGAAGGGACACGATCTCCTTTGGGTTTTCAGGGGCTCACCCCGTCTGCTGTGTGGAGAGTACCACATAGGTTAGATAATGCTTGAACTCAGCGCCATCCTCCTCTGCACATCAAAGGGGTCTCTTGTTGCTGTGGGGTGGGGTCTGTGCCAGGAGCAGAGCCGCACACGTCACATACAAGGACCCTCTCCTGTTCCCGAAATGGGAAGGGAGACAAGTTGGCCTCACAACATCCCATTGATCGGGGCTTTAAGAATCGGAAGAGACACAAGATCCAACAAAGAACTCCTGTGCTAATACAGGGTCAGCCATGGGGGTCACTAATTAAGATGCAGCTCGAAAGGCAGCCGATAGACTGAGACTATAATTGATGAGACACCGTCTAGGAACGTTCGGGCTTGGAACACGGCGTTCTGAGAGTCACAAGAAGCCGCATTCACAGAAGAAAGAGGAGCCATCGCCCGCGTGCGAGTAAGTGGAGAGGGACAGGGGCCCGGGTCAGCATCGCTCCTCCCAGCCTCCGAGCTGGGGCAAAGCCCGTCTCACTGCCTTTGTCCCTTTACGAAATGACCATCAAAAATAACCTTCCTCCGTCCAGATGCCAGAGGACGGGGTGCATAGTATTAAGGAAAATGCTTGGGCCGCTTGGAGGAAAGGAGATTCATAAATCCTTGGGATGATTGTAACTTTTTCAATACAAAGGAGTTGAAGAAAGATAATTCATCTTAGGGAAGAGTCTATGGAATTACCTGGTTTTTAAAAGGAGGTTTTGCAATACCCACTCCTAGGCATGCACGCCAGAGAGGTGAAAAAACACACAGAAAACATCCACACAAAAAACTGTGCTTTCGTGTTCTTAGCAGCAGCCAAAAGTAGTCAAATAACAACCCAAATGTCCTTCAGCTGATGAATGGACCCCCAAAAATGTAGCCTATCCAGACTCAGGAGTATGACTAGGCGATAAAAAGGAATGAAGTGCCAACACAGGCTACAACAGGGGTGACCCTTGGAGACATTATGCTGCGTGAAGTAATCCCCTATGTTCACAGGGAATGTCCAGAGCAGGCAAATCCACAGCGACAGGAAGCAGACGAGTGGTTCCCTGGGGCTGGGAGGAGGAGGGGAGGTTGGGGAGTGACTGCTAACGGATATGGGTTTCCTTTTGGGGTGATGGAAATGTTCTGAAACTAAATAGAGGAGATGGTTGCACTGGCTATGACATGTGAAAGGGGTGAATTGTGCTGTGTCTGAATTATATCTCAATAAAGTTGATTTTTTAAAGATAAAGCTTTCTTGAGATGTTCAGTATATGCATTTGCTTTTTCAAAGTCAATCCACAGTACTTTTAGGGTTATTGCCATTAGATAAGGTAGTGGTTCTTTTTTTTTTTTTTTTTGTGAGGAAGATCAGCCCTGAGCTAACATCCGTGCTAATCCCCCTCTATTTGCTGAGGAAGACCGGCTCTGAGCTAACATCTATTGCCAATCCTCCTCCTTTTTTTTCCCCAAAGCCCCAGTAGATAGTTGTATGTCATAGCTGCACATCCTTCTAGTTGCTGTATGTGGGACGCGGCCTCAGCATGGCCGGAGAAGCAGTGCGTCGGTGCACGCCCGGGATCCGAACCCGGGCGGCCAGTAGCGGAGCGTGCGCACTTAACCACTAAGCCACGGGGCCGGCCCAAGGTAGTGGTTCTGAGCATGGCGTTCTGTCCCTGGCTCCCCTCCCCACCTCCACACTTGCCATCTCGAGATTCTTGGGCAAGTGACCCAAACTATCTGCTACTCTGTTTCCTTCCCTGTGAAGTGGGGAGAATTGAAGTAACTGCTCGTGGGGTTGTTGGGAGAAGTAAATAGATCAGTACATGCACAGATCCTGGAACAGCACGTGGTACCTTGCGGGACTAGAGGTCATGGCAGGCGGGCAGGCGGCCGAGGTGGGGTGGGTACTTTTACTCCTGATGACAGTGATGACTGGTTCAGCTCAGCTCAGAGGGGCTGTTTTGGTAAAGGAAGGAACTCACTTGGAGGGCTTGGCTGTCTGAAGACTGGAGGGTCCAAATACAAGTCCTCTGGGCCTCGGTTTCCCCCACTGTGGTAACACCAACTCTGCCGTGCTGAAGATCAACTGTGGCAAGAATCCACAGGAAGGCTCTTTGCAAAGGATGCGGAGACATTTTTAGGGATTTAATTATGCCCCTCCTCCAAGAAGATACCCTGAAGTCCCAACCCTCATACCTATGAAGGTGGCCTTATTTGGAAATAGGGTCTTTGCAGATGATCTAGTTAAGATGAGGTCCTGAGGGCGGGCCCTGATCCAGGAGGACTGGCGTCCTTATGAGAAGAGGGAGATGGGGACACAGACACACACAGGGAGAAGTCCAGGTGACGACAGAGGCAGAGATCCGAGCGACACGTCTACAAGCCAAGGAGCGCCAAGGGCTACCGGCCACAGCAGAAGCTGAACGAGGCGAGGACCGACTCCCCTACAGGTGTCCGAGGGAGCGGGGCCCGGCCGACACCGTGACCTCAGGCCTCTGGCCTCCAGGACTGTGAGAGAAGATGTTTCTACTGTTTTAAGCCACCAAGTTTGTGGTACTTCATCACAGCAGCCCTAGAGAACTAACACAGACATAAACACGAGTTATGATGATGGTGATGATGATGATTACTGTGACTGCTTGCTGCTTGTAGATGCCCGATGAGCAGGAACCAGTCTGATTCTTCAGGGCCGTCCTCTGGGACACTGGAGCTGGCTGGTGGCTCTTCTCACTCAGCTCAGACGCGCCCTGCGCCCTCTGCTCTGCAATGCTGGACTGAGATGCTTTCTCCTTTTAGACATGGACCCTCATCGGTACACTATTCCACTGTGCTAAGACTTCTAGAAGGAATTGCAAAGTGAGGACAGAGATAACAGAGGAGAAAGTGTAATTGAGAACAAACACACTACGGATGGACCTGCCGCGTTGTTGACGGAGGAGGTCTCTTCTCCTGCTCCTGGAACGTTAGGAAGAGCGAGCCTTCCTGTGGAGAACATCCCGCTCCTCTTTCCCTGCCTCCCCCACTCCCGGCCCTCGCTGCTCCCGGAGAACCCAAGCGATTGCAAAGAGGCAATGGAGGTGTTAGTTTCCATTTCCCCACCAGCTGTGCGTTTCCCCATTGGCATCTCCCCGAGCATTTTTTAAATCAGTTCTACCAAAAAGTCATGCGGAACTCTTGGGGATTATTTCATTAGGAAACGGGCGAGGAGGAGGCAGGGTGGACAGAGAGCAGGTCCACTCCGGCCTGCTCCGTCAGGCCTGCTGTTCGCAAGTCGCCGGTAATAAGGTTCCCCTTCTCTCCCTGATGGGAGACATTGTTAGACCGAGCCATGCAGCAGAGCTGGGTGTCTGCACTCAGCCTGGTTAGAGGGAAAATTACATTAGTGGTGGAATTTTGAGAGGCCGCCCCTGCAATGCCTGTGCATGTACGTAATGTATTCTTAATCACAGGATTGTGTGGGTAGCTGGTTGCACCTAACAAAGTCAGCTTGCTAATCAGGTGGCACTTCTCTGGGCTCATCTGCTCTAAGTCCAGACCCTCATTTCAAGCCCCTCACTCATCAGCATACCCACGGCTGCTGGGCGGCCCGTGCATCATTTTAAGGAGAATGCCTTGAATTCAGAAAATGAAGTGCCCTCTTGGAGTAATTTTTCTGCTGCTGCAAATTAGGCTGAATTGTCAGTCTCTGCTTCAGCCTTTCTCCCATAAGGGCTCTGCTGTCAGCTCTGCTCAGCAGAGGTTCCTGCCACCACCACCAGCTGCCGAAAACAATGGGATCGCTACCATTCCCTGCCGTTCCCAAAATGCAAACCCCCATCTAGCACCTTGGCCGTGGTTACAAAACTAGAAGTGTTGCATGCCAGTATAGCAAGTGCAGTTTTCGTCCACCATCTCAAGCATGCAAAGAAATTTCTATGTGGAGTAGTCTTAGGTTTGCCTGAGTATAACAGAAAACCCTCAAAACCAATAGCTGAAACATAAAGCAGGTTTATCTCACATACATGAGTAAGTCCAGGACCACTCCTTAGTCATCAGAGATTTAGGCTTCTCCCATCTTTCTACCCCACCATCCTCAGTGAGTGGCTTTCATTTCCAAGTTTGTCTCATGGTCCAGGATGGCTGCTAGTGTTCCAGCCATTGTATCTATATTCCAGGTAGCAGGGAGGGAAAAAGAACAAAAAGAATGTCCACCCTTACTGAGTCCAGCTCCCCTTAAGCAGATTTCCTAAAGTGCTGTGTAATATTCCTGCTTATGTATGGACTAGAATAGTAGTTCTCAAACTTTTAGCAGCACCAGAATCACCTGGAGGGACTGTTGAAACAAAGGTTAGCGGGCTCCACTCCCAGAGTTTCTGACTAAGTAGGTCTGGGGTGGGACCTTAGAATCTGCATTTCTAACGAGTTCCCAGGTGGTACTGGTGCTGCTGGTCCAGGGACCCCACTCTGCGAACCATTGTCCTAGTTCCCAGTCACACCGTCACACTAAACTGCAAGGGAGACTGAGATGTTTAGCCCCTTAGCTGGGTAGTCTTCCCCACTCCACCCCCCAAAAACTGTAGTTTACTAAGGAAAAAGAAGAGAATGGATATTGCGTGGAAACTAACCCCTTTTTGCTGTAACATCGTGGGTTTTTCTTTCCTCCACACGCAATCAATTTATTTTTCTAGCCCGTCTGGGATTCAGAGGTCTTTGGTGTTGCTGCATAGACACACCAGTCAGCCACCTGCCCTTGCCTATTCCCAGAGGTGCCGTCCAGAAGCAGGACCCTTGTTCCCTCTCCCTCTCGGAATCCGAAGACCCCTTTCTCCAGGAGAGAGGACTCTTGCTTTCTGTTCCACACGGATGGGTGGAGGGGGCGCCCCATTCTCCCTTCTGATTTGGGCCAAGATGCTTCGTCAATACCGTGAGCCTTCTTCACCCTGGGAAGGGAGTTTGGGGGGCTATTTTCATGCCAGCTTGCTCTCTCTCCTCCAAAGATCCACACTCGGAACTGGTTTCCTTGCTTGAACGGGAGATAAGGACAGAGAAACCACAGAAGGAAAACCAAACACACGTTAATATCTCAAACTATTGTCCTGCCGAGCAGACCTCACCGTTGTTTGCCAGGCAAGAATTGGAGAGAAGCTCTTCTTCGCTTCAGGCAGTGGGGGGGGCTTTAACACCCCCTTGAAGGTCAGACCTGGACCCCAAATTCTCGAGTGATTGGCACCAGCCGGGTCCCCTTCGCCCCATACTTTGGGGTTCAGCCTCAAGGCACGAAGCCCGCAGCAAAGTCCGTTCCCACAGCCCCTGGGGGTCCTGCTGATGGTGCCTCCTGATCAAATTGAAAGTTTAATTAAACGACTTCATCGACTTCCAAGCGATGGAAATTAGTCTCCAAATTAGTTGCAGCTGAATGCCCACCCTCTTAGAGCTGAGAGACCGGGGTGCTCGAGAGGGATTTTGTGAAACAGGACATTGAAATTCAGTCACCGTGCTTGGACGCAGTGTCCTGGGGTTAAGGACGACGGGGCTGTTGTTTATGGGGTGGCCACCTCTGTGCCGGCCACTGAGCTGGGGCTTTGCAGAGGATCTCTCATCTGATTCCAGGGCAGCCCTCAAGGAAAGTGGGATTAGCCCATTTCGCAGAGGAGGAAAACGAAGCCCAGAGGAGGCAGGACCTGGACCAGCACACAGCAAGGATGCAGGTGGCAGGAGGGGCACGCCGACGTTGTCTCACTGAAGCAACGAGGATTGCAGCCCTCTCGACGGAGCAGCTGGACTCTTTTTCTTGGCTTTTGAAATTGGAGCTTTGATTCTGCTGGAGCCGGCCACACGAGCCAGGGTACCGTCCAGCCGTCTCAAACGTCCTTCTTCTAAGCCTGTGGCACGTTTTCCTGACCTGCTGCGCTCCAACTGAGATGGAGGAAGAAATGGTCATGGTTTTTCTATTCATATACTTTTCCTACCACGCTGAAATCTGGAAAGACCAATGGTAGGAGCTTCTTATGATTCAAGTATTCGTGTTCACCGTCCGAGAGCTAAAAGCCTGTGCTGGGAACCAAATGCTGTCACAACATGAAAATAATCATGACTGTAAATTATTAATCGCTCATAAAATTAGCCCCGATTCAAATATCCTTTCCTACTTCACACGAGTCCCTCTGCTTTAGGGCAACGCTTCTCGTGGGCCCGCAGCCTCCAGGTCTCCCACAGGCAGCGAATTCTCGCGATGCAGATCTGTCCAAGTCCAGCAAAGGCGCAAGCTCTCCTGCAGACCATGGCACTGATGCTGAAGTCTCGCCCGAAACACAGCGCATCAGAGAAGGCAACGGCTGAGGAATAGAAAAGCTGTGAGGACAACGGCGGGAGTTAACATCTACAAGGATGCTAACACCATCCGCTTTACGACGGAAAATGACTTGAACACCAACGGCTTGGGAGAGGCCCTCGGGGGAGGGACCGAGAGCCCGTCACTTGGGGAAAGTGATCTTCTTGTCCAGGGATCAGCAAGTCCTTTGAGGGGACACATACAGTCTCTATTGCATGTTCTTTTTCTTTCTTTTTTTTAAAGCCTTGACAAATGCAGAAATCATCCTTGGCTCACGAATCCGTGTAAAAACAGCCCACGGGCAGGGTTTGACCCCTGAATCTTGTTCATCAGTCTGCAGAAGTTTAATGTGCCATGAAAGCATCTGTAAGGCCACCACAGACACCACCCTTCCCTGCAAAAATTTAAATTAATTTAATTCATTAAATTTATAAAAATTCATTCTAAACAGCAGTACGTGGCTGCCATCTCTGTCCCAAGCGTTGACAATGAGTCAGTAAATCATAGACGTCCCTATTAACTGAATCCGCTCTAAGCTTCCTTCTTCCGGGACAATGTGGAAGTCTCAGTCACGGTCGGCTCCCCAGCCTCAGGGGAGACGCCAGCACGACACCGGCTCTGTCTGCACCTGTGGATGTGGGGGGTCCCCTCCGTGGCTTCTCCCTCGAAGCCAGACGGGGGACCCACGGCTGCAGAGGAGCCGGTGCGTCTTGCATCCTTCACAGGGGTGGACTGCCTCGCCGGCCACTGGTGGAAAGAAGGAAGCCTGGATTTAAGAGCCACCGGATGACAGCAAAGGGTTTGGATGGAAATGGGAAATATTGACGTGCCCCATCCAGCGGCTTCTCTAGAGTCCAGGCGATGCAGGCCCTTTCGGCCACCTGTCCTCTCACGCCCAGGCCACCCGCGCATGGACCCATTTTCTGGATGGTCAGTGCGGTGAGAAGGGTGAGAGCCAGGGGCTCCACCGCCTGGCTCCCGCCAGCTCCACCTCCGCCGGCTCTGTGACCCTGGACACATTACCTGGGCGCTCTCTGTCCTCTTTCGTCACCCTTCAGATCAGGGTGCCAAGAGCGCCGAGGTCACCGAGCTCCCGGGAGGATCCAGGGAGGTGGCACACGCAGCCGGGAAGAGAAGGACATGCTGCCATTACCGCCAGGGTCCCCTCTGGGCCCCACGCGAGGACGTGCTGTGGGGACGAGGCCGGTGCGGCGGATGAAAGGCACAGGAGTAGGATGGCGCCACGAACTGCTGTGTGGACGGGGCACGTCCCTCCCCGTCCTCCAGGTCATCTGAGAAACCCCTTCCCACCCTGACTCTGGCACTTGAAATGGATGACTTACAGCTTTGTTTGGGAAGAAAAGAGCTGGTCCTGTAGGAGAAGCTTCTTCTCGGGGGTCGGGTTTGGGGATGAGAAGCTGAGGGCTGGACGTGACCTCACAGGAGGTCCTGCAGGGTCTCCACTGGGGTTGGAGCTGACTGGTCTTAACCTGTACAGGTACAAAGCCTCCTAAACTGGATCCGCTTAGATAGGGGCCCAGCTTCTCACAGTGAGCATGAAAAGGGCTTGTTCCTGTCTTCTCTGTAGGATGAGCCTTGTGGCTCATGCTTCCTGGACACCTTATGGAGTCACTTTCCCAGCCCATAGTTTAAAAATGGGGCTGGGCTTCTTCAAGGAAGAGAGCAGATTGCCAAGCCCCATCCATCCACGTGCCCCTGGCAGCATGGACCAGCCCCGCTAGCCCTGGAGCACGTCAGCTCTCTGCGGTCCATCCCCTTTCCCTGCACAGCCACCGTGAGCCCCGCACGCCTACTGCGTTCTTGGGGAAGTAAGTGGGATCCTACCCACCACATTAGCTCAGATTAGAGAGGCTGATAATAGCGACTCCCCTCTGCTCAGGGTCCACTGGAGAAACAGAACAGGGAGTAATTATAGATGGATGGATGGATGGATGGATGGATGGATGGATGGATGGATAGATAGATAGATAGATAGATAGATAGATAGATAGATAGATAGATAGATAAAGATGACGGATGGATGGATAGACAGACAGACAGACAGACAGACAAACAGACAGACAGATAGAGAAAGGTGATAGAGAGATAGATAGAGAGAGAGATAGACAGACAAACATCTATCTAGGTATATATTATATACCTATATATGTCTATATCTATAGATATATATATCCGTAGATCTATTATCCATCTATCTTTCTCAATATGTCTACACATATCTGTATATATGTCTGTCTATCTGTCTATCTATGTACCTAGAGAGAGGTCCATGGTTGACTCTCTGGAGCACAAACCGAAATCGCCACAAAACTACCTGGTTCACAGGCAGAATTTCTTCCTCTGGGAAGCCTCAACTTTGCTTCTAAAGGCCTTTCAACTGATTAAACCAGGGGCCCCCAGATTATCTAGGATCATCTGCTTTACTTAATGTTGAGTGATGATGAGCATTAATTACATCCACCAAATACCTTCACAGTAACGCCTAGCTTAGGGTCTGACTGAATAATCAGGGACCATTGGCTGGCCCGGTTGACACGTCATCACACAAGTGTTGGCAGGAATTTCAGGAAGAGGCACCCTTCCGCACTGCTGCTCAGAGTTTAGATGAGCACGGGACCGTGCAGAGCAGTGTGGGGGGATCCAAGATGAAGACGTGTGGGCCCCTCATCCCAGCAACTGCACTGGTCCCATCAGATGCTAGAGGCCCTCAGGTCCATACATACACAGAAGGAGAGATAGAGGTGTTTGTAATGGCAAAGAGTTGTAAACATTCTTAACTTCCATCAGTGGGGGAATGGGGACGTGAAATGGGGAATGGGGACGTGAAATATGGAAAAGACCTGTGATGGGATTCCAGTCGCTCTTTAAGACGAATGAGTCAGACCAGTATGTAGACATGGGTCTCCTATGGATATATTGTTCAGCCACGTGCACAGGGATGGTTCATGGAAACATAATGGCGAGCGAAGAAAAACCAGTTGATGATATACTGATGGATGGTATATATGATGTGACTGATACATCACATATAATATGATACATTGGTGTAAACTGTATAAAACACATGTTTGTATAAAACATAAAAGCAAGGAACAACGAGATATTTTCATTACAGATGCAGGAATACGTGATAAAAGTGTAAAATCACAAACTGCAAGATGGATGCCAAATTCCTGATAGTGGATGCCTCTGGGGAGGGAAATAAAGGAAGAGGATTGGAGAAAATGACAATGGGGATTTCAAAGCTATCAGCCATGTTTTTTCTCTTTTATAAAAGAAAAAAATCTGAAATGAGTACAAGAAGTGCTAACACTCTGTCATTCCACGTTTAACGTGTTGGGAGGCCTGCTACATACTTGTCTTGTTTTTATTTTATTTTCTGTCCCTCCTCGTCCACAGCCCCAAAAGAGCAGAGAGAGATTCAAGTGGCAGCGTTGGCTTTCCTCCATCTACTGTCTGCCTTACCAGACACTCACATTTATGCTAAGCAGCTGCCCCTTTAGTCAACAGGGACTGTGTTCTAAGCTCTGACAGGCAATTCATAAACATTATCTGATTTAATCTTCCCAACACCCCTAATTATTCCCCAAGTTCACAGCCGAGGAAACTAATGCTTGGAGAATTTAAATAATAGCAAGAAAAGGGCAGAGCCAGGATTTAAGGCAGTTCTGTCCCAGGTCCTCGCCCTCGACCGGCCCAGCAGGGGGAGAGGGTGGTGGTTAAGCATACATGTGTCCCAGGCCTGCAGGTCCACACGCAAACCCGGCGAGGCCACCTTCGGGCTGTGTACTCTGGACAAGGCACCTAAGCAGCTCTGGGCCTCAGTTCCCCCATCCGTAGACTGGGGACGATAAGACCACCTGCCTCGTGGTTGGTGGTAGAGATGAGGGCATTTAGCTATCCCTGGCACATAGCAAAGCTCCCCAAATGTGATCTGTTGTTGTTTTATTGTTGTTAACTACTACCTCTAAGTGACTCCCAGACACACAGGCATTGAGAGAGGTGTCTCCTGCACTCTGGGGCATTTTAGATTAAGTTCACCCCGTCCTCAGACCCTCATGAGACTTGAACCCACAACATTGGTTTAGAAGGCCAGCCCTCTGGCCTCTGAGCTGTAGACATGTTTTCTCTTAGTCCTGTTTCTGTGACGAGTTAACTGAGGGTGGATGGATCGCTGGCTTGTCTGAGGCCACACAGCCGGCCAAGAGGCAGAGCCAGGTCCGATCTGGGCCAGGGCCTCTCCATGGCACCAACCCCTCTCCCACGCTCTTTTCTTTCTCTCTTTTTTTTTATTGAGATGTGATTCACATGCCATAAAATGCACCATTTTAAAGTCTATAATTGAATGATTCTTAGTATATTTACGAGATTGTGCAGCCAACACCACTAATTCCAGAACATTTCCATCACTCCAAAAATAAACCTCATACCCTTTAAGCAGTCACTCCCCATTCCCCCTCCCCCAGCCCCTGGCAGCCACCAATCTGCTGTTTGTCTCTATGGATGTGCCTGTTCTGGACATTTCGTGTGGATGGAACCATACGCTAGGTGGCCTTTTGTGTCTGGCTCCTTTCACTTAGCGTAATGCTTTCAGGGTTTGTCCACGTGGAAGCATGCGTCAGTGCTTCCTTCCTTTTCATGGCTGAGCAATATTCCACTGTCTGGATATGCCTTGTTCCCACAGTCCTCTTCCCTTCACAAGAACCCTGGGGGCGGTATATGGAGTGGGATTTCACCCCCATCCCCGGGCTAAATGCCCCTGCACCTTAGCTAGTCAGACTTGTCTAACATCTTTTTAGTCAGTTCACACCCCTCAGTCTTTTTAACACTCCAGAAGTAATTCAGTGTTCTTTACTTATTTAAAAATTAAAAATGCAATTGGTAAAAAGATAGAAAATGGCCAAACCAATTTCCATTTATGAGGGGAACTCAAACAACAAAGCATGTTTTCTCCGGAGCCTCGGGCTTTTTTCAAATTGGAAATGACAGTGATTTAAAGTACTTGACTTTATTGATTCTTTTCAGCAAAACAGAACGGTTCTCTGGCTTATGACGGGAGGGGTGGAGGAGGAGAAGAGACAGTAAAAGCAGAGAGAAAGCGTTTAATAATGCGAAAAGCTTCCAAGTAACAGCCGCGTTCTGTGAGGCTCGGAGACGGAGCTGGTGGGCGAGTTCTCATCTGTGCTGGAGCGGCGGGAACTGTACCCCGCGGGCTGTCAGGGGCGCGCCCGCCGCAATGCTGAGCGTCCCAGGGCCCAGAGGGCCGGCGGAGGGCAGCCTGTGGTCCAGGCCTCCTCCAGAGCCGCCTGCTCCCTGCCCGCCCCGCACACGGTGTGTTCTTCCAGGTCCAGCTGGCGTTTGGGTTGGTTTCAGAAAACAATACAATTTTACGCATTTAAGCAGTATGTTAGGCATATCACTGTGAATTAACCTAGAATGAAGAAGGATTTGGGAGGAGCAACCAGCCACATCTAACTCTGTGTCTGCATGTCAATATCACAGTCGTGCACACATGTGCACACACGGGCCAACACACATGTGCACACACAGGCACACACACATGTGCACACACATGCACGCAGTTTTACCTCTCTAGGAAAGCTTCCCTCCCTCCTGACCCACTATGCTTGCCGAGTCCCTGGGGCGGGACACGTGACCTCTCCAGCCAGACCTGGCTGATGCGCCCACTCCAGTGGGTTCCTCCTGATTATCCTGCTTCTGCGATGTTCACTGTTGTCTTCTGTGATCCCATCGCTATGCCCATAATTTGGAGAAGGCAAAAAAGTACAATCCAACCCGGAAATCACCCACTCATGGGGCACAGAGGTTGGTACGGGAGGTCTTTCGTTTCCAACCTCTCGAGGGCACCATGCACCTTGGAAAGGCAGCCAAAGGGGCTCCCTCAGTGACTCGATCCTGGTTCCCCTGACCCAGGCCCCCAGGGATTTTTCCTCCACTGTCCCACCCCAGAGCCCCAGACCCAGGTCCCTGGAGTCTGCTATCTTCCAGACACCTAACAAGTGGCTTTCTCTCACACCATCACTCCTCCGTGGTTTATGCCAACAGGACCTGCCCCTTTTCTCCATGATACCATGGATCCCTGCTCAGGTCGCCATTAGGGATGTTTGCTCGCTCCGTTTCCCAATTTCACGTCCAGAGTTGTGTTAGAATACTCTGTTAGTCTTCTAGGGCTGCCATAACAAGACACCACAGGCTGGGGGCTTGGCCAACAGAACTTTAACTTCTCACAGTTCTGGAGGCTGGAAGTCCAAGACGAAGGTGTCAGCAGGCTGGGTTTCTCCCGAGGCCCCTCTCCTTGGCTTGCAGGTGGCTGCGTCCCTGGTGTCTCTTCCTCTTCTTCCAAGGACACCAGTCCTGTTGTAGTAGGGCCCCACTGTTATGACCCCATTTAACCTTAATTACCTCTTTTAAGGCCCTGTCTCCAAATACAGTCACCTTGGGGGCTAGGGCTTCAACATGTGAATTTTGGAGGGACACAATTCAGTCCATAGCAATCACGTAGTTCCTGGACCTCGAGAAATTGCGGGTCTAAATTGCAGAGCAAAAACAAGCATCCAGTTCATCAATGGAGGGTATGCATGGCAAAAAGAAAATATCAAAATGACCTTGAATACTTGCTAAGCAGTTATAGGAATATTACCCAGGTACCTGAAGCAAAAATGTTCGAAACTAAACTTATCGCCATAGCCTTCTCCTGCTCTTGTTTCAGTAAACGGGGTCATCCTTGAGTCTTCCTTCTCCCTTTGCATCAGTCAGGATAAGCTGGAATATGCTGCAGTAACAAACAACCCAAATTTCCCAAGAGTTTATTTTTATTTCTTGCTCAGGCTTTATACCCAGAGCTGGTCAGCAGAAGGGCGTCCCCATCACGGTGCTCGCAGCCTCAGGCAGATGGGGCAGCTACCATCCCAAATAATTCCAGGCACTCTGACTCAGGAAAAAAGAGTCCTGAAGGGTCCTGAAGGAGCAATTAACTGCTCTAGCTTCGGAGTGACATGCGTCATGTCAGCTCAAACTTATTGGCCACAATTAGTCACATGGCTCCAACCAACCACACAGGCTCTGGGAAACACAGTTTTGCTGCACGTCCAAAGGTGGCCAGAAGCCAGAAGGCAGGGGAGTCTGTAACTTCGTCCACTCGAGTCAGCCTCGTGGGACACAGTGCAGGGCGGGAAAGGAAGCGAGGGATCTGGAGGGACCCACAGGAGACACTCAGCACGTGACCTCCACCTGGCAACACTCCAGCCCGGCCCACTGGCTTCTTCTACCTGCCTGGCCACAGTTCAAATAGCGACACTTGACTGACACCCAGTCAGAGTCACTGACACCCCATTTGAGGATTTTACCAGAAAGACATGGATTTTTTTTCAGCTTCATTGAGGTATGATTGACAAATAAAAATTGGATATATTTAAGAGGTATATTTTGATATATGTATCTGTTGTGAACTGGTTGCCACGATCAAGCTAATTAACACATCCATCACCTCACGTAGTTAGCGCGCATGTGTGTGTGTGTGTGTGTGTGTGTGGTAAGAACACTTGAGATCGACTCTCTTAGCAGACTGCAAGTATTCCATGCATTATTGTTAACCGTAGTCACCATGCTGCACGTTTGGTCTCTGGAACATGTTCTTCCTATTAATGAATGTCTGTTCCCTGTCACCACCGTCTCCCCTTTTTCCCCCACCCCCAGCCCCTGACAACAACCAAGCTATTCTCTGCCTCTGTGAGTATCACTTTGTTTTAGATTCTACATATAAGTGAGATCATGCAGTATTTGTCTTTCTATGTCTGGCCTATTTCATTTAGCATAATGTCCTCCAGATTCATCCATGTTGTAGAACATGGCAGAATTTCCTTGTTTTTAATGCTGAATAATATTCTGTTGTATATATATGCCACATCTTCTTTATCCATTCATCTGTTGACAGCCACTTCGGTTGTTTCCATATCTTGGCCACCATGAATAATGCTGCAGCGAACATGGGAGTGCAGACAACTCTTCAAGATGGTGACTTCTTCTTCTTCTTTAGACGTATACCCAGAAGTGGGATTGTTGGGTCGTATGGTAGTTCTATTATTAATTTTTTGAGGAAGCTCCACACTTTTCCCTAATGGCTGAGCCCATTTACATTCCCACCAACAGTGCACAAGAGTTCGCTTTTCCCCACATCCTTGGCAACATTTGTCATCTTCTGATTTTTTGATAACAGCCACCCGAACAGGTGTGAGGTGGTGACTCATTGTGGTTGTGAGTTGCATTTCTCTCATGATTAGTGATGCTGGCCATCTTTTCATGTGCCTGCTGGCCATCTGGGTGGCTTCTTTGGAAAAATGTCTATTCAGATCCTCGCTCCCTTTCTAATCGGTTATTTGTTTTTTTGCTATTGCATTGTATGAGGGAGCAGCATGGACTTGAGCCATGGAGAATAGGAGCCTGGAGCTGGGAGTCTACTGTATGGACACAGCTTACCTATTAATGAAACCAAACAGAGGAAAAGAGCGTCCAGAGGTGAAGAGACATGGGAATTAACTGCAACGTGTTTTGAGGGCCAGGTTCTGGCAAATCCTGAGGCTGGAATCTCCCCTCGGCTATTGGAGTTATATAAGCAATACCCCCTTTTTGCTCAGACCAACTTGAGTTGGATTTTTGCCCCTAGCTAATGAAAGAGTCCTGACGAACACGACACTGTGATGGCCTGCTCGTTCGTGTCTCCCCTGTCATTCTGTCCATCCGTGTGAGCAGGGACTTGTCCCCTTGGTTCACTACTTTATACCCCAGTGACAAGAACATGCAAGGTGCACGGCAAGTATTCGTTAAAGGGCTCCTGAATCTTCACGGATGTCTAGGAGTTGACAGCCAGAAAAAGTAGTTACAGATGATGTGGCCCAACCCCTAATTGGTAAAGTGAAGAAATGAAGATTTCAAAAGATAAGAGATGGGATCGAGATTATACAGAAGGCTAATAAACCGCAGAGCAGGGTCCAGGATTCTGGACTCCCAGTGCCCACCAAGTAATAACCACAGACCAGAACTACTGACTGGGAAAGTAATTTTTCAATACAGGGAATTCCCCCACGTGTCTTAGCCAGTTTATCCTGGAGGCCAATGCTTCCTTCACCCATTTGGTATTTCTATGACTGTTAGTTCTCTGCTCCAGAGATTGATATTGGTCAGTGAAAAATATCTAACGTCCAACCAGTCTAAATTTTGATGTAATTCAGTTTAGGGATAGGAAGTGTTAGGTAGGGGAGGGTGTGTGTGTGTGCATATCTGTGTGCGTGTGTGTGTGTGTGTGTGTGCATGTGTGTGAGAAACTTCAAGGACCATTCAAAAGCTAATCCCAATTAATCCACGAGGGAGTTTGCTGCTCTAATGAAGCCATTAGCCAAAGACTACTCTGAGAGAGAAAATGTAAAGACTGAACTCTGAGCCCATTACCTGTAATGAACCTGAAAATGGACTTGGGGAATTTCCGCGGTATTCTTAGCATCTGTAATAGCCAATGTGCGAGCTGCCCAGATTGCGGCCCCAGCTCTGGGAGTCCCGTGGACCCGGGAGAAGACCCGGCAGAGGGTTATTTAACTGCTGGCTGCTGGGCGCAAGCACGAGAGAGAGGCTGGGACTCCTCTGATGACGGATGACTCTTCCAACGGTGCTCTTGTTTAATGCAAAAGGTCGTTTCTGTGTCAATTGCTTCCCTGGAGAAAGAACTGAGAAAATCTCTTTCCTTGCATCTCCTGGTTCAAAGTGGAGCAGCGTTTCTGGAGAGGGACTTGGGGAGAAATTGGCCCGAAGGTAAAAAGTGCTAATAGTCATCCCAAAGACACAGACCCTTTTCCATCTTCATCTGGCCATAAAGAGGATTACAAAAGTGCAGGCAGGTCGTAGCCTACATATTCAGAAGAGAACATATCTTCTTCATCACTTTGCAAATCACATGTGGGAGAGATGTGGTGCGAATCATTTTACATGAACAGGATAATCCAGAGTCTCTATTGCTGTGATGGAATGGGCTCCCAGGGGGCAATGGAGGAAGACAGTTTGGTTTGCTGAAAAGTCTGCATAAAAAAAAATGAAGCCCCAGTGGCCAAGGTGTAGTGATCATGGGCATTTGAGGATAAACATTCCCTGACTCATTGGTCTTGTGCTGGACGTCTATTGTTGCTGTTGTTTGCTTGATTATTATCTCTCCATTCTATCCTCTTCTGATAACATAGTCTTGATTTTTGTTAAACTACCTTTCTCCTGTTGGAATCAGTCTTGGTAGGTGTGTCAGTCAAAGTGGCCCCATCCTCCTCTGGGTAAGAGATGGGCCCTTAACCCAAATTAAACCAATCAGACTCCTTGCAGAGAATTTAAATCTTAAGCAGAGTGACTCAAGGATGGAAACGATTGAAGCCACTCGTTCCACTTCACTCTGGAGGGACCACCCATTCTTTCCTGGTTTTAATATCCTGGAGGCTGACTAGGGTCCTGCCTTCCCAAAGCCTTTTTCAGCTTTCCCTTTGATTGTGTGAATGGACCAGGATCCATCCAATAAGAACCTGCATTTCCTGTTGCTGCATTACAGATTAATACAAATTTATTATATTACAATTCTGGAAGTCACAAGTCAGAAATGAGTGTTATGGGGCTAAAACTAAGGTGTCAGCAGGGCTGTGTTCCTTCTGGAGGCTCTAGGGAAAAATCTGTTCCTTTTCCAGATTCTAGAGGGCACCCACTTCTCTTGGCTCATGATCCCGTCAGTGTGACCTCTGCCTCCATCGCCACATCCCCTCCCCTTCCTCTGACCCTCATGGCCACCTCTTATAAGGACTGTTATGATTACATTGGGTCCACCCCAGATAATCCAGGATAATCTTCCCATCCCAAGATCCTTAACTTAATCACAACTGCAAAATCCCTCTTGCCATGTAAGGTAACAGATTCACAGTTTCTGGAGATTAGAACATGGGCATCTTGATGGGGACGTGCATTATTCAACCTCCTGCAGTTGCTCAAATCAGCCAGAGTCAGTCTCTGTTGCTTACAACCAGAATCTCACTGATGTGTAACTTGGTCTCTGCAATTGAGAAAAACGATAAATAATTCTTGATTGTTGTTGTTAGAAACTAAGAAGATGACCATAAGTAAACTAAAAGTAAATTGTTAAATATTCCTCGGAAATTGTTCCCAAGAAGGGCGCTTTTGCTCAAGGTAAGTGCTACAGTATCTTGTCTAGACAAGGAGAGCAGGGAAAACACCTTGGAAGGTTTCTCTAGTGTCCTACACAACTGAATAGCCCCCTTGACCCGGCTATGTCTGGTTCCTTTGGCAGGACACTGAGCTTCTGAACACCGCCATCCTCACCGGAAAGACAGTAGCCGTGCCCATCAGGGTTGTCTCTGTGGAGGAGAACAGTGCCGTGACGGATATCTCGGAGTCGGTGGAATGCAAGTCCACAGACGAAGACGTCATCAAAGTAAGTGGTTCCATTAACCAGCCGGGCTGGACTGATGGGAACTTCACTTGGGTATCCCATTCGCTAGAAGGTTTGGCCAGGTGGCTAACCTTTAGTGTGGTTAGCCACCCTACTAACCTTTCGTAAGAGGTTCAACTGTTGGTTTATGACACCATACTTCTGGCTGACTCACTAAACTTTTCCATTTCCGTCTCTTTATTTTGACATCGTGCCAGCCTAGTTTTCATCAAGTATGCTTTGGACCAGGGGTCAAACTCCAAATGCCTACAGTACCCAAGCAGGTGATTTAAATGAGTGAAGTGGTCAATCAGACCTGCCCTCTTCTAGAAGGGCAGTCAATATTCAGCTACAGCCAATTGTGGCCATGAGTAAATGGGAGTTCAATATTGCTGTCTCTTCAAGAGCAGCTGCACACCTGGATTTTATGTAAAAGTCCCCTTGTTTTTCAATGTTGGCAACCAATTATAATTTTTTAAAATAGGCAAAAAATAAAATACATGTGCAGGATGGGTCTGGCCATGGAGCAGCTGTTGAAGCCACTGTTCTATAGAGCAAACTGGGAACCATGAGCCAAATCCAGCCCATGACCCTTTGTAAATAAAGTTTTATTGGAACACGACCACTCACATTCATTTCCATATTGTCTGTGGCAGTGTTTGCACAACAGGGGAGTGGAGCAGTTGTGACAGAGAACACATGGCCCGCAAGTCAATAAAAATATTTACCATTTTGCCCTTCAAGAAAAAGTTTGGGTACAGAAACCCCTGCTCTAGAGTCTAAGTTTCTTGAGAGAGGGACCCTAACCCCTTTCCTGCCAACATTGGCCGTGATAATGCACAGCAATGCTCACTCAAGGAGTAAGACAGTGTGAGGGCTTTTCCAATCCAGAAATGAAACATTTGGTCTTTTTCTGTATTTTTGTAATCCCCAGAAACACACCTAGAAAAAACATAAAGATCCAAAAGAAAGCATCCAGATAATGCTTTTTTCTTCCTCAAATAGAGTCTGACGGCAATCAGAGTCTTTTCTCTGATATTAAAAACTCCATGTGTGAGTACAAGAGAACCTTACAAACTGTTGAGGGAGAGGATTGGGGTGAAAACCCCTTATCTGCAAACTCCGCGTCCGGTACAGACAAGTGGGCGTCCAGCGTTGCAGAGACCGTCCTCTGCGCTTGGTGCCACCATCAGGGGCGACACTCACATGGTCTACATTATTACGGCAACCCTCCAGTAGGTGGCAGTGAAGCGTTCCAACAGCATCAGTACATTCCCACCATTTTCTGACTGGCGGAGACAAAAGTGTCTCAAGGAAGGGATGCTTTTTCCTAATTCACCCAAAAGTGATTTTGGGGCTAATGGTGGCCTTGAACCCAAAGTGTTTTACAGAAGACCCAAAAAGTCTGTGGGAGGAGGAGAGGAGGGAGGTGAAGTTCTAAACCACACTGTCCAATAGAAATACAATATGGAATTTAAAATTCTCTTGTAGTCACATTCAGAAAAGTAAAAAGAAACAGGTGAATCTAATTTTTTAAATGTATGTGTTTAACCCACTATATAAAAAATAGTATCGTTTCGACATGTAATCAATATAAAAATTATTAATGCAATATTTCATATTTTTTGGCACTCAGTCTTTCAAATCCAGTGTGTATTTTCCACTTAGGGCACACCTCAAGTACAGCCACATGTCAGTGCTTCATGGCCACGTGTGGGAGTGGCTGCTGAATTGGACAGCAACGATCTAAACTCTAAGGCAGGATTTTGCGACCTCGGCACGACTGGTATTTTGTGCCAGAGAATTCTTTGTTATGGGGGCTGTCCTATGCATTATAGAATGTTCAGAAGCATTCCTGGCTTCTAGCCAATATCTGCCTATAGCATTCCCTGAGCTGTGACAACCAAAAATGTCTCCAGACATTACTAAATTTCTCCTGGTAGGCAAGGTCACCTCCATTCGGAACCCTGCTCTATTTCTGGCTGGACAGTCACCCACTTTCTTGTGGCTGAAATGTAACTTTGGCTAGGAGGAGGAGTGGGGGAGGCACTTGGCTTAGATCTGGAGCCTTCCCTCCCCCCAGCCATGGTCACATACCAGGTCCTTGCCAATCATTGGCCTTAATTACTGATTTGCAACTCCGCTAAGAGCCAGGACCCTTGATAAGCGTGACCCTTTGAAAGGACACCTCCAGCCTTGATGACTTTTCTAGATGGGTAAGAAGTCCATCCTTTTGCCTACAAAAACCTAGAACTAAATTTCATCGCAGTTGTATACATAACTACCCTTAGCTGCTCTTAAGTGAGTTTGACATGGAGCCCATTACTAGTATTTCCAGGAACATAATCAGTGTCTTTTGGGAAATAAATGTATTCAAACTAAAAATTGCCTGCTGAAATGAATTCAGAATTGATATCCCTGGCTGTTGACAAAGCAATGTAAAGTCCTGAGTCAGCAGAAGCAGACGAGGATGTCTGAGCAGGGAGGCTTGGCATACGTGAATTCCGTCCCTGAGACCCAGACTCAGCCTGTGGTTTGGGATCTGAGATGCCCATGATACTTGCAGGGATGGTTTGGTCCTGCTCTGTGTGCCGTAGAGGGAAGAAAGGGAGAGGGAGCTGACCTGTACTCAGTGCCTGCTCTGCAGCAGGCCCCTGAGGTTTGGATTTAGACAGACCTGAGTTCTGTAAAGAACTCTTGAAGGTGCCGACATTTGTGCAGGCTGACAAATCAACCTGTCACAGTTTGCTGGCAGAAGACACGAGACTCCTGGGCCAGAGACAAAGGGCAACAGTGTATCTGCATCTTCCTGCACTGGTTGCCTGAGATCCAGTTCCCACAAGGTTGTGGCAGGGGGCCCAGGGATGCCTGCAGATGTAGTGGGCTGTGTCCAGGAGAACCCTGGGCTTAAGGAACCTAGGTCTTTCATAATGGGCAGTGTTATGAGCTGAAGGCTTCTGTTCCCCCAAAATTCATATGTTGAAAACTTAACCTCCACCCCCGTGAGGGTATTAGGAGGTAGGGCCTTTGGGAGGTGATTAGGTTTGGATGAGGTCATGAGGGTGGGGCCCCATGATGGGATTAGTGTCCTTATAAAAAAAGAAGAGACTAGAGCTTGCTCTCCGCCATGTGACTACACAGCAAGAAGGTGGCTTTCAGCAGGACTCGGCCAAGCTGGCACCTTGATCTCTGGAATTCCAGGATCCAGAATTATGAGAAATAAATACCTGTTGTTTAAGCCTTCCAGTCTATAGCATTTTGTTATGGCAGCCCAAGCCTGCTGTCCTTCTCCCCAAACAGAGACAGTATCTCTACTATACTGGACCATAAGTGTGCCCACCATTCGCTCCAGAAGAGGACGTTATCTTGTCTTCTGAGGCTGTTCACTGTATAAAAGTCCTTGAAAAGACCATTCAGACAAAGGTAGTGAAGGCTCTGCCTGTAAGATGTGTAGAAATGTAAGAGTAATGCGGAGTTTCTTCCAAAAAGTTCTTCTTGGCTTTGCCATTTCCAAGCTATGCAGTCTTGGCTAATTCCTATATTCCCCCCAGTCCTCAGTCTCCTCCTTGGCAATATGGGGTAGACCACAGCATACCTACTTCAAAAGGTCATTGTGAGCATTAATGACTTTTATTAACCAAGTAAACAACTTGACCTAGTAGCCAACACATGGAAAGGACTTAACTCTGCATGGACCCTGGCTAGCTCATGTCATCACCTCAAAGGCCCTACTAGGTAAGTCAGGGGTTTCAGACTGGATGCCTGTGGGTATATTTTGTGTGGTTTGCACAGTGTTCCTAAAAAATTAGAATTGAATGCAACTTATTTCAAGTGTACAATTCAATGATATTTTAGTAAATTTACCAAGTTGGGTAACCATCACCATGACCCAATTTTAGAATATTTTTGTCACCCCATTTACAGTTAATCACCATTCCCACCCCTAGCCCTGGGCGACCACAAATCTACTTTCTGTCTTTATAGAGTTGCCGTTTTTGGACATTTCATATAAATGGAATCATGCAATATGTGGTCTCGTTAAAACACTTTGGTGATCATTTCTTACATGTCTCTTTGACACATATGTGTATACCCATATAGAGAGATATAATTTTATAAGAATGAGATCATATCATACAAATTACTTTTTTTTGCCACAGACTTTTTTAATTGGCAGATCTACACACACACACACACACACACACACACACACGCTATGGCATGCCTCTCCAGCCCTCAGGTAACCTGCCTGATCTCCTTCCATGACTTTCTCCATGCTCATATGATCATAAACACACACACACAGACACGTGTGTGTGTGTGTGTGTGTGTATATATATATATATATATATATATACTAAACACATATATAAGGGTTATTCTGTTATGGTTTGTTTTGCAAAAATGGGGTCATGTTATTTACCCATTTCTACCTGTTCCCTCTTCTCGCCTTGTGATGCCTCATGAGCACCCCTGACTGGTGGGCATTGGGACATGAAGCCAGGCCAGTGTCCAGTGTGAAAGAACCACAAGCGCCAAAGAGTCTGGTCTCCAGCGTTTCGTGTTCAGGTTAATAGGAGTGGGAGAGGCCCGCGGATGTCGGCGTCTGTGTTGACTTACATTCCAGAGACGAAAGTGCAGCAGAGCCCAGAGAAGGGCAGTGATTTGCCCAACAAAACCCCAGGAACAGTAACAGGAGGGAAAATCCGTAACACGGATAAGCACTCCCAAAGCCCAGTAACCGTCATAGAGCATCTACTATGCACATTTGGCCACACGTCAGCATCTTTGAAAAAGATGTGTCTTGCAGGCGATGACACGGCATGGATTAATTGGCAGAACTCAATGGTGTCTTAGATTCGACAAGATACACTAAGTGCTTTTCAAAAATCACGTGATGATTCATTCAACAAAGACATTGGCCATCTTTTACGTACCATTCTGGTACTGGGAACTCAGCAATAAATAAAACACAAGGCCCCCGCCCTCGTGGGACATGGCATTCTAGTGAGAGAGGGGGACCCACAGTGACAAACACATAATAACATTGCAGATGGTGGCGAGGGCTGCGAAGGAAACGCACGGGATGCTGTACCAGGGAGAGGCCTGGAGCTGAGGGCCGACCGGATGGGGTGGTCTTGGAGAAGGGCCGTCGACTGTGTACCCCCAGTTGCACAGTGCCGTCTGCACACCCCTCATCCTAATGAGGCTGACACCATGATACCCACCCTGTGCTTCCTGGTGGCCCCTACCCTGGTCTCCGGCCCTGCATGTACTTCCCCGGGAGCTCCTGAGGCCCCAGGGTCTCGGCACCACCCACAACCTGGCGAGGATGCTGAGATTTAAAACACCACTAAAGACAGTTCATTTCTAGAATTTCCAGGGCAGCCTGTCTGACCCCCAGGCTCCACTTCCAGCTAATGGGTCCCAGTGCAGAGCTAAAAATAATGCGTACGGGCACCCAGCGGGCCTGGCTTTCTCCCATGACTGGAGGAGCCTTCGTTAGCTCCAATAGGTGGAGTGCAGTTTTTCTTGGACAAAGGCCTTCTTTTTCCCCTGTGCTCTGGCTCCTGTCAGCATGAAACTTCCTCCCAGCTGAACTTGTTGTTGGTTCCACAAGGTCCGAGTCCTTGAGAGAGAGCCGAGCTCTTTAGCCACAGTTTGTAAAGAGCCTGTGAGATTGATTCCCGCCGTGGGTGATGCCCCCTCGCCCAGCAGGAAGACGGGCAGACTGTTTCCCAAGGTGGGCGGAGAGTCCCCCATTCCTGCTTCACGCCCGAGGGGCTCTGCAGGAAACGCTGGGAGGCCTTTGTCCTCGGGAGCCATTTGGTTCTGAGAAGGAAAGGAGACCAAGGAGAGCGAAGCAGTCCCCGGATGCAGGAGTCCTGGGTGCCCAGGCCCGCTGAGGACACTCCCAGCCATGCCCCGCTCAGGGCTGGGGTCTCCACTGCAAGGCAGGGAGTTCCTTCCACGAGAGGACCTTCTAGACCGGAGTCTCCTCCAGCTGGGATTCAAAGTGCAGTTTACACAGAGCGTCTGAGAGTGCACCTGCCGCTGACGGGGTCTTTCTGGGGCCTCAGCTCTTTCCTCTGCAAAATGGGGACATGCTCGTCCCAACCTCGTGAGGCTGTTGCAAGTTTTAACGCAGTTATACACAGAAAGCATGTAGGACAAGGCCTTCATGTTAGCTCTTCTCACTGCCCGGGTGGACCTAGAGCAGGGGTCTCCGTGGTGTGATCGTAGCCCCAAGGGGACATTGGGCAATGTGCAGAGATACTTTTGGTTGACACAACTCAGAGAAGGTGCACCTGGCATCCAGAAGATAGAGTCCAGAGATGCTGCTGATCATCCTGCAACGCCCAGGAGAGCCTGAGAACAAAGAATTATCCGGCCCCGACAGTAGTGCTGAGTTTGAGAAATGTCAGCCAGGTTGCCCAGGGCTTTGGAGTCTAGGGTCAGAATCTTGTTTTACTCTAAGAGCAGTAGGACACTGCAGGATATTCTGATTTGGATTTTAAGTAGATCACTCAGGCAAGTCTGAGGTGGATACTATTATAAGTCTCATTTTACAGATAAGGAGACTGAGGTCCAGAGAGGTTGAGGAACTTGCCCAGGGCCACACAGCCAGTAATGGCAGAGCCAAGATTCAAAGCCTGGTCTGCCTGATCGCCAGGCCCATATGGTCTCAGGCTCCCCGTGGGCTCAGGCTAGTATGAGAGCACACTGTTCTCCTCACAGGTAGATGTTAAGATTTACCTAAAGCTGCGCTCTCGAAGATGGTAGCCACTAATCATGTATGGCTATTTAAATTAAATACAAAATTAAATACTAAAGTCAAAAATTCAGCTCCTCGGTCCCACTAGTGACATTTCAAGTGCCCAGTAGCCACCTGTGGCTAGTGGCTACCGTACTGGATGGCACACAAGTAGGACATTTCCATCATCACAGAAACTCCTATGGAAAGCACAGACCCAGAGCCCTCAAGTGGTAGGAGCTATGTCACACACCCATTCCTGGGAGAGACTGATGGGCAGAAGTGGATGCCTGGGACCAGCCAAGAAAGGGCAGGTTGTTCTGACCTCTGTCTTACGCTGCAAAGAATACTCTGTTCTAATAAAAGACTTTTGCAAAAGATAAGACCACTTATTTATGAGTCAGAGTTTACTTGAGCCAAGTAAATCTCCATCTGCATTTCCTTGACTGGGAATAGTGGGTTTGAGGCCCCAGGAATCCTGCAGCCAGGGGTGAAGGGCCTTTGCATGGATGGAAATTTCCTGGCCAGCTCCATGAAGCACGAGGTGGAGAAGGTCCAGATTGGAGCCTGCGTATCTGGCCTGCCTCAGGGGAGATTTAGATCTGGAAACAGTTTTCCTCCTGTGTTAGCTTATTCTCCTGCCAGATACTAAAATTTCCATCCCTCTTTGACCGCTTGGCTGAAATCAACTTGAGAACAAGGATTTGGTCTCAGGCAGCATCATATGCCAACCTCTCAATGGTCCGTCATACCTTTATCAAGGATTATGTGGTTGCTGAATGACTCAGACTCTCAAAGTAGCTTAATAAATGAGGGAGAAACTGCCTATGAGTGAAAAGCCTAGACCAGTTCTGGCTTCAGGCACAGGTGGATTCAGGAATCGATTCCTCTGCACCCCTCAGCTCTGCCTTTGACTGTAGACATCATTCTCAACCCCCACGCGGTGGTCCCTGGAGGATCTAGGTCCACAGCTTCCCAGGTTCAAGTCTGGCAGAAATGAGATGCTACCTGCACTCACTCAGTCAAGCATCCTGGGACTTGCTGTCACTGAGCTGGGCTGAGTTGTGCGACCATTCCTGGACCAATCCCTGTGGCCTGGGGCGGGGGGGGGGTGGCGGTGATGTGTTATGGGTACGTCCCACTGTGTAGCTGAAGTCCAGTCCTACTGAAGCACATCGACTGAGAGAGGGGATCCGGGCAGGGGCCCCTGAAAATGTTTTAAAAACCATCACAGGAAATGAGATGAGTGGCCGTTAGGCAGCAAAAATAATGCCCACCGTATCTGAGCTGGATTTCAGATTACTCCAGTTTACTTTCACTTTTCTTCCCATGACCCTCTGCTTCCGAGCTCTCAGAGGATTAATAATGGCCGGGCAGTGTCTGCTTAATGACAACAGTGCTCTTTTACCTGTGCCTCATCTTGTCCTCCCCGCTGAGATGCTATTAGAAAGAGATGCACACAGATAGGTCTCGGCTGGGGACGATGTCCAGAAGAGCTCTCCCCTTATATCTGAAAGCATGATTTTGGTTAACAGACAATGTGATCCAAACCAAATTAAGCAAAAAAGGACATTTTTTGGCTCCTATATCTGAACAGTAAGAGATTTTCTGGCTTCAGGAATGGCTGGATCCAGGGACTCAAATGAAGAAATCAATCAATATTTTATTTCTGGCTCCCTGTCTCCCAGCTCAGTATCCTCTGTGCTGATTGAATTCTCAGGCAAGTTGTCCTGTCCCAAGGTGACTGCAAGCGGCTACAAAACCATACCTTTAGGTGTAGAATTCCAGCAGAAGAGAGCAAGTATCTTCTGCCTAGCTTTGCCTGGAAAATTCTTCAGATTCCCTCTGATTGGGCCAGATTAGGTCATGTGTTCACCCCTGAGCCAATCACTGTGCCCAGAGGAATGTGACGCTGATAGGCTTAGGCCATGGTCACATGACCCTACTCTTGAGGCTGGCTGCTGGCTGCTCCAAACCTCTGGACTGACATTGGGGAGAGGAGCGTCCCCAAATGCAACAGGGGCTGGGGCCACAGAGAACAGGACTGGGTGCCTGGAGTGGGGGCTCCTCTGCTCCCACCCCCTTCCTCTCTGCTACCCAATGTTTCCCTGCCCCACAACCTCCCTTCCATTTCTTAATTTGGCCTGGGTTAGGGAAAAGCCGCACCCAGGACCGGGCTTTCCTTGGGGACGTTAGCCAAAGCAATGATCCGCCCGGATGGAGCCGAAGGCCGAGAGGAGGTGGTGGAGTCTGGAGTCTCTGGGAGTCGCCCAGCAAGCCTCTGCCCTTAGATCTCCGGGGTGTGGTGGGGGCTGTGCTGGGCTGTTGAGGACACTGGGACGACTGGCAAGGATATTAGCACCATCGTGTGCAGAAGGCATAAATGGAATGATTCCAGATCAGAAAAGGAAAATGAAGACGGGAGGAAATACCTGACATACAACAACGTAACCAACGTGCTTGAACCCAGACTCGTCTGCCGCCAGCTTCACCGGTTCCCCTGAGCCCTCAGAGGGCGGACAGGGGTGGTCCTGGCAGCAGGCCTGGTCTCGGGGCTCCAACCACGTCCCTCCCTAAGCTCCTGTGTCGAGCCGTGTGGCGGGATTATTCCCGTCCTTGCTGCCTGGTGTCCCCACAACTACACCCTCTCCTCCTCACTCCCAGCGGCAGAGCGGGGGTGCCAGGTGAGAGCAAGAGTGTTCAGGTGGCGGCTGCTTCTTTTGAAAGAAGCTTTTCTCTCCGGGAAGCTCTTCTGGGCCTAGAGGGTCAAAGGGAAGCTGTGCCGAAGCCAGTCTCATCAGCAGGACGGCCCTGTGCCTTGTGTCCTGGATCCCAGGACTTTAGGATCTCAAGTGACATCATGAGGGAGAAAGCGAGGCAGATGGTGGGTGACTCAGGGCACGAGCCCCTGCAGAGAAGTCTGTGCACACCCACGACGGTAGGATCAGTTTAAGGCTGTCCTTCTGGAAGCTTCTCTCCACTCTCCCCTTTAAAGCCCCTTGTAAACACACTTCTGGGGCTAATACGCTCTGTCTACCCAACCCTCCCCAGATTCCCTGTCTGCTGGGCACGCGTGTGTGCAAGGCACTGGGCTAACTCCCGTACTTGTGGGTTTCCTCATTTAATTCTCCTGGGAAATCTGCGATGCTCTTCTCTCCCTGCCCAACGCGCCCTGCCTGCTTCTCTGACCTTGGATCGGCCAGCCTTCCCTCTGCTTCTACCACAGGCCAAACGTATTCCTCCCTCTGGGCCTTTGCACAGTATAAGAGAGAGGTAAATGATTCAAAGGCTTGAAATTTGCAGAGGGGGTAGATCCTAATTAAATCTCAGCACACACATACACACGATGGTAACCATGTCAGGGGATGGGTAAGTTATTTAACTTCATTGTGGGGATCTTTTCACTGCGTATACGTATATCAAAACATCAAGTTGTACATTTTAAATATATACTTTGATATGTCAAAGATATCTCATAAAGCTGTTTAAAAAATCAAAGAAGGATTTTTTCCTTTAAAAAAAATATGTTGCGTCTAATGTTCCTTTTAGTAGTACGTGCTGAGATGATGAAGATGGGCCTCTGATCTTATAATTGTACAAGTTCTCATGCGTAATTACATGAGACGAATGTTAAAAAAGAGAAGGAGAGAAATAACAGCTTAACTTTTGTCTATTAGTGGCTTGGAATTGTAGGAAGTCACAGAGAGGAAGAAGAGGACATTATCACCGACCTCGAGAAGTGTCTTTTTATTCATTGTTCTTTTTCATTCAAAAATGAAAGAACTGAGATAACTTTTCACCAATTAAATTGGCAAAGGTTATTTTAAAAAAAAGAGGAGCATTTCTTGAACTAGACAACTGCTTTCAAGCCCAAGTCCCACTCCAACTAGCTGTGTGACCTTGGACAAGTTATTTGACGTCTCTGTGCCTCAGTTTCCCTATCTGTAATATGATTTGTGTGAGGACGAAGGGAGTCAGTACACACGCATTCTTAGAATCTGGTATACAGCAGACATTTAATAAATGCTAGCTCTTCTTATCGATTCTCTTCTTCTGGAAGCTTCTTCCCCCAAATCTCGCAGGGCTGCTACCATCCTGTGAGGTAGGACTCTGTCTCAGCGTCACCACCCCAGAGAGGTCTTCCCTGAGCCATCTTCCATCTTCTGTCTTATTTTATTTTTCTCATGGTGTTTATTGCCCACAGTTACTTTCTTATTTACTTGTCCTCATCTGTTCCCACCTTCCCAAACTCACTTCCGAGAGGAGTCTCCTTGCCTCTCACTCTGTGTCTCCAGTGCCGAGGAAAATGCCGGGCACATGGTAGGACCCAGGGAGCATTGGTTGAGAGAAAGAATCCTCGTTTGACAGGTGATGAGGATGAGGCTGGGAGCAGGGGGGTCTCTGCCCCAACGGACATGCAAGGCTGGGCCCCTAACCACACACTGGAGCCTCTGCGAGGGCGTCCGTCCCTGGGCTGCCCACCGGCCGTCCTCCCGGCCTCCCCACGTGGGCCAGGCCCCCTGCAGCACCGCCAGCTCCCAGGTGGACAGGGGCCCCGAGCTGAGAACCCAGTGGTGTCCCCCAGCCTTGCAGCATTTCGCATTGTCAGCTGGAGAAAGTGAGATTTGTGGCTGCCCTGCCGCTCCAGGCCTTCTGGGCTGTCACAGCGAGGGCGAGAAGTGAGAAGGAGGGAGGAGCGCAGACGTCGGCTCAGAACGCTGCTCATTCCCGACTTGTCTCCGTTCCCCTCTTTCTGCCCTTCCGGGGAGGGCAGAGAAGCGGCTGTGACGTGCGTTAGGACGAGGGAACTGCTGAGGTTGCACGAGTCCTCCTGGACACGTGACTCTCTCTCTGGCAGCTGCGGGGAGGCGGGGGGAAAACTGAGTGAAAAATGCTGGACAAGCCAGAAGTCCTGGGGAGAAGGGGGTAGCAGAGAAAGGAAAGGGATTCCAACATCCCAAAGCCAGTCCAGGCCAAAGTCACGGCTCCAGGACGAGAAGCTCTGATGCGGAGGCTTCCCGAAGCAACTGGGCCCTTCCTACACCTGGGATCAGGGCTTTCCTGATCCTTAAGGAGAGAACGGAGGAGGAGAGGAAGGGAGAATGGGAGTGGGGACGAGAGGGGGGAATATGGCAGCTCCTGAGAGTTACCATCAGGGTCATCTTCACCGGGCTTCTCACAGAATAACTCAGTCAGCGATGCCGCGTAACAAATGACCCCAGCATTCAGCTGTTTGAAACAACGATTGCTTATTCTTGTTCCTGCACTCGTGGGTGGTCTGGTGGTCTGCAGGCTCGGCGGAGTGTGGCCCCTGACTGCAAGGCAAGCTACGATGGGCTCCGTGTGCCTCATTTTGGGGCTGGGCTGAGAGGCAGCAGCTACGTTAGGGGAACTTCTTCTCTTGACAAAGTTCACAGGGGTGGCAGAAACACACAACACCTCTTAAGCCTGAGCCTGGACTGGTCAGCTGTCACTTCTGTCCACTTTCTCTTGGCCAAAGCTAGTGATGTGGCCAGTCTGCCATCCACAGGAAGAGGAAACAGAGTCCACCCACGTAAGAGAGAGAAGAGTCAAAAACAGCCACCCACTAGACGCAGAGCCAGTGGGCGTCCTGGTTAAGAGCAGTGCTCCGGGGTAGACTGTGTTTGGATCCTGACTCACTGACTACCAGCTGTGTGATCTCGGGCAAGTTACATCACTTCTCTGTGCCTCCATTGCCTCATCTGAAATATGGATGTGATAAAAAAGAGTAGCTCCGTCGTGTGCTCACGCTGAGGATTCAGCCAGCTGATTCACGTGAGCCTCCTGGAATGGCTCCTGGTCTACTGTCAGCACTCACTGCTTGCTGTTGTTATAAAGAATGCGGTCACCATGGAAGTCCATCTCCCCGTGTGTGTGTGTGTGTGTGTGTGCGTGTGCATGTCCATGTATGTGCGTGTGCTCACACGTGTGTGGTGGGTGGGTGGAGGTCAGGGGTCCTGTGAGCACAGGCAGCCATGAGTGTCCCCGAGGTGGGGAGTGTGTCGTCACCAGGCACCTGAGCACCTTCGCCCCAGGAGGCCGCAGGCCCTGGTTGCCTTGGCGACACTCTGCCCTGAGGATGCGGAGCCGTTCTGGCCGCTTACTTCTCCATTGCGAGACTGCGTGCTGTCTGCCCGTTGTCTGCGCGGAGAAACCATCTGCCCAGTGGTCTCCCAGGCACGCTCCCCAGCGGCCCCGCAGCCTGCCACCATCGAGAGCGCACAGGCCGGCTCCCAACAGGCGGGGGGTACACTTTGCATACTGCCGGGTGGGAACACTGTACAAAAATAAAAATAAACAGAATAATAACAAAAGAAGTAAATAAATCCGGGCACTCAGCTCTGATGTGCGGTGCCTGTGGAGAGCAGACACAGAGGGGAGGCAGCCTGCTAGGAGTGCAGGCAGCTTAGGGGCTGCTTTCAATCCTCCAAGGCCACCTGCAGGCCACTGTCCCGCCCAGTGGCGCCCCCTAAACCCTCCAGTCCGGCCTATGAGACCAGCAAGACACCAGGGGAGAAAATTCAAATGCTCTCAGGATTCAGGCTGGTGACAGAATTGAATGCGATGGTTTTTCCATGCTGGTAACTTACTTGATATTTTAAAAACACCGTGCAGGCCAATGGGACCCAGGGCCGCCAGTTTACAAGCTCTGATTCATTCATTCACTCACTCATTCCTTCATTTTTCAACATACGTTCTCGAGCACCTGCTCTGGGCCAAGGCCTGTTTCAGGCACGAGAGATACAACACGGAACAAACAGAGAGAACTCCTTGTTGTCCTGGAGCTTACGTTCTCGAGAGAGAGGACAGGCGACAGCCACAAGGAGCAGGTGAGGTGTGTAGTGTATGAGATGGCAATGGACGACGGAGAAAATAAGCAAGGAAGGGCGAGGGGGATCAGGCGTGTTGCAATTTTACTTACCTTTTTTTCTTTTTTTTTTTTTTTTGTGAGGAGATCAGCCCTGTGCTAACATCCGCCAATCCTCCTCTTTTTTTTGCTGAGGAAGACGGCCCTGGGCTAACATCTGTGCCCATCTTCCTCCACTTTATATGGGATGCCGCCACAGCATGGCTTGCCAAGCAGTGCGTCGGTGCGCGCCCAGGATCCGAACCAGCGAACCCCGGGCCGCCGCAGCGGAGCACGCGCACCAAACCGCTTGCGCCACCGGGCCGGCCCCGCGTGTTGCAATTTTAAACAGAAACTTCAGAGAAAGATCTCTGAGACGCTCACGTTCGGGTAGGGCCGGGTCTCTGAACCTCGGCGCTGTTGGCATTCGGCGTCGGCTAATTCTTTGTGGTGGCGCTGTCCTGGGCCCTGTAGGATGTTGGGCAGCATCCCTGGATTCCACCATTGGATGCCAGTTGCGTGTCTTCCCCTAGTTGTGACAAGCAAAAAGATCTCCAAAGATTGTCACCTGTCCTCTGGGGAACACAACCGCCCCTGAGCAATCGTGCAGACACCTGGGGAGGAACCTTCAGGCAGAGAGCACAGCAAGTGCAAGGCCCTGGGGCAGGAGTGTGTCTGCTGTGTTCCAGGACCTGTGGGGCAGGGTGAGCAGGTGAAGACTAGGAGGAGATGCGTGGAAAGACAGCAGGGGCACATCAGGGAAGAGCTTGGACTCGTTTAAGGATTTTTCCAGAGTTTAAAAGAGGTCTGCAATTCACAAAAATTGGTAAACGATAGCCCCAGATTAAGAGAATGTGAAAACGTCGAGAAGAGGTCTCTGCGCTGGAAATTCTCATTGTCCCTCCATATTCCTCTCTGCTTCTCCCACCGTGCTCTGGGAGGCTGGACTTCGTGGAGTCATCCTCGGGTTTCCCATGGGGTTGGGGCCGTGGGAGGCACCGCAGACATTGGAAGCGGGGAGAAGAGTGAGGTCCCTATGTCTCACCCCGCTGGACCTCTTGCAGCAAGGCTGTGGGTCGACAGTGACTGCATCCTCCACCAGGGTCACAGCCCCCATAGGCAGGCCTGTCCACCTTGCTGGGCTCTGGTTCCTGCCCGCTCACCTGGCCTTCCAGGTGGTTACAACTTCCTTGAGCCCCATGCATTAGTGTCCTGAGGTTGCCATGACAAATGACCACAAACTGGGCAGAGGAAATTCTCCCACAGTTCTGGAGGCCGGAAGTCTGAAGTCAAGGTATGGCAGGGCCATGCTCCCTCTGTAGGCCTGGGGGACGGTCCTTCCTGTGTCCTCCAGCTCCTGGGGGCTGCTGCAGTCCTCTGCATGCCTTAGCATCACTCCAGTCTCTGCCTCCGACTTCACATCTGGCTCCATGTGTGAGTCTCTGTGTCTTCTCCTCTTCTCACATGAACACCAGTCCTTTAGGGCGCACCCTGAGCTGCTGTGACCTCATTTTTACTAATTACATTTGCAGAGACTCTATTTCCACCTCAGGCCCCCTTCTGAGGTCCCGGGTGGACGTGGATTTTGGAGGCCACTATTCAATCCACTACCCCCTCCATCTCTGGAATGCTTTGCCATCTGTTGCTGGTTTCCCTTAACCCTACCCACGCCTTTGTAAAGAGTGCATTTACTAAACTCTCCTCAAGTTCCGGGTCACGTGTGTGCCCTGCCCAGATTTGGAATGATCCAGCCTGTCCAGTGGGCTCACTTGGGACAGGAGCCAGGGCGCTTAAGGAAAAGACCCAGACTTGGTCCATATCAGAGTCATGGCCAGTGGCCTCTCTCAGTGCTAACAGGAATGGAAGTGACCCTAAGACCCACGTGGCAGGAAGGATGGCTTCCAAGGCCACAGTCTCAGGATGTTGCCTGTTAAGACAACGTGATTGAAACAGCCTGTGAATCCTGCACTGGCCTCACACAAGTTCTAGTCTTCACCCCATATCTCCTCACCCAACTTCACGAGCCTCGGTTTCCTCATCTACACCATGGGGTCGTCCTTGCTGCCTGTAGCTCCAGAAAAGACTGAGGGTGCGAATAATGAGAAGCACCTGCAATTGTGAAACAAGCCATCCTTGCTGTGCAAGAGCATTCAGTATTTCACGTGAACAGAGCAGGTACGCAAACTCAGGGGTACAGAAGTGTCAGTCTCATTCTTCTGTGCCTGAACTTCATTTCTATTCCAGCCCCCAGTCTCCTAAGTGGCAACAAACTGCAGCAGGAGTTTGATATCTGAACATACTAAGTGTGAGATGCGAGTTAGAGATCCCAGTGGAGATGTCGAATGAGCAGTTCCATATCTGGACATAGGAGCTGGGGAGTCTTAGCACAGAGACGGCATTTAAAGCATCATAACTAAATGATTACAATAATGAATAGAATATGTCATGGACTGAATGTTTATGTCTCCTAAATTCCTCTGTTGAAATCCTAACCCCTACTGTGGTGGTGTTAGGAGGCAGGGCTTTGAGGGTGATTAGGTCGTGAGGGTGGCAGCTCAAGAATGGGTTAGTACCCTTATATGAGGCTCTAGAGACCTCCCTCACCCCTTCCACCAAGTGATGAGACAG